>NW_027137836.1:276161-333448 GCF_000149305.1 Rhizopus delemar RA 99-880
TTAAATAAAATATACTCTTCTTCTTGTTATATAAAACTATCACTGTTAAATTCATTCTATAAAGTAAACATGAACAATAAATAAGTCATGATCTTTACTATTCATCATTTCTGTAAATGAATAGTAATGGATCAGGTACCTAGTCAACTTTGATCTGACTGGAGGCATTTCATATAAATATATCTTTCCTCTCAATGAAGACGGGACAACTCTCCCAGATCAGGACTATGTAAAAGATACGATGCAAGGAGATTCCGGGCCGGGTATTTGTCCTACCTAGATGCCAAATATAGCAATCGATGCAAATAATTTTTCCGCATCGAATGGTGTTACTTTCGAGGCAGTCACGTTTAAACTCAGAGAGATATGGCGCTTGCAACACGAAAAAACCTCTTTTGAGCTGACCCCACAAAAACGATGCGGAGGGATTACTCTACCAATATTTGTACAACATCAGCAAGCAGTACCGCAATCGATGCAAATAATTTTTTCCAATCCAATGGCGGTACTCATAGATCTCTCACTGTAACACACAAGGAGGTACAGGCTTTTAAAGACGAAAAAACCCCCTGGTCGGACGGACATTATGCTACCAGAAAGGATTACAAGCCGAATTCTTGTCCTACCAATATGACAAGCTTATCCATAGGTAGAAACAGTGTTTCCGCATTTAATGATGGTATTTACAAGGTGATCACATCGAAACTCAGCTTGGTATCCGTCTTAAAGCGTGAAAAAAGTGCTTTTGCTGATGGACAAGAAATTGTACAAGTAGACTGCAATCTGAATATTGTTTCTAGTTACACTTAAGGTATTCTGAGAATCTCAGATGATATTTCTACATTGATTGCTCATTCTATTAAAGATTGCCCTTCGTAGTATCTTACATAACAATCGTAACATATACCCAGTTGTCATGTAATGAAAAAAATGACTGAACAATAATAAGGAAAGAGTGTAAGTCCTGCATGAGACTGGTTTATATTTCAGTTTAATGTAAACTAAAAATATTCTAATTGAAGTCAGATATTTATATCTTATTGAATGAATGGCTTGATATCTTCTACTGTAAGCGTTCGTCTAATCTTCAGATACTTTAGCAAGTGTTATTCTAATTATGATTATGAAAACTTTTCATTTGTTCTTTTTTATGTTTGTGATAGATTATCTTTTATTCTGTGGATTCCTCACTGATTTGAATAGCGTTATTTCATCTATGTGAGATCAGAAGAACTCATGACATTGGATTAGATTTCTAACAATAGGAAAAAAAAATTATTACTTTAGTTGATACTTAACGAAGTGTTGTAAGCATAGTTATTTTCTACACGACTCCAGCTGAATTATAATAAATAAAGATACGCAAAAGATTAAATTATGATTAAACAATTCTACACTTTTCCAAATTTAGAACAATAAGATCAGTATTCGTCATCCTAGAGAGTTTAATCAATTGTCAACCCCAAAAGTAATTAGATCGAAGTTAATTGACTGGTTATTATTTCTATTGTTCAATTTCAAATGCATATATTAGAACATCGACAAGCTTTAGCTTAATCATTGGTTCTTCAGCACGACATCGTTACCGAACCTATATCCTTTATAGCTACGCTCACAAAGAATATAAATAGATGCCAACTTTTGATCCATAAAACGGGGCTCTTTTGCAATATAAAGAAGGATTTTAATCTTATATTGCTACTATTGTTTTTTTTTGTTACTGTTTTTTTTTGCTGCGTTTTTTTATTTTTGTTGCTGTTTTTATTGTTTTTTTTTTTTTTTTGCTTTATTTTTTTTTAACCTTACGACTACAACACAAAGAACCATCATTAATATAAAGCATACTCTAGAAGAATGCATTAACCTGAAATTAATCATTGTTGTGATATTTGGGATGGTGCGTACTCGATTGCAGTTCAAAATAAAGTAAAACTTGAAACTTGATAATTGATGAGTTATTTGAATTTTTTTATTGAGTGAAGACAGACGAGAGAGCCCATTAAATCAGACGACGTCTTCATAAATTTAGTAATCAAGGAACCATAGCTACAAAGTATGAGTTACTAAAGTTAGCTGTGCATATTGAAGGATATATATCAGTAGCCTTTTATAAAAATAGTTTTAAATTATATAGAATGGAGATATTGATCAATCGCACTCAACATTTAAGTGTAATAACAAAAATACGACATACATAATCTTATTTAACTTATCTTATATCTTGTTTTATTTTAATTACAATCTTGCATTGAATCTTATATCTGCCAATGTCGACTTTAATTGGTTACTGCTCAATAGCACCTTTTACTCAGACAAAGGGACTGAAATTTGGCATACTTTTAATAGACATCACTACTACAGCATACCTATCATCAGTATGTATGAACTTGACTTGGAAGGAGTGTAAGTTTATAGCAAACCATTCTTTTTAGTGTTTTGAGAGTGATATTTTATTTTTATTGTTAAGCATGAAAGGGATACAATTAAGACATAGAACCCGCAGGTACATATTTAATTAGAACTATTTGTAAACATAATTAATTTATGAATTACTGGCTCTGTTGCCTAAATTTCTACGGGTAGCACGGGTAGCACGGTTAACACCTCTAGGTCTACCAACAGGGCGGCTTCCGGTTCGAGGCCTTCCACCAAGACGATTACTACGTGCAGGTAAGGCTTCGTTTTGACCATTTCTAGATACCAAAGGACTGCCCTGCTCTGATTGAAGTAAAAAGCTGGATGTTTCTGCCGTGTCATTTAGCTCCTCCCCGCTATCGTTAGCTTGTATAGCTTCTTCTTCTAATAATTCCCTAGCATCGCGGGCACGACGACGTTCTACCCATGCTTCAAAACGACGAGCATCTCTAGCTGCAATTCGAGCTGACACTGAAGGTGAGTTACCATCAAGACCACGCGTAAACCAATCCTCAGTTTCTGCAGACCGTTCAGCTGGATCTGAGTTCATTGCCACTTCGCGGATCATGCGCTCAAAGTACTGCTTGACATTACCGGCATTCTCGCTTCGCCAAAGATGCTCCAAGATGCGTTTGTAGCAGTTTTCTTTGGTTCGGTTACGAGGCTTGATAAACGCTTTTAGAGGAGCCCACATACTTTCAATCATGTTGGTATGAATCTTTCCCGATATGGGCAAACCAGAAAATGAGCCTTGGTTACCTTGTACTTGATCTACCGTGGCAAAGTCTAAGGAATGATTGACAACCTGATGCCTGGCAAAGAAGAAGTTGCCGTCATTGTAAGCGCTTGCATTGTCAAGTATCTCGCCAGTATTCTCATCACGCTCTTCCCTAGGGTGCAGACCGGAATATGCTCTCCATCCATCAGATCTAATGGTTGACCCACGCTGGCAGTTATCATAAATGATGGGCAAGAGTGTTGCCGCTGTCCGATTAGGGACGGTGCAAAAGAATTTGCGCCCTGCTTCATACCTAGGTCTTAGCTCTTGTTCGCCAGTTCGATGATCGGTGTAAGTGTAAAATCGATCTGCTTCATTGACTGGGACCAAGCATTCAACCATACCAAAGACCCAGATGCCTTCTACACGATGACCACGATGGTTTTTTCGCTTGCCAAACTTAGACTCATCTATTTGTATATGGTGACACCTTACATTGGAGCCTAGTTTATGCTCCTCTTGTCGATTATGGGCATTGTAGTCACTGAGCATCATTAATCGAAGATCATTTGCCAATGAAGTCACAGCAGGACGGCTCATGCCATGGGAGTTGCAAATGTTGGTGATGCTTGCGTCTTTTAGATAATCATACATCACCGAAAGAGTGTAGTTTGTCAAGCATTTACGATTGTAAAAAACCGAGTTGTACGTACAGACACGAGACTTTCTACCAGGGTGACCAACAGTATTACCATTTTCATCGATGTCAAGACCACCAGCACAATAGTACGTAAGTCTTCCGCTGTCGACACGATTTCTTAGGGTGCAAACTTTTCGACAGCCATCAATGCCACATACATTGGTTCTATGAAAGGCGTTGTTTGCGGATAAAAGATGACTGCAAAAAAAAGGTAAAGGGTCAGTAAGAAAATAAATCCCACTATCGCAATGTAACATTTTTGATTATAATTAACTTACTCCCATGCTCTTTCGGGACTAACAATTATTTGCGCTTCAAGGACACGGTCACCAGCAGGAGGAACATAAGACCTGTAGCTTGAAACTACTTGACCAGATACTCGACCGCCCCTACGAGGAGTGGCACCGTTGTTTGAATGGACAGAAGCAGATGAGTTGAGACGAAGCATGTTAAGTAGATAAAATAAAGAAGAAAAAAAGAAAAAAGGCATGTCTCTTTATATAGATATTTGAAATGCAATTAAACACGTTGTTTCACATATCACATACTCAAATATGCACATGGTTACAACTCGGAAATTAGCACTCGTGGTTACAACTCGGAAATTAACACTCGTGGTTACAACTCGGAAATTGGTACTCGAAGTTACGATTCATTATATACCTGCGCCTTGTGGTTACATATGCATGCTATTATGGATGGTTTCACTATTCTAATCCACCCTATGTTCTTCTATTTGCAGATTATAGCACATAGTACCAGTTTTGATATTTCACCCGTCTCATATTTAAAACTGTGCAAATGAAGTTTGTTAGCTTAATTTGTCACTGTCGTAATCTTATTTACCCAAAAAGAGTTCTTGTCCATTTTCGCATTATAGAACCAATAGTTCGGTGAATTCTTAAACATTACAGTATAATAAGCTTTTTACTAGCAACCAACAGCAGTTTTTCATTGTATACCTATTATGAACCTCGCTTTAGAAAAGGCGGTATGGCTGATATTGTTGTAAAACACACAGAAAGGAGTGATAGTGCTCAGGCCAAAAAGAGAGGCTTTGTACAATTGCCCCAAAGATTTATTCATGCTCCTTTTTGCTTGCTTCGTAATTATCTTTTGTAAAAGGAATTTAGTGCTTAAAGTTTATCAGCAATCAATGTAGAAATATCATCTGAGATTCTCAGAATACCTTAAGTGTAACTAGAAACAATATTCAGATTGCAGTCTACTTGTACAATTTCTTGTCCATCAGCAAAAGCACTTTTTTCACGCTTTAAGACGGATACCAAGCTGAGTTTCGATGTGATCACCTTGTAAATACCATCATTAAATGCGGAAACACTGTTTCTACCTATGGATAAGCTTGTCATATTGGTAGGACAAGAATTCGGCTTGTAATCCTTTCTGGTAGCATAATGTCCGTCCGACCAGGGGGTTTTTTCGTCTTTAAAAGCCTGTACCTCCTTGTGTGTTACAGTGAGAGATCTATGAGTACCGCCATTGGATTGGAAAAAATTATTTGCATCGATTGCGGTACTGCTTGCTGATGTTGTACAAATATTGGTAGAGTAATCCCTCCGCATCGTTTTTGTGGGGTCAGCTCAAAAGAGGTTTTTTCGTGTTGCAAGCGCCATATCTCTCTGAGTTTAAACGTGACTGCCTCGAAAGTAACACCATTCGATGCGGAAAAATTATTTGCATCGATTGCTATATTTGGCATCTAGGTAGGACAAATACCCGGCCCGGAATCTCCTTGCATCGTATCTTTTCCTTCAGCCAAATAAAATAATAATAACAATATATAGTATTTCTTTGCTCGTAGCGTTTTAAAAGTTTACTTGACTTACCTAATGTCATCAAAATAGCAGCATCTAATCTAAAAATACATCAATTAATCTCGTGGAACTCAAAAGGTTCTCACGAGAAAAAAAAAAAAGCCAAGCTCAAGGATGCAAAGTCACACGGATTCAAAGATTCAAGGAAGCAAAGACTTGGACACTCAAATCAAAAGAAGAAAAGACATCAGTACTCAAGAACCAAAGCGAACACAGAAAAAAAGATAAAAAGATGCCAAAGCAAAGCAGAATTCATCTATAATAAACATTAGCGATCCTGAATGTATTGTAAAAATAATTGTACCTTTCTTTAGATAGACCAGAAAACTAGCTAAGCTTATACCAACAAGTAAAGAAAAGGGAAGCAGTATGCATCTACAATAGTTATTAGCTATGGAGGATATGTAGTAAAAGTAATAATACCTTGCTTTAGATGGGCCAGGAAAAAAAAAGAAAAGAAAAAAAGAAGAAAAAACACGCCATCCAAGCTTGTGCCAACAAGTAAAAGAAGAAGCAACGGTAGTCTTGAGAAAGAGACTTTATAAAGAAAGCAAGAAATACGGTTTTATTAAAGTACAAGTACCATTAGAACAGAAATGGGAATACATATAATATTAAGAACTTACCTTTTATAAAAAAGAGAAGAAGAAGAAAAAAAAAAAAAAAGAGAAGTGCTTTTTTTGTAGCCTTATTTTTACCAATGTTAAACTTATTCACTGTCTATCTATGTTATAAATCAAAAACAGTTGCTTTGCACGAAGATTACATTTAATGGTATCCCAAAAGATAACTTATACGTTGTTTGAACAAGTTTTATTACTTGAGTGCAATATCTTTAACATGGAGAGTATTCTTTTTTCTTTTTTTTCTTTTTTTTTACTTGAAATAAAAAAAAAGAGTCGGCAACTTAACGCACTGTAGCAGTAAAACAGCTTTTTTTCCTCCCTGGTTTTGTTTCATGGAATACACTAGATGTTCAAGGTACAAAAGATAAAAAAGAAAGCTCAAGTTCTGGTCAAATGCAAGTTTATAAAAAAAAATAGCAACCAAGTCCAATGTCGGTTTCTTTTTTTTTTTTTCTTACATTAAGAATTCCTAATGGGACACATTCGGATGACGAACATGAATCTCATGAGCAAATTTGTTCTTTCCAACATGATGAAGCAATAAGAATAACAGACTTATATTGTTGCCTGTTGCTAAAAAGTTCTTTTTGGTAAAGAAAGTTGTCATTGCTAACATCTCTAATGGCTAATGGCTAATGGCAAATTACACCCATGTGCAAACATAAAGTAAGTAATGAGCGAGTATAAGCTTAAAAACATATATTTTTTTACAATATTTGTCATAAAAAATAATAAAGCAATCTATTTATTTGATAAGCAAAAAAGTTTTGTATGTATTTGTTAATTATAACTGCCTTGTAACAAAATGTTAGCAGAGCTTTATTTTTTATTCTTTTAGAATATACACGTATTCTTTTTTTATAATGTAAAGGTATTTGCATTTCTATGAAGTGTAATTGTTGTTAGATTAGTGTTTTCATTTGAATAATGAACTTTCTATTGCTAGACTCGTTTTTTTTTACTTAGTTTTTTTTTTACTTACTTTTTTTCCCAAACACGATTATTTTTTTACGTTTTGTAACATGTTTGTAATGATCTAAGCTAAAAACCACAGGCTGCCTTCCTAATATGTATTCTTCTGAACAAAATAATCCAAAAGTGCTTTTGATTTCCGCTTTTTGCCCTCAAAAATAAAAAAAGAAGACATCGGTCTTTTAACAGTAGAGGGGAACAGGCTTTCCAAAAAAAGATCATCTGTAAAAAAAACAGACACTTTTTTAAAACGTGAATAACTTTATGAATACTTACCCTACAAAAAAAACAAAAATACTGTTCAATTTCTTTATTTTTTTCGCACCTGAGTCTTTTTTCAAAATTCAAAAATAACCAATGCAGCGAAAGTTAAAATTTTTCTCCAAAAGCCATAAATATGTGTTAACCAAAAAATGTTCAATCTTGCGATATGCTTTATCTAATTGGAACGATTATTTGCAGTGTTCATTTGGAAATAAGAGGTGGTCCTGCTTAACACAGCACATATCATCTCATAATTCGTCACTATGTCCGAGTGGTTAAGGAGTATGACTAGAAATCATATGGGCTCTGCCCGCACAGGTTCAAATCCTGTTGGTGACGTTTACTGAAGCACCCAAATTGAGGTGCAAACATCTTTTGATGTTTTCGTCGTTGTTTCGTATGTTTTATTCTATCATATCTTTTTATTCTATTGTAACACAATGCAGCAAACTTTGGCAGCATTCGACTTTTCTCTCTCCAATTAGTTTAAATCCAGGAACATACAAACAAATACGTATTGTAACGAGAATGATGAAGACATCTATAAAATTTTTGGACGGTACAACTGACTTTGAAATCGACTTACTTCAGTAATTTAACTGAAATACACAACATCGACTCAAGTAAAAATATCAACCTTATTTCTTTTTCTTTTCCCTCTATTATTTTTATATAAATATCCCTATATCTTTTATTTCAATTTACTTCAGTTCACTTATATTCACTTCTATTCAATAAATAGTCTCTTAAAAGACAAATCTATCTATCTTATTTTATTACAAACAAGTCGAATTCCCTTGAAGCAAGCTATCTTCATTGTATTCATTTTATATTTTTATTACATTTCTTTACATTTTACTTTACAAATCAAGTTTGATCCACTTAACAAGATCTGGTGGTCACTATACACAAGCGAACTTATAACTCGAATTATCTACTCTATTTGGAACTTACTTTATCCAATACTTTATTCAATTACTAAAACTTTATCTCAACAACTTATATCAAATCTATCGAAACCCGAAAGCCTAACGAACCTTACAGTATGAATACAGACAAATCCAGAAAAATACAAAAAAATATAGAATATCCATAAAATCATCAAAAACAGCATATAATCAGAAAAACCAAAAACATATAAATAACTTCAATATTTCTTATACTTTACCTACTTACTTTTTTTTTCTTACTTACTTTTGTTTCTACATAACCTTGTTTCTACTTACTTCATATTACTTTTTGATTATTTCAAATAAATATCATTCAAAGTAAATTTCTTTTATTTTTCTTTTATTTTACTTAACATCAAGAACAAGAAGTCCCTTGAAGCATATACACTTCATTGTAATCCCCATTATATTATCTTTTTATTTTACTTTACTCAAAACAGTTTGATCTACTTAACAAGATCTGGTGGTCCCTTATTACAAGCGAACTTATATTCAATCTATTACTCTTTTTGGAATCAAATCCTATCTAAACCTTTGATCTTATATCAAGACTTATTCAGTACAAACCTATTTATACTACAAAAAAACCTTACAAAATCCAATCATCACACTATATATGGATATTTGTGTTGCTTTCCTTTTAATGAAGTTCATGTTCAACAAGTTACAAGCTATGACTCACAAGAGAGTTGTTTATATTCAATATCAACATGACTCATGAATTATGACAATACTTGTATATACCTCAGTTCTATAAAGTAATATAAATAGACCCAATAATTATTAGAAATAAAAGGACAATTATCTACTACCTAATCTTTAAGACCATATACTTATATTTCCTTTTACATACATTACTATAAAGAACACGACAATTCTCCTTTTGGATTATGCTGAAAGATACTGTGACGAAATTATAGTGTAGCTATGATTATGAAGATGTTGTGAGAATGGTCTCTTTTTGGACGAAGTACGAAACAACTCCGACATGGATTGTTAAAATAACTTAAGTTATTTTAACAACCATTGTCAAAGAAATAACAATAGCCGCAAAAATAAAAAAAAAAGGTCAAAAAAATAAGAAAAGCAAAAAAAAAAAAAAAAAAGAAAAAAAAATTATCATATACAGTAGTTACAAAAACTATTGCAACGATTTGCAATTTTCAGGTAAATCGCTTCTCAGTTCATGTGAAATCCAGGTATTACGCTGTATTCCCCACAGTGGATAAACTGTTCTCCGCTCTTTAATATACTAGATTATCAAATGTTATGGAAACAAAATGATGGATGTACGCGATTTCAAGTTCCGCTTTTTTGAAATTTTCTTTATTTGAAAACTGGATCGCACCATTTGAGTTGCAAAATTCTCTATATTCCTAGGGCTAACCTTGTTCATTTTGATTTATGCCAACTACCCTGGGCGTATGCTTTGTGATCATTATTCAAGCGGCTTCAAGTTCGTTCAATTTAATTCATCTTTCTATTGTTTATGTATTCACGTCTTATGCGTATAATCTGCTAACGCCCACACCCTACAGCAAGCAAGTCAACATTAGATTAGCTGTTTTTGAAAGTAGATCATGCACAGAAATTATAGATATTTTTGGAATATATTCATCAATAGTAGACCGTTACGTAAAGAAGTTTTTAAAGACTGATAAAGCATGCAAAGGCGTCCATCCTGTGGTTCCTCCTGTATTAACTAGAAAGTACATCGGATTATTGGTGCTCAAAGGAGATAGACAGACAGCTAGAGGCAAGTTCCTCAGGCTAATGGAGCTAGGACTCTCTATGTCTTCTATCACTGCAGTAAACATCCTGAAAAAAAAGAATGTCCATGCAAAGCTACAGAAAAAGCAGCTACTTTTAACATTTAAGCATATTTAAAATAGCTTGGCGTAGGCAAAAGGATATAAGGATTGGAGTGTTGATCGATGAAAACAGGCAGTATTCTCCAATGAAACAAAATATAGTATTTGGGGCACCGATGGCGTCAAATACTATTGGACAAGATCAAGCAACATATTGCGACCATATCACCTCGACCTTACAGTGAATCATGGCGGGCCTGTTTTAACTTTATGGAGACGCAGATCTTTATGAGGCCCTGGATATGCATATCAAGATTGCGGTTGGATATTGAATTTGGAAGTACATCAACATATTCTTGGTGTAACCTACCTGTATACATCGAAGTGCTTCGAATGGCACAAAACACAGATTTACTTTCGACGGGACATTGAGCCTAAACATACATCTCGATCGACAACTATATGATGAAAAGAACATAGGGTACGCTATGTTAATACAGCTTATCACAAATCCCAAATTTAAACGCTGTGGAGCACGTATGACATTCACTTATGTTGCTACTGAGTGCGTTTAAGACACATGCGACAAGTCTGGACCGTTAATGACAAAAATTATACGTAAAATGAAATATATTTAACAAATATATTTGCCAAAGGTATCTCAACAGCATGCTAGGAAGAATAGATGCAGCTATTAAAGCAAATGGTGTCATACACGTTTTGAAGTTAAATAATACAATTAATGAAATATGGCTATTTTTAAAAATGTGATATTAATTGGACAATATCTCCATACTAGCAAAGGAAAGCCATAAGCCGTGATGTCTCATAAGAGCCAAGATGCAGTTTTACAAATGACTATAATTTTACACTGATATGTTGAATCCTTGGAGAGATGCTGGTCTCGGTGCGAGATTTGAACTCGCGTAGCAATAGTTTTTGTAACTACTGTATATATATCCCATCTTTTTATGAAGAAATTGTCAGTCAGTTTAAATAAATCATATATTTCTACTCAATAATTAACAAACTTTAACAAGAAGGTCCCTGTTTACCTAAGCTTTTTACTCTACTTTAACCTTTATCAAGAAACATCGTATTGATCTTACACATAAGATCTGGTGGTCACTACTTATCAAGCATCTACTTAAATTCCATACAAAACAACAACTTACAAGGCAATCACAACCTTAAATCAAGCTTTACAAGCAAACCTTACCCAATTTAACTCACTTACTACACGCCAACCTTTAAAATAACAATGTGAACTCCGAAACTATTTTCAAGCTTTAATTTTTGACGTTTTGTAAACCACTTTGCAAATTGTCATTATTTTACCTATTTGACAAAATTTTAACTATTTGATATATTTTTTACCTTTTGATATTTTTTTAACCTTTTGAAATATTTTTTAACCACTTCAAGATTTTTAACCTCCGTCAATATTTTTTACTTTTTGTAAAAATTGAATTTTATATTTTTTTGCTTATAAAAAGCCTAGCTTTTTATTCTCTTTTTGAAAAACTTCACTTCACTTTACTTTTGAATTTTATATTCTTTTTATATTTTCTTTATTTTATAAAACAATGAATCCATCAAGCGTTCAATTGAAACCCTTTGGTCTGTGTTCTATTTTAAATACTGAAGTCCCTTGAAGTCAATAATCTTCATTGTAAACCTATTCCTAAACCTCAAGAGTTTAACCTATTCTAACAAGTTTGATCTACTATTAACAAGATCTGGTGGTCACTATCGACAAAACTTACATACTTAAAAACCTAAACCCGCAAACAAGCAATATATTAAAGAAAATTACATTTGGTGGTCACTACGAGGGCTCTAAACCGAAAAACTACTTAAAAACTATCAAGAAATCAACAGACTTAGTCAAAAAAATATTCAAAATCGAATCAACAATTTCAAAACACTATTAGCAACGAATCTACCTTTAAAAACTCTTATCAAATCTTCTTATCAACTCTATTATTAATCTAAAAGCCTATTCAAATCTCAAGCCATTAAAACAATAAAAATTACAATAGATCCTTTTAGTCAAATTGTACCACTTGTCAAAGAAAGTTCGGACCTGAACTAAGTTCATACTCTCAAAAATTTTGATAACTCAATGAAATTGAAAAACTCAACAAAATTCACAATTCAAAGGAAAAACACAAAAAACCAAAAACAGCACAAAATCAAGAAAACCAAAAATATATAAATATCAACAATTTATCAAGCATTATTATTATTATTATTATTATCTTACCTTATCCAAATAAACCTCCTTTGAAAACAAAATACTCTTTTATTTTATAAATAGGAAGAACCAATAATCCCTTGAATCATATACTTCATTGTAATCTCTTCTTTTATTTTATCTTTTACACATTACTTTTACTTTTATTCAAATCAGTCTGATCTGCTTAACAAGATCTGGTGGTCACTCTACACAAGCGAACTTATAACTCGAATTATCTACTCTATTTGGAACTTACTTTATCCAATACTTTATTCAACTACTAAAACTTTATCTCAATAACTTATAAGCCTACCAAAAACAAGAAAGCATTATCGAATCTCACAATATTGTAAAGATGCAGATTATAATTTTTGACCCGAAGGTACATAAAAATTAATGCAAGGTACAGAAATTATAAGGTGCATTAAAATCAAGGCATGCTTTAAATTTAAAGCATGTTATAAAATTCAGAAAAACTATAAAAACAATTAATTCACTTACTATTGACACACTTACTTCTGACATACTTTACTTTTGATTATTTTTAAATAAATATCATTCAAAGCAAATCTCTTTTATTACTATTACTATTTTACTAAACATCAACAACAAGTCGAGTCCCTTGAAGCCAAATATCTTCATTGTATCACCGTTAAAGCTCATATCAAGCTACTATTACCTTTATATCAAGATTGATCTACTTTAAACAAGATCTGGTGGTCACTCCTATCAAGAAAATACTCAAATATAACTTTACTTTATATTCAAAACTACTTTAAACTCTCTATAAATACACAAGGCCTAAATAGAAAACAAGCTACAGTAGCGGACAAAACTGGTGCACAAAATTTTTTTTCAGCTTTTAACCACCATTACTTGCTCATGGTAATTGCGATAGTCGTGAAGCTATATTAGAAGGAAGATATACTAGTCAATGTAATTTACGTGTATTCCTAGCATGACATTGTTAAAACTGAGCGAAGAGCATGTTTTTTATTTATAAAATTTTATATTTCCTAAAAACCGCAAAAGTGTCTAAAATCTAAGACTTTGTATAATCATCTCATCTCTTGATATCATCCAACATTCTTCTTGCCATATGCTAGTAGTATGCGTATATGTCACTTTCAGTAAAAGAGCCCAACTCTTTAACTATTCTTTTCCAAAGATAACCTACCCTTTTTGGTCTAGTGTCGTATCGTCATAGCTTTGCCTTCAATTGCCACCGGACATGCTTAAGAAGGCTTAAGCCGGGATTAGTTGCGACTAATGCCTTAGCACAGAAGCCCTGTTATCAAATATTGAGTTTGAGGCATGCCTTGGCTTGTGCTTTGTGTCATTGTCATGCTGAAACGAGAGATTACGATATTTTAGACCACTATACCCTAGGCTTTTGTGGTATGTAGTGAGCGAAATACATGTGTATATCTATGACTTTATTACAGCATAGTATACTTGACACAATTATCCTGGTCCTCAATATCTAATACAGCTTTAAAATGTAACAGAGCAACCAACATGCTTCATTGTTTGCTCACCATAAAAAGATCGCTAAGGTTGCTCGACTTGCTTTCAATATTAGTGTATACTATCTGCACTCATAACGTTCATGTTTTTTTCATTGCTAAATATGATGGACTTCCAGCCCTCTATAGTATGCGATGGTTTGTCGTGATACCACTTTCATCGCTTTTTCTGGCTTATACAGCTAATGAAAATCTTCGATTCCTTAGTTCCAGACTCAAAATCTAGCTTCCTATAGTGCCTTCTGACTGACAGTTTGCTAATACTGTATCCTAAGGACCTCAAAAAGAGCTGATCATCAGAAGCTGTGCGTAAAGGTCCTTGTCGAAACTTTAGGCGGATGATTGCATTAGTTATTTTGCTGACTACGACCGGTCGACTACCACGGTCACAAGCCTTGATGTTCTTTTCTTCCTTTCTTATCCTGTTGATTGTCCATTTGGAGATTCTTGCTACCCTAAAAAGATCCGCTGCCGTACAAACTAAGTGTATTCGAAATCTCAGAGCTTCGCGTTTACAGTTGCTTATTTTCTTAGGCATATAAGGCAAGTACTTTGTTATAGTGAATAGGGTAAAAACAAAAGGGGGAATTCAATGGGAAATACAAAATAAGCATGGGTTTATGTATTTTTCAAGAGCTACTAAAGCTCACTAATATACTGTGAAATCTGAAAGCAAGCGGGAGAGATATGAGGAAAATTGAAGGAAGGCTAGACAAGTACTATGTTTTTGGTGAAAATTGAAATATTCAAAAAATCACTAAGAATGACCTTATACCTGAGGGATGTCCGACACAGTTCCCGTTTACATATCATAATGTATCTTTTAGACTGCCTTTCAGATGGCATATGTCACAAAAGTCGCAGACATATGGCGGAGATGCAATACTGATTTTCATTTTTGCGCACCAGTTTTGTCCGCTACAGTACAGTCAAGTTTTTTAGTACTGTAGCGAAGAACCTTACAATGTTAACACCGTAACACACGAAACACGAAAAAGGAAAACCCTATGGTTATAGGAGAGATGCTATCTCAATAGCAAACGATGCTATGCTAATAGCAAAGGAATTCAAGGACAACAAAAAAAAGAAGAAAACAAAAGAAAAACCAAAAACAGCATAAAAATATAAAAATCAAAAAACATACAGTGAGCGACAAAACTGTCCCAATGTTTTGTAATTTTCTCTTTTATGGCCTGTAGCGTTATGGTTATCAGATTAATTTATGGCTTGTTGTATATCATTCGATAGCCAAAGCCTTGTAGAAGTAAACAACATATAGCAAAGACCGATTAAAATGCCGCAAATGGAGATAGAGGGAATCAAAAACAAGCGGTGCATTGGGACAGTTTTGTCGCATTTTCAAAAAAAATATAAAATATGATAAAATATCGACCCACAAGTTGTATAGATGTACCATACTGCTTATGATAGTGCACCATACGTCTCTAAGTCTATATTTACTCATTGCTGGAGCTTTAAACTCCTACTGATTTATTACTCGCTCATTATATCTCAACATGAAACAAGTCCCTCAAGAAACAGTTGTTCAAGCAATTTCTCTATTTAAACAAGGTAAGTCGGTTCGGGAAGTGGAAGGTTCTACTGGTTTAAGCAAGAGTACGGTTGGGAGACTCCGAAAATCCCATTGCTTTGGACTTGGAAAGCCAAAAGGCGGCCGACGCAAGATCTTATCGGCAGCTGATGAACGTTATTGTGTCCGCCAAGTGACGAAAAACCGGATGTCAAGTGCAGCAAAGGTGGCTAAAGAGTTAGAAAAGGACATTGGAAGGAAATTACAGTAGGTCAAAAAACTGCTGCAAGGAATCCATTTTTCTTGGTTTTTGTAGCGCACATCCTGTTACAATGGCTCAAACTGCCTCTCTTCCCACATAGTAAATTTCCTACATGTCGTGCAAAATTTGAAAGAGTTTAAGCCCTATTGGACAAGTATTAAAGGAAGTAAGGAGCGCGCAATTTGAAAATTTGAAAAAATGAAAATTTTAACGGAATAAACTTATTTATAAATATTTAGTTGGTCCTCCTTTTCTATTAATAATCTCTTGAGTTCTTCTCAAAATGTTATCTACATATCTTTGGCAAAGTTATTTATTGAAGTCAATTCATATTTCCTCAACTCGTTCCCAAAGCACATCCGTGTTCTTTGCTCTCTGTTCGTAATAGTTAAGTTTCAACTTCAATTGATGCCATACGTGCTCGATTGAATTTAAGTCCGGGCTCTGAGCTGGCCAATCGTTAATATAGCTCTCTTGGTTACTACATAACTAGGCCATTGTAAATTATGCCTTGTGCTTTGGGTCATTGTCATGCTAAAATTAAATGTTGGACCAGTCGATATTGTAGTACTTCATCGTATCACGAAGCGTAGTGTTCAAAATATGCTGGTAAACACCCGAGTACAACTTTCCATCGTAAATCTAGCAAGCATATCCTGGTCCTTCAGAGGTTATACAACACTAGGACATCAATTTGCTAGCTTCATGCTGAATTACAAAATCCACGTCATGATGTTGAAAAAGGTCACTTGGCCTTTTCCCATAGTGATCATCACCATTAAAGTCCTATACGTTGATCTGGGTTTCATTAAAATAAACGATCTGTTGTCAGTCAACCATTGCCAAATCCTGATGCTCCTTGTTCCATTCTAACTGATGGTACGTATGCACTTTTGTCTGAAATGGCTCCTTTTTTTCTATCAGAAAATGGAACTCCATTGATTTCAGTACGTTAATTTCTGACTGGTATGAGATATCATAGCCAAATCCAACCAGCTCCCGGTACACCACTTTAGAAGCCTTTAGAACCCATTCCATGACTTTTCTTTTGATTAACCGCTTCGTCACTTCGGAGACTACTGCAGGTCTATCACCTG
Source organism: Rhizopus delemar RA 99-880 (assembly GCF_000149305.1). Lineage (NCBI taxonomy): Eukaryota > Fungi > Mucoromycota > Mucoromycetes > Mucorales > Rhizopodaceae > Rhizopus > Rhizopus delemar. Next base: position 293,108 of record NW_027137836.1, read on the forward strand.
TGCTCACTGTCCTACTTGAAAACAACGTTATAAAGTATCTACTAACAGTTGATTCATGTAATCCAGTCTCCTTAGCAATATCATACTTTGATGTGGATCCGGTTAATGTCTGTTTGAGATCGTTTACTTTCTCCTCTGACAGTGATTTATGCATGCAATTGACGAGAGGCTAAAAACGAGAAATAATTTAAACAAGGGAATATAAAATTTAAAATAAAGGAATTGTAAGCACTCTTAAATACAGATAACATTCTAATCACGTCAAAAGTGAGAAAAATTGTGATGGCAACCGGTTGGGTTGTATTAAAATTCATTATTTCAAACATATGTAAACAAGTAAAAAATACCGGATGTTTAAAATACTACCTTTAGCAGTATCAAATTCCACCAATAAACATTGCCCATATCCGATAATCGACGAATAAACGCACTTTCTATTGAGGTACAAACAGTCAAAGTTTGAGATAGTTTGGTGCAGTATCCATGGACAAGCAGCTGTAAAACATGAATTTTGCAATTCCTTGCAGCAGTTTTTTGACCTACTGTAAGTGCTGTGACAGTGCGCAGAACCCTTCGTAAGGCCGGCCTTGGTGCAATTGAGAAGCCGAAGAAGCCTTTGCTTAGTGCTAAAAACATCCGTAAGAGGCTTTCTTGGTGTATGGCTCACAAGGACTGAACTATAGATGACTGGAAACCCGTTATTTGGTCAGACGAGACGAAAATAAATAGATTCAACTCAGATGGACGCACCTGGGCTTGGATCCGGTCAGGGGAAAGCTTGAAATCGCATCATGTGAAGATGACTGTTAAGCATGGTGGAGGCAGTATTATGCTGTGGAGCGCCATTACCTATGCAGGAGTCGGTTGGATGTGCAAGATCAATGGTAATATGGATAAAGAATTGTACAGAGAGATTTTGGAAGATGAATTGGAGCGTACTATCGAGTTTAGCATCGATAAGTTAGGATTCGAACGTCATCAGGTGATTTTTCAGCATGACAATGATCCTAAGCATACATCCAAACTAGTCAAAGAATACCTTAAAGACCAATCCTACAACATCCTGGAGTGGCCTGCACAGTCCCCTGACCTCAATCCAATTGAAAATATGTGGTCATTGTTAAAGAGAAGGCTGAATGATTATGAAACAGCACCGAAAGGCATGAATGAATTATACGAACGAGTAACTAAAGTTTGGTACGACTTAATGAAGCCAGAAGAGTGTCAAAAGGTTATAGAATCAATGCCTAAGCGTATAAAACAATGTATCAAGAACAAAGGACGCTGGACTGACTATTAATATCAAATAAATAAACCATTTTATATTTTTTTGAGAATGCGACAAAACTGTCCCAATGCACCGCTTGTTTTTGATTCCCTCTATCTCCATTTGCGGCATTTTAATCGGTCTTTGCTATATGTTGTTTACTTCTACAAGGCTTTGGCTATCGAATGATATACAACAAGCCATAAATTAATCTGATAACCATAACGCTACAGGCCATAAAAGAGAAAATTACAAAACATTGGGACAGTTTTGTCGCTCACTGTATAAATATCAGTATCTTTTTATAAATATTTCAATTATTATTATTATATTTTTTCAAGGACACTGTTTTTTATCCTAGGACACACTTTTTAAAGCTCAGGCTTGAAAAATTTTATGTTATTTTTACATTTTCTATTAAATAACAGCAGTTATTTCTCGCTCGGGACACCACTGTAAAATAAACTTTATGCAATTAAAATTTACAAATCAGGAACATACAGTAGGTCACAAAACTGCTGCAAGGAATTGCAAAATTCAGGTTTTACAGCTGCTTTTCCATGGGTACTGTACCAAACTATCTCAAACTTTGACTGTTTGTACCTCAATAGAAAGTGCATTTATTCGTCGATTATCGGATATGGGCAATGGTTATTGGTGGAATTTGAGATCGCTAAAGGTAGTATTATGAACATCCGACATTTTTTACTTGTTCACATATGTTTTAAATGACGAATTTTAATACGACCCAACCGGTTGCTATCATAATTTTTCACATTCTTGACATGATTAGAATGATGCCAGCATATAAAAGCGCTTACAATTCCTTTATTTTAAACTTTATATTCCCTTATTTAAATTATTTCTCTTTTTTACCCTATCGTCAATCGCGTGCCTAAACGGCTGTCAGAGGAGAAAATAAACGATCACAAACAGGCATTAACCGCATCCACATCAATGTATGATATTTCCAAGGAGCCTGGATTACATTAATCAACTGTTAGTAGATACTCTAGACGGCTGTTTTCAAGTAGGACAGTAAACACAGGTGGTAGACCTACAGTAGTCTCCAAAGTGACGAAGCGGTTAATCAAAAGAAAAGTCATGGAATGGGTTCTAAAGGCTTCTAAAGAGGTGTACCGGGAGCTGGTTGGATTTGGCTATGATATCTCATACCAGTCAGAAATTAACGTACTGAAATCAATGGAGTTCCATTTTCTGATAGAAAAAAAGAAGCCATTTCAGACAAAAGTGCATACGTAGCATCAGTTAAAATGGAATAAGGAGCATCAGGATTAGGCAATGAGTGACTGACAGCAAACAGTGTACTTTAATGAGACCAAGCTCAGCGTATAGGGCTTTGATGATGCTGATCACTATTGGAAACGGCCAAGTGACCTTCTTCAACATCATGACCTGGATTTTGCAATCAATCACGGAGCTAGCAAAATGATGCCCTGGGGTTGTATAATCTCTGAAGGACCAGGATATGCTTGCTAAATTTGCGATGGAAAGTTGTACTCGGGTGTTTACCAGCATATTTTGAACACTACGTTTCGTGATACTATGAAGTACTACAATTTCGACTGGTCCAACATTTACTTTTAGTATGATAATAACACAAAGCACAAGGCATAATCTACAATAGCCTAGTTATGTAGTCACCAAGAGAGCTATGTTAACTATTGGCCAGCTTAGATCCCCGACTTAAATTCAATCGAGCACGTAGGACATCAATTGAAGTTGAAATTCAACTATTACGGATATAGAGCAAAGAACATGGATGTGTTTTGGGAACGAGTTGATGAAATATGAAATGACTTCCATAAAGATCTTTGCCAAGGACATGTAGATAACATTCCGGAAAGAACTCAAGAGATTATTAATAGAAAAGTAGGACCAACTAAATATTAATAAATAAGTTCATTCCGTTCAAATTTTCATTTTTTCAAATTTTCAAATTGCGCGCCTCATACTTCCTTCAATACTTATCCAATAGGGCATAGACTCTTTCGGATTTTTCAAGACATGTAGAAAATCTACTATGTGGGAACAGAGGCAGTTTGTGCCATTGTAACAGGATATGCGCTACAAAAACCAAGAAAAATGGATTCCTTGCAGCAGTTTTGTGACCTACTGTACCTCTGAATTCATGGTGTCATCATATATCTGACATGCATACCAGGGTCCCTCACTGGTTATACAGCCCCACAACATGATACCACCACCACCATGCTTCACTGTAACTTCAATGTGATGAGGCTGAAGACGGTCTCCTTTACGCTTCCAGTAGTATTTACAGCCATCCGAGCCCCAAATATTAATTTTGGTTTCATCCAAGAAGATGACACGTCACCAGTCGTGAATGGTCCAATACTGATGCTTTTTAGCCCAAGCTAATCGAGCTTTCTTGTGCTGTGCAGTGAGTAAAGGCTTCTTCTTTTTTATCTCAGCAAAAATCTCCACAGAATGCAAAATGTTAATAGCGGATTGGTACGACATAGAATAGCCCAACTCTTCCAACTTCAGGTGGACCTCCTTGGCAGTCCTTAATGAGCCGTTTAGAACCTCTCGCTTGATTAGACGACGAGTGATGTCGCTTACAAGGCGTTGTTTGCCGACTTTCTTGCGAATCCGGCTAGGCATCCACTTATTTGCATAGTTGATAACGGTGTTTTGATGCGCTCCAAACCGTTTTGCGATAACATCAGTCGACACATCATGCTCTAGTGCTGATTTGATGTCCATTTGAGCTTCGTATGGTAAGGATTTGGGCATTTTTGCAGATCGATGGATGATGCTGTAGATAGAAATTTACTTACGGATTAGCGAAAGAAAGAATAATCAATTCTTTTCCAAAATTTAAATTTTATGCTCCGAGGTGACTGCGCTACTCGGGAAATGTCTAAAAGTTGCCGGAACATTGTTTGGAATGACCTATGGCGGAGAAAAGAAATAATTGATGGAAGTCAAAATACCTCACAAATAGACCGCCTCCAGTTCATCGTTACTTATTCGCTCAGTTTTCAATGTCCGTCGTCGGAATTTTATAACAGCATACACAACGTATTGGATAACATCTGTGCAGAATTTGAGAAAGATACAAAAGTTATTGAGTAATCTAGAAGACTATAACCTCAAAAAGTGCTGAGGTTTGTGAGGTATTTTGACCCACTGTATATTAATATCAACTTTTTCATTTTCTTTTAAATTTCTCTATTTTTATAATAGAAACATTCTTCATAAATGTACGTTATTTTTATTAAATGAAATAATCAATTTTTAACTACTTAATAATGTAGCACATATGATGAAATTTTAGATCTGGAGAACAACAATGCTCACAGGAACAAATTTGATTTCCATTGACAGTGACGTCAGTTGACATACATTGCAAACAACATTAACAATAAGCCACTTCAGTTCTTTAATAAATAAGATGAGCATTTTAAACAAAGAACGGACAGTCAAGAAATCAAATCTTCTTGCGCTTAAAAAGCAATCTTTTCTTATTGCAGCACAATAACTTTTTCTTTAAAACTAAATTACTCTATCAAAATAACTAATAAACGTTCAATTAAGTTAACTATATTCAATTCATTCAAGGCTTCAAACCTCAAGCTAAATAAATCTCTATCATTTTAATACCATACAAATCCTAAGTACTAACAAGTTACAATAAAGATAACGTCTATTTATACTATTTTATATTTGCTGCGGAAATGATGTTTGGTATATATTGCTATAATATTGATATTGAAAGTACTGCATCTATGCTGCGTCTATACTGCGGCTTCCATCTATAAGTAGAAGCGTTAAAAAAGGAATATTTGCAACATTGTTATTTTAGTTAGTTTGTGGTTTGAGTTGAGTGGTTTATAAAAGTTTTTTTTTTGAAATTTTTAAAGTTAGGTATTGTAGTGACCACCAGATCTTTTATTTAAGATCAAATAAAGGTAAAGATAAAAAAAAAATAAAGGGATCAGGAACATTTTATGGGAAAATTGACTGTTTACCGAATAAAATATATAACACACGAATGTGAGTAAAACTGTACTGTTCTTTTTCTTCGACTAAATGGTTGTGATATTTATATATATTTTTTTTTCTTTTTTCTCTTTTTTCATTTTTTAATTTCTTTGCTCCAACATTATCCAAAAGGACAAAAAAAAAGTGGCATAATACCTGCTAATAACTTCAAAAAAAAAGACATACACAGGGGTCGAATATGCGACCATCTTCGTACGAAGACGACGCCTTAGCCATTCCGGACAACAACATGCATAATTCTATTATATTTTACCGATTGTATGATTCATATTCCGAAAATTATCGATACACTGGAAATAATCGTTCGAATTGGATAAAGCATGTCGCAAGATTGAACATTTTTTATTTAACAGATATTTACGGCTTTTGGAGAAAAAATTTAACTTTCGCTGTATTGGTCATTTTTGAATTTTGAAAAAAGATTCAGGTGCGAAAAAAATAAAGAAATTGAACGATATCTTTGTTTTTTTGTAGGGTAAGTATTCATAAAGTTATTCATGTTTTAAAAAAGTGTCTGTTTTTTTTACAGATGATCTTTTTTTGGTAAGCCTGTTCCCCTCTACTGTTGAAAGACCGATGTCTTCTTTTTTTATTTTTGAGGGCAAAAAGCGGAAATCAAAAGCATTTTGCGATTATGTTGTTCAGAAGAATACATATTAGGAAGGTGGTTTGTGATTTTTAGCTTAGATCAATACAAACATGTTACAAAACGTAACAAAATAATCGTGTTTGGGAAAAAAAAATGACCTGATAAAAAAAAAGACGGTAAAAAAAAGACTTGGTAAAAAAAAAAGACTAAGTTAAAAAAAAAAGAGTATAGCAATAAAAAGTTCATTGTTCAAATGAAAACAATAATCTAATAACAAATATACTTTATAGAAATACAAATGCTTTTACATTATAAAAAAAGAATACATGTATACTCCAATAGAATAAAAAAGTAAAGAAGCTCTGTTAACATTTTATTACAAGGCAGTTACAATTAACAAATACATACAAAACTCTTTTGTTTATCAAATAAATAGATTGCTTTATTATTTTTTATGACAAATAATATAAAAGAATATATGTTTTTAAGCTTATACTCGTTCATTACTTACTTTATGTTTGCACATGGGTGTAATTTGCCATTAGCCATTAGCCATTAGAGATGTTAGCAATGACCACTTTCTTTACCAAAAAAACTTTTCAGCAATAAACAACAATATAAGTTTGATATTCTTATAGTTTCTTTAAGTTGGAAAGAACAACTTTGCTCATGAGGTTCATGTTCGTCATCCGAATGTGTCCCATTAGGAATTCTTAATGTAAGAAAAAAAAAAAGAAACCGACATTAGACTTGGTTGCTATTATTTTTTTTTATAAACTTACATCTTGACAGCGCTTGAGCTTTCTTTTTTATCTTTTGTACCTTGAGCATCTAGTGTATTCCATGAAACAAAACAGGGAGAAAAAAAAGCTGTTTACTGCTACAGTGCGTTATGCCGACTCTTTTTTTTTTTATTCAAGAAAAAAAAAAGAAAAAAAAGAAAAAAGAATACTCTCCATGTTAAAGATATTGCACTCAAGTAATAAAACTTGTTCAAACAACGTATAAGTTATCTTTTGGGATACCATTAAATGTAATCTTCGTGCAAAGCAACTGTTTTTGATTTATAACATAGATAGACAGTGAATAAGTGTAACATTGGTAAAAATAAGGCTACAAAAAAAGCACTTCCCTTTTTCTTTTTTTTTTTTTTTTTTTTCTCTTTTTTATAAAAGGTAAGTTCTTAATATTTTATACATTCCATTCCTGTTCTAATGGTACTTGTACTTTAGTAAAACCGTATTTCTTGCTTTCTTTATAAAGTCTCTTTCTCAAGACTACCGTTGCTTCTTCTTTTACTTGTTGGCACAAGCTTGGATGGCGTGTTTTTTTTTTTTATTTTTTCTTTTCTTCTTTTCTTTTTTTTCCTGCCCATCTAAAGCAAGGTATTATTACTTTCACTACATATTCTCCATAGCTAATAACTATTATAGATGCATGCTGCTTCCTTTTTCTTTACTTGTTGATATAAGCTTAGCTAGTCTTCTTCTGGTCTATCTAAAGAAAAGTACAATTATTTTTACAATACATTCAGGATCGCTAATGTTTATTATAGATGAATTTTGCTTTGCTTTGGCATCTTTTTATCTTTTTTTCTGTGTTCGATTTGGTTCTTGAGTACTGATGTCTTTTCTTCTTTTGCTTTGAGTGCCCAAGTCCTTGAATCCTTGTGTCTTTGCATCCTTGAGCTTGGCTTTTTTTTTCCGTCTTCTTGTGAGAACTTTTTGAGTTCCACGAGATTAATTGATGTCTTTTTAGATTAGATGCTGCTATTTTGGTGACATTAGGTAAGTCAAGTAAGCTTTTAAATCGCTACGAGCAAAGAAATACTGTATATTGTTATTATTATTTTATTTAAGTAAAAAAAAGCTATTTTTATTGCAATATGAATGGTCAATAAAGAAGTATGTAAGCTATATGAGTGGTCTATAAAGAAGTATATAAAGCAATATGAGTGGTCAATAAAGAAGCATATAAGGCAATATGAGTGGTTTATAAAAGAGCAAAAAGACAAATAAAGCATTGATTTGAAAAGCATGATTGGTTGCCGAGCACCATTAGATATCAAATGGATAATAAACAGGAGCCATAACATACAGTAGGTCAAAAAAATGCTCCAAGGAATTGCAAAATTCATGCTTTACAGCTGCTTGTCCATAGATACTGCACCAAACTATCTCAAACTTTGACTGTTTGTGCCACAATAGAAAGGGCATTTATTCGCCAATTTTCGGATATGGGCAATGGTTATTGGTGGAATTTGATACTGCTAAAGGTAGTATTTTAAACATCCGGTATTTTTTACTTGTTTACATACAGTGGCCGTCAAAATTGGTTGCATGTTTTCATATTTTGCCTATACAGACTACCTTCTACTTCATTTCTTGGCGTATTACAATAATATATACATCATTCGAAAGAGCAAACTCTGGACAATCATATGGTAACACAGATATCACCGTAGACCCAATATACTGGTAATAATGGGCCCTCAAAGTCCGACGGTACATGCGACCAATTTTGACGGCATTTATAAGTAAACATTTTTACACACTTTATTTAAAAAAATCAATACTTAGTCCAACGACCTTTTGCTTTAATGACTGCAGCACACCTTTTCGGCATACTTTCGATGTATTTCTGGCATTCTTCTTTAGAAATGGCATACCAGGTTTGACCTATTCGCTCCCATAGCTCATGCATACTAGTTGGTGGTGCCTCATAGCTATGAAATAGCTCTCTCTTTAAATGAGCCCGCATATGCTCTATGGGATTTAAATCCGGGGACTGAGGAGACCATTCCAATGCTTCAAATGGCTGCTGGTTGATCCATTCTTTCACTATCTTTGATGTATGCTTTGGATCGTTGTCCTGCTGAAACACTACTTTGGAGGAATCCAAGCCATAACTTTCCATTGTCTTGAGTAAGTCGTCTTTTAGGACCTCAAGATAGCCTTCGCTATTCATACGATGACCAACATCAACTATCCATCCAACACCTTCCCATGTAAGGCAGCTCCAGACCATGATATTACCACCCCCATGCTTGACGGTTTGCTGTACATGTCGCAAGTTCAATTCCTCATGGGGTAGTTTCCATGCATAAGCCTTTCCGTCGGATGCAAAACGATTTACTTTAGTCTCATCTGAGAATATGACTCGTTTCCAGTCGTCCACAGTCCAATGTTGGTGCGATTTGGCCCACTGAAGGCGTTTCATGATGTTTTGGCTACGTAGCAAAGGTTTTTGAGGCTTGACAAATGCTATAAAGCCAGCTTTTTTAAGAACGCGGCGCACTGTACTATCACTTAAAGATATTCCAAATTCTTCTTTTAGAGCTTTTTGGATCTCTACAGCATTATTTTTTCTTCCTAAGGTGACTAATTAGAGATGGGCGACCACCTTCATCAACATTTCCACTCATCTTAAGAGATGAGCGGTACTTCTGAACAGTGGTACGACTAACACCAACTTGTTTTGCTATTTTGCTGTTTGACTTCTTGGATCTCAGCAATGAGTAGATGCTGTTTACTTTGTCATTTGAAATTGCACGCATGTCGGATCTGCAATGGTATAATGTCTTAATGGCGTGCTGCAATTTAGCAAAAAAAACACTTACATGTAAATAATATTACGATGTAAGAAGAAAGAGAAGAAAAAAACATAAAAAAATTATAATTAAGCCACATTTTTGTGGTTATATTATGTTACTTACAAACGTCGTCAAAGCTGGTCGCATGTACCATCGGACTTTAAGTGCCAATTACTACCAGTATATTGGGTCTACGGTGATGTCTGTGTTACCATATGATTGTACAGAGTTTGCTCTTTCGAATGAAGTATATTTCATTGCTATAGACTAAGAAATGAAGAAGATAGCGCGTATAGGCAAAATATGAAAACATGCGACCAGTTTTGACGGCCACTGTATGTACCAGGTACATCATACTGCGTCCATTAAAAAATAAAGTGACACTGTAGCAAAAGAATTAATAAAAATCTTTGGTGACTATGGCATACCTAAAATCATTCAAAGTGATAACGGCAGAGAGTTTAAGAATAGCCTCATGCACTCATTATCCAAGCACCTAGGAATAGATCGCAGATACAGTACAGCCTTTCACAGTCGAGGTAATGGCGTGAGCGAGAGCGCTGTAAAGACGACATTAAACACTATAAGAAAAATGGTTAATTCCAACAGCAATGATTGGGACGATGTATTACCAATTGTCCAACTAGCGTCGAATTATAAAATAAGACACCGTTCAAAAAGTGCTCCATTTTCCTTGATGTTTGCTCGAAGACTTAATAGCTTTGAGGATTACGGTGATCAGAGTATAGCTGATACGATTCCTAATAGACCTGTTACAGAATAAGAGCTAATTGAGAGAACTGATCGCATGTACCAGATTGTGTTTCCTGCCATTCGTGAAAGAACACAGAAGATCATAGAGGAAGCAAGCAAGAGGTTCAATGACAAAAATATGATCATAGATCTTCCGAAGGATCTGCAGTTATGGTTAGATTACCAGGACGGACTAGTAAGCTGTCACCTCTTTATGAAGGACCTTACATTGTCGTTCGAAAAACTCAAGGTGGTTCCTATGTCTTAAAAGATGAGCAAAATGAACTGTGAGATATTTGCAGATAAAAATTTGAGAATTAAAAGGAGATAGTACTTGAAAACTAGTGAATGAGTCTCTATGTAACCTCTTTATTAGATTTCAAGACGAGAGAGAGAACCCATTTAATCAAACTACGCCTTTATATAGGAAATAAAATTATTCAGGGACCGAAGTGAGTTCAAGGTCAATTTTAGTATTGAACTTGAATAATATAAATATTGTATATGGTTAATATTGTAAATGAGTCTTAGAGAATATGTAATATATAATATTATGTATTCAGTACTTGTTATTTTTTATATAAGATTTGAGTAATCTCATACGAATAATAAGTATTTAATGGGGTAAATACGACAAACTGTTACATCGTGAATATGTCCCATCAGAACTCAAGATAGTCTCTATTGACGAAACAGCTGTAGAAGATACATACTATGAAGTTGAGGATATTAGAGATCACAGAGGCGGTCCAGGACAAAGAGAATACCTTGTAAAATGGGCTGGTTATGGTGAAAGAGAGAATACGTGGGAAAAAGCATCATCCTTCTCCAGCACAGTACCCATTGATAAATATTGGCTTGAGAGAAAAGAGTTGAAGAAATTAGAGCAAGCACGAAAGCAAAAGATGATAGCTAATGAAAAAGACTACACTAAAAAGACTTCTGCTAGACCTAATGTGACTGAAGAAAGCAAGAACCATAAAAGAAAGGACATGGTACAAGATAGCACAGTCCTTAGAAGAAGTAAAAGAATAAGAAACAATAGAAACTAAAAAAAAAAAAAAAAAAAAAAAAAAAAAAAAAAAGTTCATGTAGCAGAGCGGCCATTGACTTCATAAACTTGCTGAGCATCAAGATACAAAAATTAACCAATAAGAAAATAACATTTAGTATCTGCATGAATGCCGACCTGACTATTGTCAAGTCTGGGGGAGGATAATGTTGTAAACATAGTTATTTTCTATAAGATATCAGTTGTATTAAAATAAATAACGATACACAAAAGATTAAACTATGATTGAACAATTCCACACTTTTCCAAATTTAGAACAATAAGATCAGTATTTGTCATCCAAGCGAGTCTAATCAATTGTCAACCCCAAAAGTAATTAGATCAAAGTTAATTGACTGGTTATTATTTCTATTGTTCAACTTCAGATGCATATATTAGAACATCGACAAGCTTTAGCTTAATCATTGGTTCTTCAGCACGACATCGTTGCCGAGTCTATATCTTTTATATCTACGCTCACAAAGAATATAAATAGATGCCAACTTTTTATCCATTAAACGGGGCTCTTTTGCAATATAAAGAAATCTGCAATAAAGAAGGATTTTAATTTTATATTGCTGCTATTGTTTTTTTGTTTAATTTTTTTATTTAATCTTACGATTAAAACACAAGCAATGGTAGCTGAATGCTGAAAAAACGTTTTGTGCACCAGTTTTGTCCGATAAGATACGTCGTATATCACATAGTATATGTTGTCCACCCTTGTATCATTTTGTGCGGCTATATACATATTATTTAATATTAGAATTAGAAGTACATATAATTTGCGGAGCAAAATTTGTAAGTACTTTATCAAGAAGAAAAGCACAAATATTATTAATGATACCTTAATCTATAATTGTGAATAAATTTTTTCATAAAAATTTATTACTCATTAAAAAAACCAAAATTTATTTAGAAAATTAATAAATACAGATCATGTACCTCCACAATTTTCATAGTAATGATGATATTGTTTGATATGAGCACCTACTGTGGTGCCCAATAGTGGTTATGTGGATACATAGGATTATAGTCACTTTATTTTAGTAAAAGGGATCAAATAGGATCCTAAATAATATGTTGACATAACTTGGAATCATTTATAACATTATTCCCAGCACAGATCAATAAAAGACTTTGATTAGATTTTTATATTAAGCTTTATTCATATTAACTTCACACAGTCAAATGTATGGCGTGGTTGTAATATAGTTTATTGATGATATGAGCATGTTGAATAAGGAATGACAATTACTTACCGGATCATCATTAAGTCATGTAAACATTTATCCTAACTGAGATATTATTATTAGCCATAATATCCAATCACGGAACTAGAGGATTTTATATTCATCCGTACCGTCTCCTTAAATAGTCCTACATCCAGAGTTATCTGAAACCATCCCAATAGCATAATTGACAATACAAGCTAGGAACAGGCTAAACTAATAATTAGAAATAATAATCATCTATTCTATCGAATTGATCATAAATCTGTCCTAATTCTTTATCCGTATCATGTCTATAAATACTCTCACTTTTTACATGTAGAATTTATCATATTCAATCTTAGTTATCTTAACTTAATAAAGAGATACTAAGTTCTAACAGTATTTCTTTATCTTCGTTGTTATACTGCTTTTACCTAAAACCCCCCTTTCCTAAATAATACTGTAACTTGTTAGTACTTGGGACTTGAATTGTGTTAAAGTGATGTAGATTTATTTAATTTGAGGTTTGAAGTCTTGAATGACTTGAGTTTAGGTAACTTGATTGAACGTTTAACGGCTCTTTTGATAGAGTAAATTGTCTTTGAGTAGTGACCACCAGATCTTTTTAGATCAATAAGGTTAAGAGTAAGATTGTTTGATAAAAGATAAAAATAAAAGGAATCTTTCTTGATTTGTGATAACGCGGGTATCAGATCAGAAAGAATAAGTAAAAATAAAAAGAAAAGAAAAAGGTAATTGTGACCCAATAAGAAAAGATTGCATTTTTTTAAGCGTAAGAAGATTTGATTTCTTGAATTTATTGGATATTTGATAAAAATAATCATCTTATTTATATTGTAATTTTTGTTACTTTAATGGCTTGAGATTTGAATAGGCTTTTAGATTGATAATAGAGTTGATAAGATTTGATAAGAGTTTTAGAGGTAGATTCGTTGCTAATAGTGACCAGCAGATCTTGTTAAGTTGAGTCAAGCTAAGCGAAGTTTTTCAAAAAGAGAATAAAAAGCTAGGCTTTTTATAAGCAAAAAATATAAAGTTCAATTTTTACAAAAAGTAAAAATGTTGACGAAGGTTAAAAATATTGAAGTGGTTAAAAAATATATCAAAAGGTTAAAGAAATATCAAATAGCAAAAAATATGTCAAATGGTTAAAAATTTGTCAAATAGGTAAAATAATGACAATTTGTAAAGTGGTTTACAAAACGTCAAAAGTTTAAGCTTAAAGTAGTTTCGGAGTTCACATCTTCATAATCATAGCTACAATATAAAAAAGGCGTGGCTTATTGTTTGTGTTGTTTGACATTGTGATAATTGGAGTTTGTAAGGTTTATGTAGTATAAATAGGTTTGCACTGAATAAGTCTTGGTATAAGATCAAAGGTTTAGATTGGATTTGATTCCAAAAAGAGTAATAGATTGAATATAAGTTCGCTTGTAATAAGTGACAACCAGATCTTGATAAGTAGATCAAACTGTTTTGAATAAAGTAAAATAAAAAGATAAAATAAAAGGGATTACAATGAAGTGTATATGCTTCAAGGGACTTCTTGTTCTTGACGTTAAGTAAAATAAAAGAAAAATAAAAGAGATTTACTTTGAATGATATTTATTTGAAATAATCAAAAAGTAAAAGTAAGTAAAAACAAAGTACAAAAGTAAGTAAGAACAAAAGTATAAGAAATATTGAAGTTATTTATATGTTTTTGGTTTTTCTGATTACAGTGCCTCACAAAACACTTGAAGGGTTTTGTGAGGCACTGTATATGCTGTTTTTGATGATTTTATGGATATTCTATATTTGTTTGTATGTTCCTGGATTTAAACTAACTGGAGAGAGAAAAGTCAAATGCTGCCAAAGTTTGCTGCATTGTGTTACAACATCTATGTCGCTGGACATTGTAATTTTCTTTAATGCTATGCTTGTTTGCGGGTTTAGGTTTTTAAGTATGTAAGTTTTGTCGATAGTGACCACCAGATCTTGTTAATACAGTAGGTCACAAAACTGCTGCAAGGAATTGCAAAATTCAGGTTTTACAGCTGGTTGTCCATGGATACTGCACCAAACTATCTCAAACCTTGACTGTTTGTACCTCAATAGAAAGTGCATTTATTCGTCGATTATCGGATATGGGTAATGGTTATTGGTGGAATTTAAGATCGCTAAAGGTAGTATTATGAACATCCGACATTTTTTACTTGTTCACATATGTTTTAAATGACGAATTTTAATACGACCCAACCGGTTGCTATCATAATTTTTCACATTCTTGACATGATTAGAATGATGCCAGCATATAAAAGCGCTTACAATTCCTTTATTTTAAATTTTATATTCCCTTATTTAAATTATTTCTCTTTTTTACCCTATCGTCAATCGCATGCCTAAACGGCTGTCAGAGGAGAAAATAAACGATCACAAACAGGCATTAACCGCATCCACATCAATGTATGATATTTCCAAGGAGCCTGGATTACATTAATCAACTGTTAGTAGATACTCTAGACGGCTGTTTTCAAGTAGGACAGTAAACACAGGTGGTAGACCTGCAGTAGTCTCCAAAGTGACGAAGCGGTTAATCAAAAGAAAAGTCATGGAATGGGTTCTAAAGGCTTCTAAAGAGGTGTACCGGGAGCTGGTTGGATTTGGCTATGATATCTCATACCAGTCAGAAATTAACGTACTGAAATCAATGGAGTTCCATTTTCTGATAGAAAAAAAGAAGCCATTTCAGACAAAAGTGCATACGTAGCATCAGTTAAAATGGAATAAGGAGCATCAGGATTAGGCAATGGTTGACTGACAACAGATCGTTTACTTTAATGAAACCAAGATCAACGTATAGGGCTTTGATGATGATGATCACTATCGGAAAAGGCCAAGTGACCTTTTTCAACATCATGACCTGCATTTTGTAATCCAGCATGAAGCTAGCAAATTGATGTCCTGGTGTTGTATAACCTCTGAAGGACCAGGTTATGCTTGCTAAATTTACGATGGAAACTTGAACTCGGGTGTTTACCAGCATATTTTGAACACTACGTTTCGTGATACTATGAAGTACTACAATTTCGACTGGTCCAACATTTACTTTTAGTATGATAATAACACAAAGCACAAGGCATAATCTACAATAGCCTAGTTATGTAGTCACCAAGAGAGCTATGTTAACTATTGGCCAGCTTAGATCCCCGACTTAAATTCAATCGAGCACGTAGGACATCAATTGAAGTTGAAATTCAACTATTACGGATATAGAGCAAAGAACATGGATGTGTTTTGGGAACGAGTTGATGAAATATGAAATGACTTCCATAAAGATCTTTGCCAAGGACATGTAGATAACATTCCGGAAAGAACTCAAGAGATTATTAATAGAAAAGTAGGACCAACTAAATATTAATAAATAAGTTCATTCCGTTCAAATTTTCATTTTTTCAAATTTTCAAATTGCGCGCCTCATACTTCCTTCAATACTTATCCAATAGGGCTTAAACTCTTTCGGATTTTTCAAGACATGTAGAAAATCTACTATGTGGGAACAGAGGCAGTTTGTGCCATTGTAACAGGATGTGCGCTACAAAAACCAAGAAAAATGGATTCCTTGCAGCAGTTTTGTGACCTACTGTAGTAGATCAAACTTGTTAGAATAGGTTAAACTCTTGAGGTTTAGGAATAGGTTTACAATGAAGATTATTGACTTCAAGGGACTTCAGTATCAAAATAGAACACAGACCAAAGGGTTTCAATTGAACGCTTGATAGATTTATTGTTTTATAAAATAAAAAAATATAAAAAGAATATAAAATTCAAAAGTAAAGTGAAGTGAAGTCAAGTAAAAATAGGGATAAGATATAAGGGTATTTATATGTTTTTGGTTTTTATAATTTTATGTTGTTTTTGGTTTTCAAGCAAAAGAGTTGATACTCCGTTTTCAAATAGATTGTTACGCAAAAGTTCATTTTCTAACTGGCGTGGTACTAAAAAAACTTGACTGTATATCTTTCATTGATCTAAAATTTCTCATTTGTGCTACACCACACTGTATATCTTTCAATAGCTTGTAACTTGTTGTAAGGTTCGTTAGGCTTTCGGGTTTCGATAGGTTTGATATAAGTTGTTGAGATAAAGTATTAGGTCAATTGAGATCCAATAAGAGTAAGTAATTTGAATTATAGGCTTGTTTGTATATAGTGACCACCAGATCTTGTTAAGTGGATCAAACTTGATTTGTAAAGTAAAATGCAAAGAAATGTAATAAAAATATAAAATGAATACAATGAAGATAGCTTGCTTCAAGGGAATTCGACTTGTTTGTAATAAAATAAGAAAAATAAATTTGTCTTTTAAGAGACTATTTATTGAATAGAAGTGAATATAAGTGAACTGAAGTAAATTGAAATAAAAGATATAGGGATATTTATATAAAAATAATAGAGGGAAAAGAAAAAGAAATAAGGTTGATATTTTTACTTGAGTCGATGTTGTGTATTTCAGTTAAATTACTGAAGTAAGTCGATTTCAAAGTCAGTTGTACCGTCCAAAATTTTATAGATGTCTTCATCATTCTCGTTACACTGTTGAACACGAACTTCATTAAAAGAAAAACAACACAAATATCCATATACATGGATAAAAAGATACGACAAACAATCTCAAGTTATTTTTGTTCGACGTTCATAGATACAACTGAAGATTAAGGGCTTCTCCGGGAATCGAACCCGGGACCTCTCGCACCCTAAGCGAGAATTATACCACTAAACCAAGAAGCCACTTTTCTTTCGCTTTTGGTTAAAAAGGTAAATTTGGTTCTTTTTTGGAAAGCCGACACTGCACCCAAACCCTATATTCTAAATTATTATACATCGGGTATTTTAACAGTGGAACATCGTGTAAAATAATACGAAATTGAATTTTCAGAATAGAGATGTAATTTTTGTACCAAAAAAAAGCTAGAAAAAAGTATATACTATATCTGTAAAGATATATATATGTTTACACTCTGCATACTGAATAAAATGAAATTGTATTTCTTGTAAAATTTTTTTTGTCTCTTTTGTACTACATGAATCCATGGCAACTTTCAAATTGGAAAAATGAAAAATTTTCAAAACCAGTGTATGATTTTTTAATTTCAACAAAGGCCAATAAAGTATATCTATTGGATTGTAAGCTCGGACATATAACTATTTGAGTTGCGACGTTCTCTTATCAAGCATACTGAATTTGCTATACTGCAAAAAAAGAAAAAAGAAAAGTATGCTTAGTTTATGTACCCAAAAAAAAAGATAAAAAAAATTGTTTGTTTACACTGAAAAGATAAAGAACAACATTTCTTAAGTTGCGAAAGGGAACATAGGCTCAATGATTTTATCCAACGAAGAGTAAAATTAATTGATTACAATTGGAACAACAGAATATATCATAGGAAGTAATAAATGCAAATGTTAAATAAGAGATAAAATAAAAATGAACAAGGAAAAAAGAAAAAAAAAAAGAAATACAATTTTCCTTTTTTTGACCACAAGGAAAATAACTTCTACCACAGATGATAAGGCAATGTTTAAACGACTAAAGCTAAGCAGAAAATAAGGAGGAATGGGTTTGGTAGTCATTTTTATTTTTAACTGCAAAAAGAAACAATAATTATTAACATCAAACGAATTTACATGTTTTGAGATTCCTTATAGCAGAGACTATAAAAAAGAGCTATTGTTAAAGAAATAAAATAGTGCATCTTAAGAGATTTAGAAAAAAAAAAAAAATAATGTTGAAATTAGAGAATTGCAATGTCGGAATTACTTGCATGTGAAAAAAAGCAATGTTGGAATTACTTGCATGTTAAAAAAAAAGAATGTTAAAAATGACATTTCAAACGAATACCTACTTTTACAAATTGCCTTAAGTTGAACAAAGCCTACATACAGGATCCTTGTTTTATTCATAGAGTATACAAAGATTTACTTTGGGTTTTAGAAAGCGGTTTTAGAAATTGCACTGAAATTGGAAATGTTTTTTTTCAACCAAGAAAAAAAAATCTAACTGAGATGTCAATTAGAAATGTGTTAATTCATTTACCTTTGTTTGCTAATTTCAATTTCTTATTCAATGTATCTATGCTAATTTATGTGCTTTTTGTCCCAACTTTAAGAATATCATCACTTTGTCTTTTTTCTTTTTCTTTTTTTTTTTACATTTACTGTTTTTGTAAAGTAGTGCAGTTAAGTAAGCCAATCAATATAGTACTGAATATGACGGGAAAAGATTCAAATCTTTTAACAGAAAAGTTGAATTGATTTTACTCGATGAAAAATGTATTATTATTTAGTCGCAATTGTATGATGTCGTAATATAGCAACATCAATTGAAATTTGTTAAAGATTCTTATTCTTTGATTTTGGAGTTGTATATAAGGAGTTCATAAAGCGACATATCAATGCATAAAAACTGTTATTGTATTCATACAAAAAAATAAGTACTCATGAATAAATTTAATATCATTGATTTACAGTAAAACCATATCTCTATAAATAAATATGAGACTTCTGCAATAATTACCTTTGATCTGTTGTTCATATCGGTATTTTAAGAATCACATCGGGACCTGTTTTTAAGAACGGTACATCAATGTAATCCTATTTGATAAATATTGTTAAATCAATAAACAACTCACATCATCATTGATTGATTCGTCAAGAAGACAACATGTCATATTTATCCATTATCTTTCCTGAATCTTCCCATTCTCTTTGTATCATTATTTTAACCGATGAATAGAAATAGCGGTAAAAATTTACATATTCAAAAAGTATAAATAACATCAATTGTTGTTGTAAATCAAACAGTATATAATTAGTAACGCAAGTTCTTTATTGTATTTATAATGTATTCTTCAAGCCCATACAAATTCCATTGTTACTGCGCCCAATGCTCTGGAGGAGAAGCAGGCAAGTACCAATTTGTTACGCAATGGACTCTTGCTCGCCATAGAAAGAAAGAAGCTGTTAAAGGTTTGTTACTTACATTAAGATAGTTTTTTTGCTAACGTATCATATAAACAGGTGAATCAGAAATAATTCCAGAAGTTAACACCAATAATGAAGTGATTCCGTCAAGTGAAAATGATTCTGAGAATAATGGTGATGAAGACTTTTCTAATTGGCAAGTCATTGAAAATGATGAAGATGATGCCTCTAGTTGTATGGATGTTGTCGAATTCAATGTGCCCAAAGGTAAAAACCTTCTAGAATTGTTTTAATAAAATATAAAATACTTACTTTGTCAAACGTTTAGTTAAACTTGAAGGATTCCAAAGTGATGTTGTTGCTTTCATAGCAATTTTCTTGACGTATTTCCAGCTGTTTTTCATTTCTGAATATGCTGCGGAAATAGTAATGAAATTTGCTAATGATCTTGTTGTCCTCTTACATTACGAACCAATCTTCCCTACCAAGTTGGACACTCTTCGAAATGCTGTTGGAATTGACTATACCTACAAAGGTATGTTTCGCCTTGTTGTCTGTCCTGAATGCCATACCCTGTACCAGCCTGAAGAAGTACACTGTGATTCGAAGTGCACCTTTTCTGAATTTCGCATCACATGTAATGCCCCACTCTTCAAGCCTGCTACGATTGGTGCAAGCAAAATGTACGCCAACAAGGTCTCTGCATTCAATTCCATCAAGTATGCCTTGACTGTGATGTTCTCTCGACCAAGCTTTGAATCAGCAGTAGAAGCATGGCGCTATCGTACTCGTCATAACAACACCATGTATGATATCTATGATGGTCAACTTTGGAATGAATTCAAAGATAGAGATGGTAATTTATTTACCAGTCAAGCTAGATCTCTTCTTTTTACGTTGAATGTCGATTGGTTTCAGTCATCCAAAAGAAACGTGTACTCTGTTGGTGCTATCTACTTGACAATAAATAACCTTCCAAGATCCATCAGATACAAAAAAGAAAATATCATCTTGGTTTGCGTTATTCCTGGTCCCAAAGAACCCAAGGACACACAAATCAACAACTATTTACAAGTTTTGGTAAATGATCTGAAGGAACTTTACTACGATGACTTCTTTACCTGTACGGCTGAATCTCCTAACGTGCCTGTCCCAGTTCGTGCTGCTTTGTTCTTGATTGCTTGTGATATTCCTGCTAGCCGAAAGGTTAGTGGGTTTACTTCATTCAATGCCACTGTACCTTGTAACAAGTGCTCAACAGCATTTCCTGCTCGTTATAATACTCATTTTCAACGTGATTTTTCTTTTGGTCTTGAAGATATTGATGCTTGGTCACTTCGTACCAATATTGAAAACCGTTATCATGCAAAAAATTGGAAAGAAGCAACCACCAAGAGACAAAGAGCCGACTTGGAACAGAAGTTTGGTACTCGGTTCTCTGCCTTACATGATTTGGAATACCTTGATCTTGTTCGTTGTACTGCCATTGATCCAATGCATGGCCTTTTCCTTGGAACAGCAAAGAAAATGGTTAAAATATGGCGTACAACTATTTGTGACCTTACCCATGAATTATACCTGACTGATGCTGACTTGAAAGAAATGCAAAAAGAAGCAAATGATATTATATTGCCAGCACAATACACGCCAATCAATCAGAAAATTGCCAGCGATTTCTCTGACTTAAAGGCTGATGAATGGAGAACCTGGTGTCTTGCTCTTTCTCCTCTTTTGCTCAAGTCTCGTCTTCCAGTCCGTCATAAGGAAAATTGGGCAAAGTTTGTACAGGCCTGTCATATTGTATGTCGTCCATGCATTACCCAGAATGAAGCCATGATAGCCCACAAGCTATTCCATGAGTTTGTCCTTGGTGTTGCTGAATTATATGGTCCAGAGATGGTCACTCCAAATATGCATCTTCATCTACATTTAAAGGACTCCATCCAAGACTTTGGTCCAATCTATGCATTTTGGTTATATGGCTTCGAGAGACTTAATGGTGACATTAAGAAGATGACAGTAAACCACAAGACAGCGTTCGAAATTACGTACATGAAGAAGTTCCTTTCTGTTGTACATTATGGTGACTACATCCGTAATTTACCACAAGGAATTAAACAGAACCCAGTGATGATGTCTTCCTTTGGTTACTTGCCACCGACACCTTCTGATTCCCTTGTTGCTTCATCTGTTTCAACCAGCTTTGATTTCAGCTTATTTGTCAGTGCTCCTCTACGTTTGAATGATACCTTCACTGGTGCTGAAATTCTACCTCCTGATACACAAGCTTCTGCTAGACACAAAGTTAGTGTTAATAGATTGACTCAAGCCCATTATGGTTACCTTCTTGCCTTTTACAGACTTGTATATACTGATCGAACATTCGCAAGTGCGCTTATTCCAGAAGACCACGATGACTTGTCTACAATGGTACTTCCCGATATTTCTGTTTTCGCTGAAATCGAAATTCTTGGGCAAACGTATCGATCAAAAGCATCGCGTACTACTCGTGGTTGCTATATTGAAGTCGCTTGTAATCCTACTATTCCTGGAAAAGAGGCTGAGATGCGAATTGGTGAAGTTCAGTATTATTTTAGCCATCAGCTTCAAATGAAGAAAACTATAATTCCAAATGGTCGGGTCTTTGCCCCAAATGCTTTTGATGAACACCTCTTTGCTTTTGTACGTTGGTATAACGCTCCTCTTCATCCTTTTCGAGGATTTGAATGTCTTGGTGCCGCGTACTACCACAACTCTTTTCGACCAGCTGGTTCAGACTGTATTCTTCCAGTATCGCGTATCTTTACTTGTGTTGCTATGAAGCAAGGTTATCCTGATAATCATGTTGTCTTTTTACCTCTCCCAAGAAAAACCATTGGTTTGTAAAAAGTAAAAAAAATAAAAAAGAAAGTAAAATAAAAAAAGTAAAAGTAAAAAAAAAATTTAAAGTTTAAAAATCCAAACACCGCATTTCTTTTTATTTTTTTTTTGTTCATTTTATAATTTTTTTTAAAACTGAAAGTCGTCTTCATCCAACTGCATTTCAGAACCAAAAGCCCAAGCGATACTCTCTTCAGTTATATTTTCTTTTCTGACGAAGTCAGGAACAGGCAGCGAACATTTTCTTCGAATGCGAGGAAGAGACTGAATGTTGCTGGTTCCAGTCCTTTGTCTCTTGGCCCTGTCACTTGCTATCTGATCATCCAACAGCTTGAAGAATTCAGTGCACTAAATATTGGATAATGAGCTGATTGCGCTTAAAAAGATATTAATTAAACTTACTGCTGGTGATCTGTACTTTGGTACACGAACTTCAAAATAATCAATGGTTTTTGTACACAAGACAGACATGCGTTCCTTTTCGGTAAAAGGAATTGTTCTATCTGGATTTTGCTCCAGAAGAACTTCCTCTACCTTATCCATTGTATCGCTATTATACATGTCTTCTTCTTCAGACATGTACTGCTGTTGAAGCAAGTACTCGCAGTTCGGATAGTTGTTGTAAACGCCTTGATCCTTATGCTGCTCATACATTGCTTTCCGTGTTTTGATTTTCTAAAAAAAAATCAATTATAAAATAGCAATAGCCTTTATTGTCCTTACGTTGTTTTTTCGAGTCGTTTTAGCAGCCTTTCTTTTCTTTACGAACTCGTCGACAACACCAACCTCCTCTCCAGCCATACCAGCTTTCTTGGTATAATACTGCCTTTCAAGGTATTTCCGCAAATCGCGGCCATTGGTATGCTTGTACGCATAATGGCTATTGACATACTCTTGCAACAGCTTAAGTACTTTTTGATTCTCAACAGACTTTAGAGGCTTGCTGAGATCGTACTTAGATGACGGAGGTAAATCATTGTAATGATTCCTCACAGCATCCTAAAATTAAAGAAAAAAAAAGTAATTATTACACTTGTTTAAATTTAAATTATTAATAACCTTACCTTAATCGCTGTTGCAATTGGTTTTGCACTTTTGCTGGATTCTTGTTCAAGCTCGCTGTAGGCTTCTTTGACCTTGGCAAATGCCACTTGCAAGGCACGCTTTTCTTCCTGCTCTTTTCTTAACATCTCCTTCAAAGTGTCAATTTCCTTTCTCATATCCAGATAAATGGAGAAGGAAAGAGAAGCTTCATCACGTCCAACATCTTCAGCTTCACGCATTCGCTTCTGGACATTGGTCATAGGGGGGTAACCAGGTCTAGGATAGGCAAAGCTATCAAGAATACCATCACTTGACACAAACTCAGGAACAACAGCACGGGAAGGAAGAGCAATTGGCTGCCCAGCAGAGTTAGAGCCACGAGCATTGACAGGAGCAGGGTTGAATTCGATAATACGGTCAGACATAATGTTATAAGGTACTTTGAAGAAAAAGTAAAGAAACTTTGAAGTTGAACACACCTTAAATACTATTGCGTTCAATTGTAAACTCAGTTCTATACAAATCAAAAAATCTATAAAAGGATTGATGTCTCAGATCAATCTTTTCTTTTCTTTCTTTCTTTTTTTTGATTTGTTATCCCAGGTAAGTTGTTCTTTTTTTTTTAAAAAATTTTTTTTTCTAATGTACTTTATTAAAAATTCATAGGTATACTTATGGCTATTATAAGTTCTTGAGTCTTTTCTGTATCTGTTTATGTGGTACGTAAGTTTCTAAATTTTCATTGTCTTCATTAACATTCAAATTTAGTTTCCTAAGCTTGATTCTGAAGCTGTTTGAACTCCTTGGTATCGTCTTCTAGTTTTTAAAGAGGTTTAAGGTAAGAAAGTCGGGTACATCATGTTTCACTGTAATTAATCTTTTATTTTATTCAGTTTCAATTCTACTTTCCTACTGCCTAGTCCACTGCCTTCATCTTTCTTTTGCTTCAGATCTCTTTTGATGCTGCTTCATTGTATTTGTTTGTTTTGCCTGTTTTGTCTGCTATATTGTATTGTTTGCTGCTTCTGAGGTTTAGGTAAGTGCAATTTTGAAAAAAAAAATTTTTGGTATCTACCGTTTAAAGGTGTTGTTTCATTATTCCCATCGATCCCTTGTTCCTTTTCCCGCCTTTTTGTATCATTTTTAATAAACAAATGAACCAATAATATATAATCAATATGACGATAAAGCCCCAAAATAAACGAATAAAACTAAATTTTTAACCAATAATACCGTATTTTAAGCCTATTTTATTTCCTACTATAAACCATCCAGAGTTATATATAATCATAATAAGCCAATAAGAAAGTATTGCGAAAAGGCAATAAGCCAGTGAAGAAGTAACATTCAAGAGAAATAGACGTATAAGGAAGTATTACTAAAGGCAATAAACCAATAAAGGAGTAGTATCAAAGAAAAACGCAAGCATGTAAGGTCCAATAGAAAGGTGTTATGTTTGTGTATCATCGTAGAAAGAACAATGAAGCGGCGCGTCACCAAAAGTAACACGGTATTCCACATACATATCTTAACATTTAGAGCAAAATACACGAAGTATATATTTTATGAAATTTGTAAATATATTGACGTAAACTCGAAATATCTGATTATATTCTGTCAAATATATTGTTCTATATATAGCAATTATGTGCAGTGCGATATCTCTGTCAAATCAAGCCATCCATCAACAATTTTTACATCAATCGACTCCTTTTTATCTAAACTTTTATTTGGTTCAACTCTTATTGTCATATCTCCATTATCTGTTGCTTAATCTTTGGTCAAAGTTTGCAACCAAATGTCATCAACAAGAAATACTAGAGGTTCAAAAATCCTGAATGCCGCCGCCGGACCCAGCTCACCGGACTTAGAAGTCACCGTCCAGAATCTCAGTCACGCCCTTGAAGCGGTCACAGCTCGTCTCTCTGCTCTGGAACAGCTTAAGCTAGAGCTTGAAACCTTACGTGGTGAGAATGCTCGCCTAGCCGAAACCAACTTGGCTCAGGCCAATGAAATTGCTTCTCTGCGTGCCGAACTGGCCGCACAATCTGCCGGGGTCCCTACAAGCACCCCCAATTCAAATACCGCTGTTTCTTCTGCTGCCCGTTCAAATGGTGCTAAAGAGTCCGTTTCTTCGCCCCCTTTGGGTACTGCTGCCTCTACTTGGGCTACCGTTGCTTCTCGTTCTGCCAAGAACAAACTCCGTCGTCGTGCTGCCGCTGCTCGTGGATTCCAGCCTGTGTCTGGTGAACAAGGCTTCGAGTATGTTTACATACCTCGCTCTCGTAGGATGACCTACACTGAAGCTCGTCGTCGTCTCTCTCGCCTTGGTGTGGATAGCTGGCGCATCTTAGATGTGTGCTATCCAGCTCATTCTGTTGTCGGTCTCCTGGTACATCTGCAGTACAAGCCTGCCCTTCTGTCTCTGCTCGAAAAGGCCAAGATCCCTACCTTGGATACCTTTGATCCACTCGATCCTGACAACCTAGCCGATCCCAAGTTCGACTCTGTTTCTGCTGAAGAGCGTAGTCATGCCATCTCGCTCATCAATGATGACCGCTCTCGTAAGGCTTTGGAGCGCTTGCGCTATCCTGTTGCTCTTTCTGTCTCTCGCTACCTGTTAGCACAAGCCTTGGTCTCGGACGAGACAGTGTCTGAAGTGCTGTCTGCTAAGCAAGATCGACCCAAGACTGCTCGCCACTACGATGATATGACTGAAGACATGGCTCTTGACGACTATGAGCATCATCGTCCTGCATCGCGCTCTAGCTATGGATCCTTATAATGATGAGTAGTAATACTTGTCATTATAATATACCCTCGGTCTCACCATCTGGTATGGTCCCAGATCCGTCAACCCCTTCCTCTCCTTTGGTTTCTCCTGGTACTTATGGCTCCCATGGTCCATCAATTACTCCATCCTCCTCATCATCTTCTTTTATACCGCTCACTATCGGCTTGTGGAATGCCAATGGGCTTCAAGAATCCACAGCCGATGATCTACTTCGTCACTACCAGTCGTTTTCCTTGGTCTTTATCACTGAAACCTGGTTGCTCCCGCCCCACAGGATCCGTACCCCTTGGACCCAGTTCAACCTGTATGGCTCTCCTGTGGTCAACAGCTATCGTGGCTCTCAAGGTGTCTCTGCTCTGGTCTCTCCTACGTGTCCGATGGCTGTGGTACAGTTCCCGGTTCATACCAAGTATGCTCTGGGTCTGCGGTTGGGTCGCTCCTTGCGTCTCATCTGCCTGTATTTGCCCCCTTCCTTGTCCAACGACGAGGTCTCTTCTGTGTTGGTTTCGTTGCCCTTGACAGACGATACGATCATCTGTGGTGATCTGAACGCGCGTCTTGGTGCAATCACGGGTGATTCCGTGGCCAATGCTCGAGGTTCGGTGCTGCTTCGCTGGTGTGAAGAACATGGTCTATCCGTTCTGAACTCGACTCTCGCTCCTGGGGTGCCTACGTTCCTGTCCTATCGTGGTGGCCAAGTCAAGCAAAGTATGATCGACTACTTCTTGACCAACACGACCTCTGCTCTTCGGTCCCCTCGGATGCAAGTCTACAGCGATCTCTCTCTTGGCTCTGACCACAAACTGTTGTCCCTGTCCTTTGACTATGCAGTCCCTGATGGTTATCCATCGCAGCCCGTTCTCTCTTCTTCTAGTGCCCGTCGGCTATGGAACCTCTCTCGGTTGAAGGAACCCGATGTCTGTAGTCTGTACGTGGCCTCATTCCAGTCCTTGGCCGCTCCATTGGTTGATCAGTTCAAAGCTCTGAAGTCAAGTCCTCCTTCTGCTGCTCCGTCTATAGACGCTCTCAACGACTCCCTCAACGAAGCGATCTATAGTGCACTCGACAAGTCGGTTGGCTCTCGCTCTTCTCGACCTTCCCAATGGAAGCCATTCTGGAATGCGCACTTGCAAGAACTCGCCGATGTTCGTGAACATCACTACCGTAGGTGGCGTCGAGCCATTGGCATCGACAAGGCCTTGTGGTGGGATCGACATCAGGCCGCTCAAGTCCGGTTTCGCGCTGCTCTCAAGTCTGCCAAACGACTCTCTTGGCGTGCTTTCTGTGACTCTCTGGCCCGTGGCGAGCTTGCTCGTGCGATGTCGAAGGTGAAGGTGATTCGGAACCGACGACGTCAACAGGTTGGGTTTACCCATCCTGACGGCCCTGCTGCAGGTGCGAGCGCGATGCGCCAACACCTTGCCTCGGTCTACTCTGGTGACGGTCTTCCGTCAAGGCGCCCTGACCCTCTGCCCTCTGTCTCTGGTATGGTGCCTTTTGACCTCGATAGTCAAGACCCTGGTATGCCTTCGTTCACTGCTGACAGTGTGGGTTCACTGATGCGACGTCTCCCTCTGCGTAAAGCTCCTGGTCCTGACCACTTGCGTACGGAGATGCTCCTCCCGATCAAGTCTGTCCTGGCCCCACTGCTCTCTTTGCTCTTCAGTATCTGCTACCAGTGGTCTTATACCCCTTCTCTCTGGCGTCAAGCACAGGTGGTCCCCATCTACAAAAAGGGTGATCCTACCTCGCCAGGGAACTATCGTCCAATCTCCTTGACCTCCATCGTCCGCAAACTCTTTGAGATGTGCCTCTTTCCCTCTGTTGAAGATGTCTCTCCTCCGCTCGATGTAGCTCAAGGTGGTTTCCGTCACCAGCGTAGTGCATTGGATCAAGCCCTGTGTCTCCATGATCTGATGCACTCTTACCGACGCCGACACAATCATTATCCTGTGGTCGCTTTCCTGGACATCAAGTCAGCCTATGATACAGTCGATCGTCGTATCATATGGCAATCGATGCTCGCCTCTTCTGCTCCTCTGTCCTTGGTGTCCCTGTTGGCCAACATGTTTGATGATGTCTCGGTGTCTGTGTTGTTGCAGAACAATGTCTCTGATCCGTTTGTGCCGAGTACAGGTGTCCTTCAGGGCTCTGTCTTGAGTCCTCACCTGTACTCGATCTATGTCAACACATTGCCGGCTTTGCTTCGTTCTGCTGCTTCTGCAACAACCACCTCGGTGTTCTCGGTGTCTCCTTCTGGTCCTCCTGGTCCTGGTGCTCTGGTTCCCGATGGTCTTCCCTTTGGTCCTTTGGTTGGTACTGCTGCTTTGTCTTCCTCGTCTCCGTCGCCCACACCCATCAACAGCCTGTTGTATGCGGATGATGTGGCGCTGGTTGGGTCTGCTCGCGAAGTTCGGCATATGCTGGACCTAGCACAGACCCATTCTCTGACTCTTGGTTACAAGTGGAGTCCACCAAAGTGTGCCGTTCTCAATGCACCTGCTGCTACCTCAAGTCGCTCTGTTCAGCTGTCTCTTTATGGACAAGATCTCCCTACAGCTGATGAGTTTACTTATCTTGGTGTGCCCTTTGATGGTAAAGGTATCTGTACCTCTGCTCTTATCAAGCATCGCTCGTCTGGTACCCTTGCTGCCATGGCTCAATTGCATTCGATGGGACTCAACCGTCAAGGCTTCCCTCTGCTGCTCTCTTCTCGTCTGTTCGCTTCGTTCATACGTCCTAAGCTTGAGTATGGTCTTGCCATTGCTCAGCTTACAAGAAAGGACTATGACGAGCTTAACCGTGCTCAAGACCGGTGTCTTCGTATGCTTGTCGGTGGCCATCGTACTGCATCAACCGTAGTGCTTAGGCACATTACCAATCTGCCGTCCATGTCTTTCCGTGCTGACACGTTGGTGCTCAAGTTCTGTCGTCGTGTTGAAGGTCTTGCAGATGATTGCCTCTTGTCTTTGCTGACGCAGTCTGTCCAAGTATCACTTCTGTCTCGGCTCCGTAATCGGCGTATTGTCCTCGACTGCCCTTCGGATGTATCCTCATCTTCTCGTCTTGCCTCTTGGCTTCGAAGGTATCGTCAAGACCAGTTCCATAGCTTCTTACAGTCCACCCCCCAGGTTCTGATTCGCGCTTGTCGCCCTGTTCTTAGGGTGGATCCCATCCTGTACTTGCCTGCCTCCCGTGCTGACCGGTCTCGTCTTGTCAGATGGCGCATGGGTTGGATCCCAGGCAAGCCTGCTCCCTGTTCCTGTGGTCTTGGCGATACCTCTCGTTCTCACCTTATGGTCTGTACCTTGGTTCCTTCTGCTCTTTGGTGCTGTCTGCCTGTTCCGCCTGCTGGTTATGTGGGTCACCACATTGACTATGTCCTGAACTTGCTTCCTGTCTCTGCTTCTGCTCGGTGTCCACCTTTCTGGTCCGCTCTGTGTCAGATCCTCTGTCATTTTGACAAGATCTGTCATCCTGACATCGAGTACAACTCATCTTCTCTGCCTGGTCAAGTCTGGATTGACAAGTCCTCTGCTGCTGCTGCTCCATAATGACAAGCGCTCCGATCCACCCTCTGGCTTCTACCTCCCACTGCCAAACCATTTTAGTGCACGATGCGGAGGGGACCAAGGTGTTGACGAGTTGCTCAGTAGTTAGCGCTACCAATGGCTATCTCTCTCTCCTTTTTTTCGCTCTTGTGTGCTCTGCGAGTGTTTTTTGTTTCTTGTCTCTTCTTTTTGTTTCTTGAGTATGACTGTAATGATATTTATCGCTTGTCAATATACTCTTCATATATATTAATAAAAATCTTCGTCTAAACCAAGAAGCCAGGTGTGGGTGTTTGTCGTAGTGGTTAGAGCACTACCGTAGGGTTGAGTGTTCTCTGAACACGCGGGTTCGAATCCTGCCTTCCCTGCACCGACCTTTCCACGCACGGTCTCATGACTTCCCTAACGTGCGTCGTCTCTGGCTTTCGGTGTGTGCCGCCTGTGTGTTGCGTCGCGTGTCAGCTGGGTATCTGGTCCACCTTCCCTCCCTTTCGGTGTCCCCGTTGGCATTCTGTTCTGTTCTCTCTTTCCTCCCTGGGTTTTGACGCCGCTGCTGTTCTGGGTCGGTCTGTGTTGTGTGCTGTTTGGTGAGCAGCATTATCAGCGTTGCAAGGATGCCCACCTCGGGCTTAATGAAGCATGTCTCTCTCTCTCTGTTCCAAGTCTTCGTCTGTCGCTTCAGCCAAATAATTGTTCTGCTTACCCTCCCTTCCCCTCCCCCTTAATAGTTTGTATGCTTTCCCAGTTCGTTCTGTGGTCAGCAATTAATGACAAAATAAGTCGTCTGCATATGACCAATAAAAAATAATGTTTCGTCTAAACCAAGAAGCCACTTTTCTTTCGCTTTTGGTTAAAAAGGTAAATTTGGTTCCTTTTTGGAAACCCGACACTGCAAATAATCGTTCCAATTGGATAAAGCATATCGCAAGATTGAACATTTTTTGGTTAACAGATATTTATGTTTTTTGGAGAAAAGATGTAACTTTCGTTGTATTGGTCATTTTTGAATTTTGAAAAAAGATTTAGATGCGAAAAAAATAAAGAAATTGAACAGTATTTTTGTTTTTTTTGTAGGGTAAGTATTCATAAAGTTATTCACGTTTTAAAAAAGTGTCTGTTTTTTTTACAGATGATCTTTTTTTGGAAAGCCTGTTCCCCTCTACTGTTGAAAGACCGATGTCTTCTTTTTTTATTTTTGAGGGCAAAATGCGGAAATCAAAAGCAATTTGCGATTATTTTGTTCAGAAGAATACATATTAGGAAGGTGGTTTGTGATTTTTAGCTTAGATCATTACGAACGTGTTACAGAACATAGAAAAATAATCGTGTTTGGGAAAAAAATGACCTGGTAAAAAAAGACTTGGTAAAAAAAAAAGACGAAGTTAAAAAAAAAGAAAAGAAAAGAGTATAGCTAAAAAAAGTTCATTGTTCAAATGAAAACAATCATCTAACAACAAGTACACTTCATAGAAATGCAAACTACTTTTACATTATAAAAAAAGAATACGTGTATATTCTAAAAGAATAAAAAATAAAGAAGCTCTGCTAACATTTTGTTACAAGGTAGTTATAATTAACAAATACATACAAAACTCTTTTGTTTATCAAGTAAATAGATTGCTTTATTATTTTTTATGACAAATAATATAAAAGAATATATGTTTTTTAAGCTTATACTAGTTCATTACTTACTTTACAGTTGTTGGAATAATTGTTCGAATGTTTTGCAATTTTATACATTTTGCTTTGTATCTCTGCAGTCAGATAAGATAAAGCTACGTACAATACCTCATTAGAAAGCGACAACTGTCGGATATAACATATAAAACGCTAGGGGTCTGGAATTATTTCCATATATAGTAAGACCAAATTGCGTCAAGCATATGCATTCGAACAATTTTTCCAATTAAATCATCTTTTATTTAATATCGTGTATAACCGCCTTTAGCTTTAATAACTGCTCTACAACGAGCTGACATACTCTTGATATATGCTTGGCATTGCTCTTTGGTAAAAGAGTTCCATTCTTTCTCGATTCTAGACCAGAGATCATGCACTCCTTTAGCCCTACCTTCATATAAGCTCAGCCTCAGCTTTAAATGGTGCCAGAGATGTTCTATAGGATTCAAATCGGGACTTTGAGCAGGCCAATTGAAAGTATGCTCTTCTTTTAACCCATTTTCCTTAAACCAAGCACGAGCAAGCTTTGATGTGTGCTTAGGATCGTTGTCTTGTTGAAAATAAATAGCTTCCTGTTCGTAACCATAGTACTTCAGACTGTCCATAAGTGTAGTTGACAGGATATGAACATAATCTGATGCTTTCATAGTACCATTCTCAATTGCGCAGCCATATCCAGGACCATCCCATGTCATACAACCCCAAAGCAGCACACTGCCAGCTCCTCCTTTGACTGTAAGGTCAAGATGATGAGGTTGCAATTTGTCACTAGGTCTTTTCCAAAAGTACTTACAGTCATATGAACCCCTAAACATTAATCTTGGTCTCATCAGAGAACACCATACGTCTCCAGTCATCTTCTGTCCAATCTTTGTGAGCTTTAGCCCATTTTAGTCTAGCTTCCATGTGACATTTTTTGAGGAGAGGCTTTTTCTTCTTAATTTGGGCATTGAAACCCATATTATGAAGCATTTTTACTGTACCAAAATAGCCTATCTTATGACCAATACTGTTTAAATATGACCATACGTCCTTTGCAGTCTTAAGTGAACCATTTACAAGCTCTCTCTTCAGGTAATTCTTTGTTGTTGAGCTTATAGTAGTCTTTCTACCAGCATGACCTCGAGTACGTTCAGGTGTATACAAGCCCTTGTATTTGCTCAAAGTGGACCTTGATACTCCTGGAACACGTTTCATGATTTCTGAGTATGATAAACCCTTTTTCAACAGCGACAGAATGCTTTCTTGCTTGCTACGAGATAAAGTATGTACCATGATATAAAGAAGTATAGGCTGTACGAGGTAGAAGGGAAACACTGCAAAATCCAGCCTTATTTATATATTTTAAGCTCTGACTAAAAGCAAAAGCGTTGTTTCATTATTACATCATTTAGTAATGCTGTATTTGTGATGTCAGAAGCGGCAACGATGTCATCATTATAGAATGCATTGAGTTGGAAAAATTGTTCGAATGCATATGCTTGACGCAATTTGATCTTACTATATATGGAAGTAATTCCGTAACCCTAGCTTTTTATATGTTATATCCGACGGCTGTCGCTTTCTAATGAGGTATTGTACGTAGTTCTATCTTATCTGACTGCAGAGATACAAAGCAAAACGTATAGAATTGCAAAACATTCGAACAATTATTCCAACAACTGTATGTTTGCACATGGGTGTAATTTGCCATTAGCCATTAAAGATGTGAGCAATGGCAACTTTCTTTACCAAAAATATCTTTTCAGTAACAAGCAACAATATAAGTCTGTTATTCTTATAGTTTTATCGTATTGGAAAGAACAACTTTGCTCATGAGGTTCATGTTCGTCATCCGAATGTGTCCCATTAGGAATTCCTAATGTAAGAAAAAAAAAAAGAAACCAACATTAGACTTGATTGCTATTATTTTTTTTTATAAACTTACATTTGACCAGAACTTGAGCTTTCTTTTTTATCTTTTGTACCTTGAGCATCTAGTGTATTCCATGAAACAAAGCCAGGGAAAAAAAAAGTTACTTTAAGCACCGACTTTGTTTTTTGAAATTTAACATGTTTTTTTTATCAGGCACGTTTTCTCTTTCTACCTATTTTTTTGCTATTTCCAAATTTAAAAACTATAAACAACATGAACAACTTCAACGCTACCAAAATTGTTTGCAACTGTTCTGAATGCATCAAACACCCCAATGGATATAGAATGCTTGCAAAGAGAACTGTAAGAGGCCATGTACTTATCGACAGAGTTAGAAACAGAGGTTTTTTTTTTATTTTCCAATAGAAATACAACCGTGCTAATGTTAAAAAAAAAACAGAATCAAGAAGAGCAAATGAAACTAATGACCACGAGGAGGAAACCATTGAATACTCTTCAGCAATTCCTGAACCAGAAAGTGAAGGTATATTATTAGTCAACAAAGCATTTTATATAAGAAAGTTTTTATTCATTGAATTCTATTTTGCAATCTGGTAGATGGAATGAGCATTGACGAAGAGGAAAGAATGAGTGATGAACAGCAGCTTCGTCACCTTTTGCTGTTGTTCATTGTGCTTTTTCAAGCAAAGCACCTCTCGGTGAAAGCCGGTGAAGACTTGTTGGCCTTTCTTTCCTTCTTTGTTCGTGCTCTTGGCCATGGCATGGAGATTCCTACAAAGATCTCCACTGCTCGTAACATGGTCAATTATTCCTCTGCCAGTAGTGGTGTCCCCCGTTTCCTTGTCTGCTCTCTTTGTAGAAGTGTTTACGACACAGGAAGTTTGCATACCCGGCAATGCCCTTTTATTAGGTTTGCGAACAATCCTCACAGACAAGAGCACCCATGCGGCAATTCACTTTTTATTGGTAGCAGCCTCAAGCCTGTCCTCGAGTTTCCGTACAACTCAATTGTCGAAACGTTGAAGAAGTTCTTTGTTCGTCCAACATTCGAAACAGAAATCGAAGAATGGAGACATCGACATGTGGAAGAAGGCGTGTTTTACGATATTTACGATGGTAGAGTGTGGAACAGTCTTGTTGATTCGACTGGAGAACCATTCGTAAATAGAAGTCGATCATTAATGGTTTCATTGAACGTTGATTGGTTTCAACCTAGTGATGGTATGCACTACTCTTGTGGTGGTGTATATCTCACAATCAACAACCTTCCAAGGAGTTCCAGGATGAAGGTTTCCAACATCATCCTGGTTGGTATGATTCCTGGGCCTGGCGAGCCCACGGATGACCAGCTCCAGAACTTCATGCGACCAATGATTGCAGAGCTGAATACCTTGTACGGAGGTATAATGATGCCAACGTACCAGAACAGAAACGGTGAAATGGTACGTGTTGCTTTGATGTCCGTTAACTGTGATATACCAGCAGCTCGCAAAGTAGCTGGGTTCATGGGTCAATCCGCGCACAAAGCCTGCAACAAATGTTCGACTTTGTTTTCGCGAATCAGTACTGGTGCAAATTCAACGAAGCCAGATTTTTCAGACTTTGACGATGAGCATTGGATTCTGCGAAACAATACCCAGCAGCGCCAAGAAGCATATGCTTGGCTAAATGCCACTCACATTACGCAACAACGAACCTTGCAGACGAACACAGGAAGTAAATGGAGTGAACTTCACCGACTAGAGTATTTTGATGTCGTGAGATTGACAACCGTTGATCCCATGCACAATTTATTTCTAGGTACGCCAAAACGAATGGTTGAAGTTTGGGTAGATCACGGGCTGCTTACCACATCTGATTTCAAAGCCATGGCTGATGAATCAGCTTCTATTATCATTCCTTCACAGTACTCTAAAATCCCAAAAAGTATGTAACGAGCGTAAAAGAACTTATTCTATAATAAATCTGAACACTAATTTTTTGTTATAAAAAAAAAAAAAAAAAACGAAAAAGGCAAGATTGAAAGTATCTTTGGTAATATGAAAGCTGATGAATGGAGAACGTGGTGTGTTGTGCTTTCGCCTTTTCTGCTGAAGCAAAGATTAGTTGGTGAGCATTTTGCCAATTGGATGCGCTACGTGGAAGCAGTAAGATTGGTAACTGGTCCTGTAGTTACAACAAAAGAGATACATGCTGCACATTCCTTATTCAAGACCTTTGGCAAGACTTGTGCTCGACTATATGGAAAAGAATCAATAACACCAAATATGCATATGCACATGCATTTGAAAGAATGCTTTTTGGACTTTGGTCCCTCCTATGCCTTTTGGCTCTATGGCTTTGAACGCTTGAATGGCGATGTCAAAAAAATCAACATCAACTACAAGACAGGCTTTGAAACCACATATGTTACTATGCTTACACAAATTATCCACACACAAGACCTTATCCATTCATTACCAACCCTCATTAACACCAACAATCAAGGCATGCTTCTACTGATCAACTTCATAAAGGAAATAGGCGAGGTTACGAATGACGAGAGTGGTTTAATGCCATTTGATTACTCTCAATTCATACAGTAGGTCACAAAACTGCTGCAAGGAATTGCAAAATTCAGGTTTTACAGCTGGTTGTCCATGGATACTGCACCAAACTATCTCAAACCTTGACTGTTTGTACCTCAATAGAAAGTGCATTTATTCGTCGATTATCGGATATGGGTAATGGTTATTGGTGGAATTTAAGATCGCTAAAGGTAGTATTATGAACATCCGACATTTTTTACTTGTTCACATATGTTTTAAATGACGAATTTTAATACGACCCAACCGGTTGCTATCATAATTTTTCACATTCTTGACATGATTAGAATGATGCCAGCATATAAAAGCGCTTACAATTCCTTTATTTTAAATTTTATATTCCCTTATTTAAATTATTTCTCTTTTTTACCCTATCGTCAATCGCATGCCTAAACGGCTGTCAGAGGAGAAAATAAACGATCACAAACAGGCATTAACCGCATCCACATCAATGTATGATATTTCCAAGGAGCCTGGATTACATTAATCAACTGTTAGTAGATACTCTAGACGGCTGTTTTCAAGTAGGACAGTAAACACAGGTGGTAGACCTGCAGTAGTCTCCAAAGTGACGAAGCGGTTAATCAAAAGAAAAGTCATGGAATGGGTTCTAAAGGCTTCTAAAGAGGTGTACCGGGAGCTGGTTGGATTTGGCTATGATATCTCATACCAGTCAGAAATTAACGTACTGAAATCAATGGAGTTCCATTTTCTGATAGAAAAAAAGAAGCCATTTCAGACAAAAGTGCATACGTAGCATCAGTTAAAATGGAATAAGGAGCATCAGGATTAGGCAATGGTTGACTGACAACAGATCGTTTACTTTAATGAAACCAAGATCAACGTATAGGGCTTTGATGATGATGATCACTATCGGAAAAGGCCAAGTGACCTTTTTCAACATCATGACCTGCATTTTGTAATCCAGCATGAAGCTAGCAAATTGATGTCCTGGTGTTGTATAACCTCTGAAGGACCAGGATATGCTTGCTAAATTTACGATGGAAACTTGAACTCGGGTGTTTACCAGCATATTTTGAACACTACGTTTCGTGATACTATGAAGTACTACAATTTCGACTGGTCCAACATTTACTTTTAGTATGATAATAACACAAAGCACAAGGCATAATCTACAATAGCCTAGTTATGTAGTCACCAAGAGAGCTATGTTAACTATTGGCCAGCTTAGATCCCCGACTTAAATTCAATCGAGCACGTAGGACATCAATTGAAGTTGAAATTCAACTATTACGGATATAGAGCAAAGAACATGGATGTGTTTTGGGAACGAGTTGATGAAATATGAAATGACTTCCATAAAGATTTTTGCCAAGGACATGTAGATAACATTCCGGAAAGAACTCAAGAGATTATTAATAGAAAAGCAGGACCAACTAAATATTAATAAATAAGTTCATTCCGTTCAAATTTTCATTTTTTCA
This sequence comes from Rhizopus delemar RA 99-880, assembly GCF_000149305.1. Classification (NCBI taxonomy): domain Eukaryota; kingdom Fungi; phylum Mucoromycota; class Mucoromycetes; order Mucorales; family Rhizopodaceae; genus Rhizopus; species Rhizopus delemar. Next base: position 330,462 of record NW_027137836.1, read on the forward strand.
AATTTTCAAATTGCGCGCCTCATACTTCCTTCAATACTTATCCAATAGGGCATAGACTCTTTCGGATTTTTCAAGACATGTAGAAAATCTACTATGTGGGAACAGAGGCAGTTTGTGCCATTGTAACAGGATATGCGCTACAAAAACCAAGAAAAATGGATTCCTTGCAGCAGTTTTGTGACCTACTGTAGATGGACCAAGTCTATTTAACCTGACAATTACTGGTAGTGAGCCTCTGCCACCACAAGCCCTTCATTCAGAAATCAACATCAAACAACAAACTTTATGCATCGAACACTATGAAATCTTACAAAACTACTATGTGAATACTTATGAAATACCTATGCCCAATACGATCAATACAAATATACAATCGTTTAAAAAAATTAACTTGCTTGGACAACGTTACCAACAATCCGACAATCATTCATCATCATCATCATATATTCAAGCCATTATGAACAACCAACTACGAATTGGCCAAATATCATTTTTTTTTCTCACATTCATTCAACAATTCCATTCACTATTTTGCATTCGTCAATTGGTACAGCCATGCGACTCAACATTTTCCCACCTTCGATGGTACTGGCATCCAAGTGTGGAAGAATCAATTTGATCCAGTTTCAAGCAACAATATACTTCCAATCCACAGAATTTTCAATCCTGTTGCTGTATGCCCTTATGTTGATAATCACCTTCTTACTCTCGCTCTGCCAAGACGAATTTTTATGTAACAAATATACCAAGCCATTAAAACACTATTATTATATATTTTACTAAAGAACCATGCAATAGTTTTTTCTTTTTTTTTCTTTAAAAATTTTTATTCGATTTGTGAAGAGACAACAAAATAAGAAACAAAAAAAAAGAAAGAGAATGCCTACTGCATTGGATTGGCAGCAGCAAAGGAAGAAGAAGAAGCAGAAACAGAGGTTGGAAAACCAAGACCAGGAGAAGAAAAAGCCCAGGAAGGAAAATCAGTATCATCGAGCTTGTCAGGGAACTCCACCTCAACGTTTTCTATTATTCTTCTAATAGTTGGTGGAGCCCCCTTTTTCTTCATGGATTCCTTGTATTTTTTTTGCAACTCTTCGTGGAATTGCACCACCTGTAGATTGATTAAGGTATATTAGAAAATGAAATTTGTTACCAACATTTTACTTACTTCGTTGCTCCTAAATGATGGCCTTTTGACCACGAACGTACGACCGTTCGCGTCCTCTGGCCCATCTTCTTCATCTGACGTCCAGTCAACAGTCAGAATTTTGCCAGCGAACGGGAAACGGGCGTCGAACGCTGAAGGGTTAGCCATGTAAATAGATCTCCTGTTAGAGAGTTTCTATCATAAGGTGTTAATGTAAGCATTTTCTATATTTTATAATATAATCTTCTAAATATTAAATACTCACCGTATTTACACGGCTACGACAGGTTGTTTTTGTTGAAACAACTGTCTTCGCCTTGGCTTTGCTCATCAAATAGGAATACTTGCTCCTGATAATGGTGTGTATTTGCGAAGTGGTGAGCAAATCAAAACGACGATGCTTCCTGACTTGCTCAGATAACAGGGCCTTGACCTTTCTGTTGTTCTTGTGGGCGAAGGTCACGTCCAAGTCAAATTCGCTTCTGCGACCAACAACGTAATCACGGTAGTATTCTGCTAAATAGCTCTACATCACAAAGAAAGGTATAAAATATAGGTATTAAATTACAATTACTAATTTGATAAATCTGTTCTAGACTTACACTACATTCTTTTTTGGCCTGGTCGACCTCAGCTTCTGAAGCTCGCTGCTGCTGTTGCTGTTGCTGTTGCTGTTGCTGCAGCAATTGTGTCAATTGCTGTATCTGAGCAGCCATTACAGTGCGTTGCAAAACCCGGACACAAAACTCTTTTCATGGGATAGATCAACGACTATTAGCAGTATTGACGTAATTTAGGATGGTTGTAAGTTTGATGTCGTCGGACTTTAAAATTTCTAATTTCCTTATTTGGAAATCGACGATTTTCGGAATATGAATGCTATAATCGATATAATATAATAGCATTATGCATGTCGTTGTCCAGAATGGATAAGGTGTCGTCTTTGTATGAAGAGGGTCGCATATTCGACCCTTGTGTGTGTAATTTTTTTTCTGAAAGTTTTAGCAGTCGTTTTTTATGTCTGAATTTTTGCTTTTTGTGACTTAACTATTTTAAATAAATTTTTTTTTTATTTCGCGTTTCCCCCCTGTTTTTTTTCCCCTTTTTTTTTCTTCCCTTTTTACATCTTTCAAATTAAAGTTAGTATATCATGTCTTTTATCAATATCTCTACCGCAAACTACACCAATCCTGCTGGTATTCGCCGTCAAAGACCTGTTACTTCCTCCAACAACCCCATTGTTATCGTTGATTCTGATGATGAAGTTGAAGAAATAGAGTTAGAAGCCGAACAAACTTCAGATTTGAATCAAGAAGTTATTTCTATCAATAATGACGACAATGAAGAATTATTGGAAATAGAAGCTTTCGAAGTTGACGATGAGGCACATAATAGTAATATTTTGCCGGATAATTGGAGCAGAGATCAAAACGTTCCCATTATGACAACCAGAACTTTTTTTTTAACTTTTGGAACTGAAGAAGCGTATATGCAGTAAGTACAAAAGTATAGCAAAGTACTCTTGTATGCAATATTAGTAACTCTTTTTTTTTTATAAATTAGGTTCTTTATTAACAATGGAATTTACAGTGGCCGTCAAAACTGGTCGCATGTTTTCATATTTTGCCTATACGCACTATCTTCTTCTTCATTTCTTAGTCTATAGCAATGAAATATAGTTCATTCGAAAGAGCAAACTCTGGACAATTATATGGCAACACAGACATCACAGTAGAGCCAGTATACTGGTAGTAATTGGCACTTAAAGTCCGACGGTACATGCGACCAGTTTTGACGACGTTTGTAAGTAACATAATATAGTCACAAAAATGTGGCTTAA
>NW_027137836.1:335898-760890 GCF_000149305.1 Rhizopus delemar RA 99-880
TTATCAATTTTAATATACTTTGGTTAGTGGTGATTATTCAATGTCCGTTATGATCAGACTCTGTTCTACAACACATAGTAGGTGCAGTGAAAAAATCACAACAGTGAGTACTTTTTAGGCAAAGAAAAATTATAATTAAGCAAGAGCACATGATAATAGCGCTTTTGCTTTGCAAATTAAAGTTAGCATATAGTTATGCTGCTATTTAAGGTTGTCTTTCTGTAAGTGAGTTAATTTGAGTTAAGTTTGCTTATAAAGCTTAATTTAAGGTTGTGATTGCCTTGTAAGTTGTTGTTTTATATAGGGTTTAAGCAGATGTTTGATAAGTAGTGACCACCAGATCTTATGTGTAAGATCAATACGATGTTTCTTGATAAAAGTTAAAGTAGAGTAAAAAGTTTAGGTAAACAGGGACTTTCTTGTTAAAGTTTGTTATTTACTGCGTAAAAACGTATGATTTATTTAAACTGACCAACAGTTTCTTCACAAAAAGATGGGATATATACATATGTATAATATTTTTTTTCTTTTTTGCTTTTCTTATTTTTTTGACCATTTTTATATTTTCAACATTATCTTTTTAACATTTTTTATAATCTTTTATCTTTTAATTTTTTCTATTGCTATTTTTTGTTGGTTTGTGTTTTGAGTTGAGTGTTTTATAGAAGTTTTTTTGAAATTTTGAAAGTAAGATACTGTAGCGACCACCAGATCTTTTATTTAAAATCAAATAAAGGTAAAGATAAAGAAAAATAAAGGGATCAGGAACTTTTTATGAGAAGGTTGCCTGTTTATTGAATAAAATATATAAAATAAAAATGTGAGTAGAACTGTACTGTCCTTTTTCTTCATCTAAATAGTTGGGATATTTATATTGTTAATTTTTTTTTTCTTTTTGACTTTTTTCATTTTCTTGACTTTTTCACTTTTTTGACCTTTAACATTTTCTTGACTTTTTTCATTTTTTGACTTCTTTGTTACACCATTTTTTTGACTTCTTTATCACAACATCAACCCTCAAAAAGAAGTTCTTGTGACCTACAAAAACATTTCAGCTCTAAAATAAATAAAAGGGAAAACTTAATCCGTTATCGCAAAAGTATAAAATGGTCATTGGGTGGATTGAACTTGTGACATCAAGATTCAAATGAGCCATATTTCCAATTAAGCTATTTTGTAATTTCTGGAAAAAAGTGGTTTATAAACATCCAATGGACTTCCATAAATATTTTGAAGACCGTTAAACATGTTTAAAAATATTATATGGTGCTTACTATTTTTGAAAATTACCGATGTACCAAATGATATAAAACTAACTGGGAACAAAGGTGCTTCACATAAGAAACGCCCCATTATTCTAGACTAAATCGGGAAATATTCGGAACTTCAAAATTTAAACAGCGCCATTCGATTCTGCTTGCCTTATAACCTTAGTTTCTATTTTTGGATTGTTATTCTAGCTCCGCTATAGCTGTAGATATTATGATTTATCCATCGTGGCCTGAAGTGCCAATCACCCCAACATTGGACTGTGGATGACTGGTAATTGTCCAGAGTTTGCTGATGCGACTAAACTATATCGCTTTGCAATAGACTAAGAAACTGAAGAATGAAGACTAGCGCGTATAGGCAAAATATGAAAACATGCGACCAGTTTTGACGGCCACTGTATTATGGAAGCAACACAGTTTATCGTTGTAATGGTGATGAAGGAAGCATCATGTACTTGGAGCAAACAGGAAGTATTCCACGTTGGAGATGCAATGGAATCATAATTAATCAGGAAACTGGTGAGAAATGCTGCAATGGGCGTCAAGTTGCTGTACGAAATGCTTCCTTTTTTAGTAATCGCAGCTTACCAACCTATGATACGCTATCCATCCTTTACTTTTGGAGCTTGAAAGTACGTCGCATGACAATTTCTACCATGGTTGGATGCTCACCATATGCTGTACGTGAAACTTTGAAAGATTGGTACCAGATTTTACAAGAAGATTTACAGCAGAACGACTGCAAAATCGGTGGTTATGATGTGGATGGAAATTCAATCGTGGTAGAAATTGATGAATCAAAGTTTGGTAAAAGAAAGTATCATCGAGGACATCGTGTGGAGGGTGTTTGGGTGGTAGGTGGTGTTGAAAAAACACCTGAACGAAAGTGTTTTCTTGTGGTAGTAAATAATAGAAACACTGAAACGATGGATACAATCATTCGAAATTATGTTGCCGATGGTTCCATAGTACATACAGATTGTTGGAGAGCATATGAAAATATGGTAAACCTTGGAATGAACTTGGTACATCGAACTGTCAATCACAGTGTGACATTTCGTGGCGGCGATGTCCATACCAACACAGTCGAAGGTAAGCATAAAATTGGAGTGTACAAGCGTTTATAGCTTTAGTTTAATAAAATTTCTCTAGGAACTTGGAATGGAATAAAAATCAATGTAACTCCTGCCCTTAGAACAAAGAAAATGGTACCTTGGCTGCTTATCGAATTTATTTGGCAAAGAAAGCACCATAACGATATTTTTGGGGGTATCATTGATTGCCTTAAGAATGTCAGTTTTGATCGAGCTCAGCGTAACCCAGCGTGGTTAACTGAGCTTGCTGCAGAAGAATAATAACAATAAAAAAAAATTAAACAAAGCTCAATAAAAATGTCCTCAATAATATCACCTACAGAGAGCAAGCATTATTAATATACTTCGTCAAAAAATATCCAAAAGCATTACTATTGTTATTTTGTAGTAAGTTTGGTTTGGGTTGAGTGCTTTAGACGAGTTTTTCTTGAAAAATTTTAAAGTAAGGTACTGTAGTGACCACCAGATCTTTTAGTTACGATCAAATAAAGGTAAAGATAAAAAAAATAAAGGGATCAGGCACTTTTTATGAGAAGGTTGCCTGTTTATTGAATAAAATATATATAAAATAAAAGTGGGAGTAGAACTGTACTGTCCTTTTTCTTCATCTAAATAGTTAGGATATCTATATTGTTAATTTTTTGACTTCTTTGTCACACTATAATCAGTTAAATAAAATAAAACCTATACAAAAAAAAAAGGATACACAAAGGAATCAATTTAAAAAAATAGCTCTTACATAAACACGCCTACAGCATTCGAACAAAAATACCGATTGCATGTTTCGAATAGGTGACCTCTTCTTTCGGAAGTAGGCACTCTAGCCATTCCGGACAACGACTGGCATAATTTAAGTATGTTTTACCAATTATGTGCTTCATAGTCCGAAAATTTCCGATTTCCAAATAAGGAAATTAAAAAATTTTAAAGTCCGACGGCATCAAACTTACAATTAACCCAAAGAAACCTTGATCAATTAAAGATACACAAGAGTAATGGATTGTAACAAAAAAAATGAAAGAAGGGATGGATAAAAATAAAAACAAAGGTAAAGATAAAAAAAAGTTATGAAAGTGCGGAAGAACTTCCTCCAAAAAAGAAAAATTTTTTAACATCTATAAATACTTCTAGTGAATCACCAATAAACTTCTTCAATTCGTCTCAGGAGTTTCATCTTCAACTTCGCTCTGACCACCCTGTTCACGATTCACCACTGGAAGCCTTGACAACGCATCTGCCGGATTGGCACTACCTGGTCTATATCTCAAAATATAGTCGTATTCCATCAAACAAGCAGCCCATCTTGACAACTTGGGGGTAGACTTGGCAGGTTGAAAGACATATCTCAAGGCAGAATGATCAGTGATCAGGACAAATTTACGACCCAGCAAGAAATGACGATAGTGCTGAACACCCCATACCACTGCAAGAGCTTCTAGATGCGTGATCGCATAATTAATTTCAGCACCACGTAATGACCTTGACGCATAAGAAATCACTTGTTCATTTGCTAACGAATTCAAATCAGTTACTTGCGATAGTACTGCACCCAAGCCAGACTTCGATGCATCTACAGACAACACTTGATACTTTCTTCTATCCGGGTATGCAAGCAAGGGAGGCGACGTCAACATTTCTTGAAACCTTCTAAAACTGGTTTCTTGCTCATCACCCCAAACAAAGGCCACATTTTTCTTTACTAACTTCTGTAACGGAGCTGCCACATTTGCAAAATTAGGACAGAAAGCACGATAATAGCTGCAGAGCCCAAGGTAAGATCTAATTTCTCCAACATTCTTGGGTGTATCAAAATTAACGATCTTATTTACATTATGATCACTAGGCTTTAAGCCATCTGCTGTGACTTCATGGCCCAAGTAAGATACGGACGACTGACCCCACGAACATTTCTTCTTCTTCAATTTCCGACCAGCGTCTTTACACTTGATCAACACCTTTTCCACCAGTGCACCATGCTCCATCAAGGAGTCGCCACCAAAGATCAATACATCATCGATGAACACCAAGCAAAACTTACCAATATACTCACCCAGGATAGAGTTCATCATGGCTTGGAAGGTTGACGGGGCGGATGTCAATCCAAACGGCATGACCAGGAATTCATAAATTCCCTTCTTGGTAACAAAACCAGTCTTCTCAATCGAATCTTCCGCCATGGGAACTTGCCAATAGCCAAAAGCCATATCCATTGTAGTGAAAAACTTGGCACCACCCAACGAATCCAACAATTCGGATATCAAAGGTAAGGGATAAGCATTTGATACCGTCATCTGATTCAGCTTTCTGTAGTCTAGCACCATTCTACGACTACCATCCTTTTTCTTGACAAAAAAGCAGGGAGAGGAGTATGCACCTGATTTGGAAGGTCTAATTATGCCCAGCTCCAGCATGTTATTCAACTCCTTCTCCAAAAACTCATTCTCTTCCCACGTCAGTCTAAACGGCACAGATCGCACTGGAGTAGCATCGGGTTTCAGGACGATCTTATGCTCGAACCCTTTTACCCTGCCCAACCCAGAGTTCTTCACGAAGCAATCAGCAAAACGTCCCTCGACCATTTCCTTCATCTCTTGGGGAACAACCTGTTCTTCATCTTCATCAGTGACTGACAACTTGTCAAAAATGCCTTCTTCATACGATTCTACCAAGTCTTGCCCTTGTTGAATTCTTGCTTGATCAACAACATCCAAACTGTTAGAAGACCCAGGAGCACCGTTACTGACAACAGATATGCTAACAGCATAGATCTCTGTACCTTCCTCAACGTTCTCTTCATTACGGTCAAAAGGAAGACCCGAATCCACCATCGACTGTCTCTCAGGTTCTGCACCAACCTGCTGCTCCATGAAGTGGACCTTCCTTTCCTTTTTCATCATCGTGTCCTGCTTGCTAACACCTACTCGTCTTGCTTCAGTATAGCCCTTATGGACTACTACACCACGACTTGTCGGTATATGGACCTCAGCCACGCCAATCCTAGGTTGGATACCATACAGTTGTTGGAATAATTGTTCGAATGTTTTTGCAATTTTATACGTTTTGCTTTGTATCTCTGCAGTCAGATACGATAGAGCTACGTACGATACCTCATTAAAAAGCGACAGCTTTCGCATATAACATATAAAACGCTAGGGGTCTGGAATTATTTCCATATATAGTAAGATCAAATTGCGTCAAGCATATGCATTCGAACAATTTTTCCAACTCAATGCATTCTATAATAATGATATCGTTGCCGCTTCTGACATCACAAATACAGCATTACTAAATGATGTAATAATGAAACAACGCTTTTGCTTTTAGTCAGAGCTTAAAATATATAAATAAGGCTGGATTTTGCAGTGTTTCCCTTCTACCTCGTACAGCCTATACTTCTTTATATCATGGTACATACTTTATCTCGTAGCAAGCAAGAAAGCATTCTGTCGCTGTTGAAAAAGGGTTTATCATACTCAGAAATCATGAAACGTGTTCCAGGAGTATCAAGGTCCACTTTGAGCAAATACAAGGGCTTGTATACACCTGAACGTACTCGAGGTCATGCTGGTAGAAAGACTACTATAAGCTCAACAACAAAGAATTACCTGAAGAGAGAGCTTGTAAATGGTTCACTTAAGACTGCAAAGGACGTATGGTCATATTTAAACAGTATTGGTCATAAGATAGGCTATTTTGGTACAGTAAAAATGCTTCACAGTATGGGTTTCGATACCCAAATTAAGAAGAAAAAGTCTCTCCTCAAAAAATGTCACATGGAAGCTAGACTAAAGTGGGCTAAAGCTCACAAAGATTAGACAGAAGATGACTGGAGACGTATAGTGCTTTCTGATAAGACCAAGATTAATGTTTGGGGTTCAGATGGCTGTAAGTACTTTTGGAAACGACCTGGTGACAAATTGCAGCCTCATCATCTTGACCTTACAGTCAAAGGTGGAGCTGGCAGTGTGCTGCTTTGGGGTTGTATGACGTGGGATGGTCCTGGATATGGCTGCGCAATTGAGAATGGTACTATGAAAGCATCAGATTATGTTCATATCCTGTCAACTACACTGATGGACAGTCTGAAGTACTATGGTTACCAACAGGAATCTATTTATTTTCAACACGACAGTGATCCTAAGCACACATCAAAGCTTGCTCATGTTTGGTTTAAGGAAAATGGGTTAAAAGAAGAGCATACTTTCAGTTGGCCTGCTCAAAGTCCTGATTTGAATCCTATAGAGCATCTCTGGCACCATTTAAAGCTGAGGCTGAGCTTAGATGAAGATAGGGATAAAGGACTGCATGATCTCTGGTCTAGAATCGAGAAAGAATGTATTTCTTGTACCAAAGAGTAATGCCAAGCATATATCAAGAGTATGCCAGCTCGTTGTAGAGCAGTTATTAAAGCTAAAGGCGGTCATACACGGTATTAAATAAAAGATGATTCAATTGGAAAAATTGTTCGAATGCATATGCTTGACGCAATTTGGTCTTACTATATATGGAAATAATTCCAGACCCCTAGCGTTTTATATGTTATATGCGAAAGCTGTCGCTTTTTAATGAGGTATCGTACGTAGCTCTATCGTATCTGACTGCAGAGATACAAAGCAAAACGTATAAAATTGCAAAAACATTCGAACAATTATTCCAACAACTGTAAGCCTTGAACCAGGTCACACCAAGCAAACACAATTCTCTTTCACGGTACTGGTCTGTCCTCTCCAAGATACACATGTGCTCAGGTCTTAGGCAACCTGAGATGACCACCGGCACATCAACTACCACCTTTGACGGTTTACCAGCAGTTCTACTATCAAAACCAGACAGCTACAACTCGTCATTACTTGGCACTAGCCCCAACTTACTGGCTAGACCACCACTGATGACACTGACGCTAGCGCCAGAATCAAAAACGCATTCCACAGTATGTCCATTTATCGACATCAAGCCTTTGAAGGGTAAACTCCCTTTCATATTGTCGAGGCTGTACGGATACCTATAGACGGACGACACTTCACTACCCACGTCAGAGACAGAAAAATCCACCGACGACTCCTCTGACCACGTAGCTCCTTCATCACCATCTGTATCGACTGCACTCCAATCATCATCGTTGAGCTGCACTGTGTCAACCACCATCGGCACACTGGACGAGCCATTCCTATGTGAATCGGCAGAATCCACAGCAACCGTTCGCTTCCCTTGTCTCAAGAAACGCACACCATCTACCAGGTCCTTGCAGACAGTTCGATCTACAGCCAATAGGTCCGCCACCGAAGCACCAGCATTGGTCCTGCTCAGTACATCCCAAACATTGACCCTATTGGTCTGTACTGCGAGCTTCCTAGGTTTGGCACGGGTCCTTTTCTTGGGCGTGCCCACCACTGGCATAGGGTTAACCCTAGGTGGATTGTTAGGAAAACCCGCCGCCGCACCCATGGACTGGCCTACCACCGGAATAGAGTGACCATGGACAGCAGCTGCACCAGTGGGGACAGCAACTGGTACACCGTTTGCGCGTGGCCGGGAGCTTGGATAAGGGTTCACCGGAACACCTTCACTTCTTCTCTTCTCTGCTGCAAAGATTTCCTTAGACCCAACGTCCACCACATCGACCACATCGACCATACGCACTTGATTGTTGCTAGAGGACTTATTCATTCCTAGAGCGCCTGTTGCCTCCTTTACAGACGCTCCGAGCCTTTTCCCGAAAGGAAACTTCACCTTGCTCGGGCTTTGGCCCACCACCAAGAGGAACCGCATTACTTCCCGATACCGGGACGCCTCCCATTCCACGAAGCTTGGGACAATCCACCTTTCGATGCCCCTCTTCCTTACAGTAAAAGCATCCGGTAGTGGCACCAGCATTGAAAGGTCTAGGGTAAGGACCTCGTTGCCTTTCATTCTGGAGCTGAACAATGTTTATACGCATCTGTTCAAGCTCCTTCATTAGGGCCGTCATGGTGGACACCGAGACATTGTCCTCACCCACTCCTCGATTACCACCTGTAACCGGCAGAGACCTAAACGAAGCACCATCCACAGACCCAGAACCATACTTGTTCAAAGATTTTTCGATCTTCTTTGCCTCGATAATCGCAGCATCCAACGTCCTAGGGAGATCCCTCCTCTCAATCTCGCAGGCGATTACCGGGTTGATGGCCCCCAAAAAGACACGAACGTGGAAGCTATCCACCCGATTGTTCAACAACACCAACAACTCACGCATCCTCAACGAGAGATCATCGATGTTTTCTCCAGCACGCTGCTTCAAGTTATACAACTCTTGCCACCAGACATCCTCTTGATCAGCAGCATATTGCTTCTTGAAAGCACTAGAGAACGCAGCCCACGTCTCATATTGGAACCCAAGGACGTTCCACCATAATTCTGCCTTCCCGGTGAGGTGGTCACCAGCCACAAGCAGAATTTCTTCGTCAGATAGGTCCGCAGACACACGGATCCTATCCATCCTTTTCCACCACGTCAAAGCAGCAGCAGACAAACCTTCCAAACGACCATTGTTGTTCTCCATCTCACCAGAGAAGTTCCTAGGATCATTTAGAAAACGCAACACCTTCTTACCACCGTGCGCCTGTTGACTTGGATTGAAAGGACTTCTTGTCTCCTCCAACAGATCATTATCGTTACCAAGATTGTAAGCCATATTATCAAAAGGGTGATTATCGATTTTGTGTAATAGGTTACAAAAAGAAGTTACAGTAGGTCAAAAAACTGCTGCAAGGAATCCATTTTTCTTGGTTTTTGTAGCGCACATCCTGTTACAATGGCACAAACTGCCTCTGTTCCCACATAGTAAATCTTCTACATGTCTTGAGAAATTCGAAAGAGTTTAAGCCCTATTGGATAAGTATTGAAGGAAGTATGAGATGCGCAATTTGAAAATTTGGAAAAACGAAAATTTGGACGGAATGAATTTATTTATTAATATTTAGTTGACCCTCCTTTTTTATTAATAACCTCTTGAATTCTTGCCGGCATGCTATCGATATACCTTTGGCAAAGATCTTTGTCAAAGCCATTCCATACTTTTTCCACTCGTTCCCAAAGCTCATCCGTATTCTTTGCTCTACGTTCGTAACAGCTGAGCTTCAACTTCAATTGATGCCATACGTGTTCTATTGGATTTAAGTCCGGACTCTGAGCTGGCCAATCGCTAATATACCGCACTTGATGATTATCTAACCAGTCTATTGTAGATTTTGCCTTGTGCTTTGGATCATTATCATGCTGAAAGTAAACGTTGGACCAGTTGAAATTGTAGTATTGCATAGTATCACGAAGCGTAGTGTCCAATATATGCTGATAAACATTCGCGTTCATGTTCCCATCGTAAATTTGACAAGCATATCCTGGTCCTTCAGAAGTTATACAGCCCCACATCATCAATTTGCCTGCTCCATGCTTGACTGTAAGTTCTAGATGATGCGGTTGAAGAGGATCATTTGGTCTTTTCCAATAATACTTACAGCCATCAGAGCCCCATACGTTGATCTTGATTTCATCAGAAAAGACGACTTTTCGCCATTCTTCTACTGTCCAATCCTGATGCTTCTTGGCCCATTCTAATCGATGCTGCATATGAGCTTTTGTCAAAAACGGCTTCTTTTTTTTTATTGAAGAATGGAACTCCATTGATTTCAGTACGTTAATTGCTGACTGGTATGAGATATCGTAGCCAAGTTGAACCAGCTCCCGGTGTACCTCTTTGGCAGTCTTTAAAACCCCTTCAATGACTTTTCTTTTTATTAACCGCTTCGTCACTTTGGAGACTACTGTAGGTCTACCACCTATGCTTTTTGTCCTATTTGGAAACAACCGTCTAGAGTATCTACTGACAGTTGATTCATGTACTCCAATTTCTTTAGCAATATCGTACGTTGATGTGGATCCAGTTAATGCTTGCTTGAGATCGTCTACTTTTCCTTCTGGCAGTCGTTTAGGCATGCGATTGGTAATAAGGTAAAAAAGAGAAATAATTTAAGTAAGGAAATATAAAATTTAAAATAAAGGAATTGTAAGCGCTTTTATATACTGGCAACATTCTAATCATGTCAAGAATGTGAAAAATTATGATAGCAACCGGTTGGGTCGTATTAAAATTCGTCATTTCAAACATATCTGAACAAGTAAAAAATGTCGGATGTTCATAATACTACCTTTAGCGATCTCAAATTCCACCAATAACCATTGCCCATATCCGATAATCGACGAATAAATGCACTTTCCATTGAGGTACAAACAGTCAAAATTTGGGATAGTTTGGTGCAGTACCCATGGAAAACCAGCTGTAAAACCGGAATTTTGCAATTCCTTGCAGCAGTTTTTTGACCTACTGTAAGTTATACAAAAAAAAATCAAAAGATGTCTAAAAAAAATTTTACAACAGGTACCCAAAAAAAATATAAAAATAGAAACAATGAAAAGCTTTCCTGGCCAATACAAAAAAAGATGCAAAAACGAAACAAGGGGCCCTTGGATTAACAAACGGTGAGGAGAGGTAATCACAAGTAAAAAGGAAAAAAAATTAACAAAATACAATAACTAGAGGCACAGAAAAAAAAAATTACACAAATCCAATATTACACCTGCACCTAAAGACTTGATCGAGTGATTATCTTGACACGTATCTGGTAGGCCGGACCAAAAATGACAGTTGCTAATTTGTATGTTATGCTTAGTTTCGCTATACGGTGAAGTTATAACAGAAACCAATTAATAGAAGACTGTAGGAGACTATTAATGTACAATAACAACAAGATCAACAGCTAAACTAGTTCTTGACTTCAATTGCTTGAACGTGCAAAATAAAAATGTTCGGCAGCCAAAATTAAATTTAGCGGGAAGAAAGCCCTCGTTTTATTACATTACAACAATAGATGCTTTGAAATAACATATTAATATAAGGTAACTGGGGAAAATGTACAATTGTTGAGAGTATTATGGTGATTTTGATTAATAAAGTAAATGATGTACCAATTGAATATTCGTTTTCATGTTGATTCTTTTGATGTTCTTTTCTGTCTGGTGTGCTGGCACATTGACTGAACAATGCGTCCAGAGATCGTCTTCTTGATGTATCCTGTGAGGGTAGAAAATAATGGGTAAGAAAAATAATGTCGGCCAATTGTGACTTCCATTCATTCAATTCCCGATGCGGTGGAGCTGATTATTTTCCTTTCCCCTTATTTTCGTTTACATTTTCTTGAATAACGTCCGTTAGAATTATCCAAACACACCGAAAAGCATACCATTAGAATCGCCATGAAAAGGAGCATCGTTTGAATACAAAATAAGCTTTAAAAATCACACTGCAAATAACTGGAGAAAGTAAGCGTTCAGTTTTAGAATAATTGAAGGCAAACACGCCAAAGATCATGCAAACACACGATATTTTATGGATGTTTTAAACGTTTTTCGCGGCAGTGCAGTTAACGTTTAGTATTCATTAAGAGAGCAAGTGGAAGTCATTTAGCATTCTTTTACTAGAGCAGTCGACACGTTTTACTCAATACTTGCCAACGTTTGGGCAACAAATCATAATTTTTAAAGCATTTCTTTATTTGTCCTTTTGTTCTTTTATCGACCGCTCATATTGCCTTATATACTTCTTTATTAACCACTCATATTTCCTTATATACTTCTTTAACAACCACTCATATTGCTTATATACTTCTTTATTAACCATTCATATTGCAATAAATATTGTTTTATATATACAAAAAAATAGGGATTTGTTTTATAAAAATAGCTTTTTTTTTATTTAAATAAAATAATAATAATATACAGTATTTCTTTGCTAGTAGCGTTTTAAAAGTTTACTTGACTTACCTAATGTCATCACGATAGCATCATCTAATCTAAAAATACATCGATTAATTTCGTGGGACTCAAAAAGTTCTCACAAGAAAAAGAAAAAAAAAAGCCGAGCACAAGAATGCAAAGACACAAAGATTCAAGGACTTGAGCAATCAAAGCAAAAGAAAAGATATCAGTACTTAAGAACCAAAGCAAAACCAGGAAAAAGATAGAAAGAGGCCAAAGCAAAGCAGCATTCATCTATAATTATTGGCTATCGTGTATACATAGTAAAAGTAATAGTACCTTTTTTTAGATAGGCCATGGGAAAAAAACTAGTTAAGCATTATCAACAAGTAAAAAAGAAGCAGCATGTATCTATAATAACTATTAGCTATGAAGGATATGTAGTAAAAATAATATCACCTTACTTTAGATGAACCAGGAAAAAAAGAAAAAAGAAAAAAAAAAAACACGCCATCCATGCTTGTACCAACAAGTAAAAGAAGAAACAACTGTAGTCTTGAGAAAGAGACTTTATAAAGACCATTTAAACCATAAAGAAAGCAGGCAATACGATTTTACTAAAGTAAAAGTACTATTAGAGCAGGAATAGAATATATATAATATTAAGAACTTACCTTTTATAAAAAAGAGAAGAAGAAAAAAAAAAGAGAGAAGTGCTTTTTTTGTAGCCTTATTTTTACCAATGTTACACTTATTCACTGTCTATCCATGTTAGAAATCAAAAACAGTTACTTTTCATATAGTTTATATTTAATTATGTCTCAAAAGATAACTTATACATTGTTTGAACAAGTTTTATTACTTGAGTGCAATATCTTTAACATGGAGAGTATTCTTTTTTTCTTTTCTTTTTTTTTATTTTAGGTTAAAAAAAATTCGGTCTTAACGGACTACAGCAGTAAAACAGCTTTTTTTTTCTCCCTGGTTTTGTTTTATGGAATACACTAGATACCAAAAGTACAAAAGATAAAAAAGAAAGCTCAAGCACTGGTCAAACGTAAGTTCATAAAAAAAAAATAACAACCAAGTCTAATGTCGGTTTCTTTTTTTTTTTTTTTTTACATTAGGAATTCCTAATGGGACAGATTCGGATGACGAACGTGAATCTCATGAGCAAATTTGTTCTTTCCAACATGATGAAGCAATAAGAATAACAGACTTTATTGTTGCTTGTTACTGAAAAGATATTTTTGGTAAAGAAAGTTGCCATTGCTCACATCTCTAATGGCTAATGGCTAATGGCTAATGGCAAATTACACCCATGTGCAAACATAAAGTAAGTAATGAACTAGTATAAGCTTAAAAAACATATATTCTTTTATATTATTTGTCATAAAAAATAATAAAATAATCTATTTACTTGATAAACAAAAGCGTTTTGTATGTATTTGTTAATTATAACTGCCTTGTAACAAAATGTTAGCAGAACTTCTTTATTTTTTTCGCACCTGAATCTTTTTTCAAAATTCGAAAATGACCAATACAGCGAACGTTAACTTTTTTCATTTAATCAAAGACGTCAAAAACGGTGATTATTAGATGCAACAACTGACTGTAGATGTTGACAATCACCAATTATTTCTAGTGTCAAAAAGGAATCAAAGGCGACTCCCGGCCAAATTACGTCTTCGTCAGCATCCAAGTGCGCGGATGGTTAAGTGGTATAATCTTCGCCTGCCACGCGAAGGGCCCGGGTTCGATTCCCGGTTCGCGCAATTTTCTTTTATATGTTATGTTTGATTGTCATTTGGCACGTGTCGTGTCAGATCACGAATAGATTTTTTAAGGTAATTAACAAAGGTACAAGATAATTAATTGAGTAGTGTAGGAACAACAAGGTCAAGTCAAGCCACGGTCATGGTTACATGTTGTAACTTAAAGTTCATTTGAACTTTATTTTTCTTTTGAACTTTATTTTTTATTTCAACTTTATTTCTTCTTTTGGATTTGATTCCTGATCGAGGAATCCTTTCCTAAAATTTTATATCTTTTTTTGAATATAAAAAGGACAACCTTTTTATGACTTTTATCTTCACTTCTCTTAAATATATTTTATCAATAAATCAAGTATTTTTATCTGAATCTTTTGGTATAACACTCTTAAAATACACGCAAGACAAGTCCCTTGAAGCCAATTATCTTCATTGTAAACACTTTCAAAACTCTTATCCAATTACTCTATTACAAACAAGACTGATCTACTTAACAAGATCTGGTGGTCACTTACAACAAGCAAATCCAATATCAATACTTAACTCAAGTCTTATTTTTATTCTTTTTCATCTACTTTATTCTATTTTATAAAACGTTAACTCTTACAAGCCATTAAAGGAAGCAAAATTACAGTAGTAAAAAGCTAATTGTTTATTTAATAAATATAAGATCTATTTATACTATTTTATGTTTGCTGCGGTGGTGATGTTTGTTACTTGCAGTTATGATGTTAATACTGAAGACACTGCGGTTGTACTGCGGTTATACTGCGGTTGCTAGTTTACAGTTGAAAGTCCAAAAGAGATAAGTGTGTTACATTCTAAAAATGTAACAAAAGACGTGACACACGACTTTTGTTACACTTTTAGAATATTGTTGTAGCACAAATGATGAAATTTTAGATCAAGAGAACAATGCTGATCACAAGAATAATTTTGATGTCCAGCGACATAGATGTTGTGACAATAGTAGTGAATAAAGAGGTCACACGAAGCAAAAGTGAAAGAAGTCAAAATATGAAAAAAGTTGAAAAATGAAAAAAGTCAAAAGAAAATAAGAAAAGCTAAAAAGAAAAAAAAATATTCATATATATATATCCCATCTTTTTGTAAAGAAAATGTTAGTCAGTTTAAATAAATCATATATTTCTATTCAATAATTAACAAACTTTAACAAGAAAGTCCCTGTTTACCTAAACTTTTTGCTCTACTTTAACTTTTATCAAGAAACATCGTATTGATCTTACACATAAGATCTGGTGGTCACTACTTATCAAGCATCTGCTTAAATTCCATACAAAACAACAACTTACAAGGCAATCACAACCTTAAATCAAGCTTTACAAGCAAACTTAACTCAAATTAACTCACATTCAATAAGCCAACCTTTTAAAATAACAATGTCAAACAACACAAACAATAAGCCACGCCAATTTTTATATAAATAAGATGAATATTTTATACAAAATAACATTATCCAATAAATTATATAAATTCAATAAATCATATCTTCTTGCGCTTAAAAAGCAATCTTTTCTTATTGGGTCACAATAACCTTTTTCTTTTCTTTTTATTTTTACTTATTCTTTCTGATCTGATACCCGAGTTATCACAAATCAAGAAAGTTCCCTTTTATTTTTATCGTTTATCAAACAATCTTATTCTTAACCTTATTGATCTAAAAAGATCTGGTGGTCACTACTCAAATACAATTTACTCTATCAAAAGAACTGTTAAACGTTCAATCAAGTTACCTAAGCTCAAGTCATTCAAGACTTCAAACCTCAATCTAAACAAATCTACATCACTTTAACACAATCCAAGTCTCAAGTACTAACAAGTTACAGTAGCACAAATGATGAAATTTTGTATCAAGAGAACAATACTGATGTAACGAAAATGGCAATAAAGATGCACAGAGATTAGCCGAGTCAAGTCAAAAAGATAAAAAAAATTAAAAAATGAAAAAAGTTAAAAAGATAAAAAATGTTGAAAATATAAAAAATGGTCAAAAAATAAGAAAAGCTAAAAAAAAATTATTCATATATACAGCAGTTATAAAAACTATTGCAACGATTTGCAATTTTCAGGTAAATCGCTTCTCAGTTTATGTGAAATCCAGGTATCACGTTGTATTCCTCACAGTGCATAAACTGGCCTCCGCTCTTTAATATACTAGATTATCAAATGTTATGCACACAAAATGATGGATGTACGTGATTTCAAGTCCCGCTTTTTTGAAATTTTCTTTATTCGAAAACTGGATCGCGCCATTTGAGTTGCAAAATTTTCTATATTCCTAGGGCTGACCTTGTTCATTTTGATTTATGCCAACTACCCTGGGAGTATGCTTTGAGATCATTATTCAAGCAACTTCAAGTTCGTTCAATTTAATTCATCTTTTTATTGTTTATGTATTCACATCTTCTACCTACAGTGGGTGGACTAATTGTCCCAGTGTTTCAACGTTTTTTACTTTCGACTCCATAACTCAGCCAATTCTTAGGCTAAGCGGCTAGTTCTATGCTCATTAGAAAGGTCGCGGTCCGTACTACATAATATTAAAAACTCGGATTTCGAAGAGTACACGGTCTGAGTTAATCAACAATAGAAAAAAAACACCGCACTGGGACAATTTTTCCGCTTGAACATAAATTTTATTTAATAGCGAGTATGTCCCCCTTTAGCCTCAATAACTGCTTTGCAACGGACAGGCATGCTATCTACAGTGAGCGACAAAACTGTCCCAATGTTTTGTAGTTTTCTCTTTTATGACCTGTAGCGTTATGGTTATCAGATTAATTTATGGCTTGTTGTATATCATTCGATAGCCAAAGACTTGTAGAAGTAAACAACATATAGCAAAGACCGATTAAAGTGCCGCAAGTGGAGATAGAGGGGATGGAAAACAAGCGGTGCATTGGGACAGTTTTGTCGCATTTTCAAAAAAATATAAAATATGATAAAATATCGACCCACAAGTTGCATAGAGGTAACAAACTGCTTACAAATGCGCATTGTATGTCTTTAAGATGATTTTTACTCACTGCTAAAGTTTTAAACTCCTACTGGTTTATTACTCACCCATTATATCTCAACATGAAACAAGCCTCTCAAGAAACAGTTGTTCAAGCAATTTCTCTACTTAAACAAGGTAAGTCGGTTCGGGAAGTGGAAGGTTCTACTGGTTTAAGCAAGAGTACGGTTGGGAGACTCCGAAAATCCCATTGCTTTGGACTTGGAAAGCCAAAAGGCGGCCGACGCAAGATCTTATCGGCAGCTGATGAACGTTATTGTGTCCGCCAAGTGACGAAAAACCGGATGTCAAGTGCAGCAAAGGTGGCTAAAGAGTTAGAAAAGGACATTGGAAGGAAATTAAGTGCTGTGACAGTGCGCAGAACCCTTCGTAAGGCCGGCCTTGGTGCAATTGAGAAGCCGAAGAAGCCTTTGCTTAGTGCTAAAAACATCCGTAAGAGGCTTTCTTGGTGTATGGCTCACAAGGACTGAACTATAGATGACTGGAAACGCGTTATTTGGTCAGACGAGACGAAAATAAATAGATTCAACTCAGATGGACGCACCTGGGCTTGGATCCGGTCAGGGGAAAGCTTGAAATCGCATCATGTGAAGATGACTGTTAAGCATGGTGGAGGCAGTATTATGCTGTGGAGCGCCATTACCTATGCAGGAGTCGGTTGGATGTGCAAGATCAATGGTAATATGGATAAAGAATTGTACAGAGAGATTTTGGAAGATGAATTGGAGCGTACTATCGAGTTTAGCATCGATAAATTAGGATTCGAACGTCATCAGGTGATTTTTCAGCATGACAATGATCCTAAGCATACATCCAAACTAGTCAAAGAATACCTTAAAGACCAACCCTACAACATCCTGGAGTGGCCTGCACAGTCCCCTGACCTTAATCCAATTGAAAATATGTGGTCATTGTTAAAGAGAAGGCTGAATGATTATGAAACAGCACCAAAAGGCATGAATGAATTATACGAACGAGTAACTAAAGTTTGGTACGACTTAATGAAGCCAGAAGAGTGTCAAAAGGTTATAGAATCAATGCCTAAGCGTATAAAACAATGTATCAAGAACAAAGGACGCTGGACTGACTATTAATATCAAATAAATAAACCATTTTATATTTTTTTGAAAATGCGACAAAACTGTCCCAATGCACCGCTTGTTTTCCATCCCCTCTATCTCCACTTGCGGCACTTTAATCGGTCTTTGCTATATGTTGTTTACTTCTACAAGTCTTTGGCTATCGAATGATATACAACAAGCCATAAATTAATCTGATAACCATAACGCTACAGGTCATAAAAGAGAAAACTACAAAACATTGGGACAGTTTTGTCGCTCACTGTAGATAGCATGCCTGTCCGTTGCAAAGCAGTTATTGAGGCTAAAGGGGGACATACTCGCTATTAAATAAAATTTATGTTCAAGCGGAAAAATTGTCCCAGTGCGGTGTTTTTTTTCTATTGTTGATTAACTCAGACCGTGTACTCTTCGAAATCCGAGTTTTTAATATTATGTAGTACGGACCGCGACCTTTCTAATGAGCATAGAACTAGCCGCTTAGCCTAAGAATTGGCTGAGTTATGGAGTCGAAAGTAAAAAACGTTGAAACACTGGGACAATTAGTCCATCCACTGTATAATCTGCTATCACCCATACCCTACAGCAAGTATGTCAACATTAGGTTAGCTATTTTTGAAAGTAGATCATTCGCAGAAAGTATAGAGATTTTTGGAATACATTCATCAGTAGTAGGCCGTTACGTAAACAAGTTTTTAAAGAGTGGGACAGCATGCAAAGGCGTCCATCATGTGGTTCCTCCTGTATTAACTAGAAAGTACATTGGATTATTGGTGCTCAAAGGAGATATACAGACAGCTAGAGGCATGTTCCTCAGGCTCATGGAGCTAGGACACTCTATGTCTTATATCACTGCAGTAAACATCCTGAAAAAAAAGAACGTCTATTTGAAGCTACAGAAAAAGCAGCTACTTCCAACAATTAAACATATTCAAAATAGCTTGACGTAGGCAAAAGGATATAAGGATTGGAGCGTTGATCGATGAAGATAGGTAGTATTTTCCAATGAAACAAAATTTAGTATTTGGGTCACCAATGGCGTCAAATACTATTGGACAAGATCAAGCAACATATTGCGACCATATCACCTCGACCTTACAGTGAAGCATGGCGGGCCTAATTTAACCTTAATGGGACGCATATCTTTATGAGGCCTTGGATATGAATATCAAGCTTGCGGTTAGATATTGAATTTGGAAGTACATCAACATATTGTTGGTACAACCTACCTATATACATCGAAGTGCTTCAAGTGGCACAAAACACAGATTTACTTTCGACGGGACATTGAGCCTAAACATACATCTCGATCGGCAACTATATAATGAAAAGAACATAGGGTACGCCCTCTTAGCACTGCTATCATAAATCTCAAACTTAAACGCTGTGGATCACGTATGGCATCAACTTATGTTACTACTGAGTGCATTTATGATACATGTGACAAGTTTGGACCGTTAGTGACAAAAATTATACGTAAAATGAAATATATTTAACAAATATGTTTGCCAAAGGTATCTCAACAGCATGC
The DNA here is from genome assembly GCF_000149305.1 of Rhizopus delemar RA 99-880. Lineage (NCBI taxonomy): Eukaryota > Fungi > Mucoromycota > Mucoromycetes > Mucorales > Rhizopodaceae > Rhizopus > Rhizopus delemar. Next base: position 355,475 of record NW_027137836.1, read on the forward strand.
TAACAAGAATAGATGCAACCATTAAAGCAAAAGACGGCATACACGTTTTGAATTCAAATAATACAATTAATGAAATATGGCTATTTTTAAAAATGTGACATTAATTTGACAATATCTCCATGACTAGCAAAGAAAAGCCATAAGCTGTGATGTCTCATAAGAGCCAAGAGGCAGTTTTACAAATGACTATACTTTTACATTGATATGTTGAATCGTTGGAGAGATGTTGGTCTCCGTACGAGATTTGAACTCGCGTTGCAATAGTTTTTGTAACTACTGTACATATCCCATGCTTCATTGTATCCTTCCAACATTTTAATAATAATTCTTTTTGCTGAACCTACACTAGCTTCAGCTACTGAATTACCTGTTGGTGTATAAGGTAGAGATAAGGATTCTTCTACACCCATATGATCTTTTATTGCCTTTAATAGCTTATTTTTGAACTCAAGTCCGTTATCGTGAATTAAACACTTTGGATAGCCGAACATCGAGAATACTTGTACCCAGGCTAATGCTACATCTAATGCAGACTTCGTTTTAATCGCCCTCAGCACAACAAATCTACTAAATAGATCGACTATTACCAAAAGGAAATTATTTCCATTAGTTGAAGTTATATCAAAACTTCCAAGATCAATAGCTATCTGATCCCATATGCTATTAGGACAGATACTTTTTGGTGGGTGATAAGCATGTTTGGCTAAATTATGTCGTGAGCATTTTGGACATTCATTGATATATTTTGTTATATCTTCTCTTAAGCCTTTCCAGTAAAAGCCATGATCTTGCTTTATATTTAGTTCTGTTTGGTTTACACCATAGTGACCTAAAGCATGTACATTTCCAATAAGGTATTGTCGTTCATCAAGATTATCAATGATTTTATAGTTATCTAAATGACTAGCAGCTAGTACTAATGCTTCTTTTTCTTCGTATTCACTATCTGTACTAATGTTATCGTCATCAATTTCCAGATCATGAAATGCTCTAGCCTTTTGTTTCTTTGTATCACTTTGTGACGTATTGCTAACAGCTTGTCTTATAAATTTTTCTCTATTTTTGTTTCCTTTTACTTCATTACCATTCTCTTTTCCAGCATGTGCTTCATCCCTGGCCAGCGTGTTTTCCACATCAGGGTAAAACAAACGCGAAAGTTTATCAGCTAAAATGTTTCTCATTCCAGCACAATAGGTAATGTCAAAGTCCATTTCGAAAACGGTTTCATAGTAACTTTCTATGACTCTGTTAGCTATTTTAGTTTCTTTTCTGTTGATTTCCAACAAAGCTTTATTGTCGACAAATAGATGAAAATATTTGCCATACAACCATTTTCTCCATTTTGTGAATGAATATACGACAGCTAACAACTCACGTCGCGTTGAGCCATATCTTCTTTCTGTAGGCGATAATGTACGCGCTACGAAGCCAATATATTTTATTTCGTTATTGATTACTTGATACAAGCAACCGCTAATTCCATAATCGCAAACATCCGTAACCAAATGGAATGAACATTTTAAGTTGGGTACACTAGTTACCGGCGCATTTACTAATGCTTCTTTCAACTTTCTAATCGCTTTAGATTGTTCATTAGTCCAAACTGCTTTCAAATTTGAATGATTTCTCAATTGGTTTAATGGTGCAGTCAATTGCAATATATTTGGGATATGATCTCTAAAGTAGTTCATAACACCAAGACGATGACTTAATTCTTTTGAATTCTTTACATCATCCGGCCAGTCTAGCACATTTGCAACTTTTCTTTGATCTAATGTTAGGCCTTTTTCATTCAAGCAAAAACCGAGCACGTACAGTAGGTCACAAAACTGCTGCAAGGAATCCATTTTTCTTGGTTTTTGTAGCGCACATCCTGTTACAATGGCACAAACTGCCTCTGTTCCCACATAGTAAATCTTCTACATGTCTTGAAAAATCCGAAAGAGTTTATGCCCTATTGGATAAGTATTGAAGGAAGTATGAGGCGCGCAATTTGAAAATTTGAAAAAATGAAAATTTGAACGGAATGAACTTATTTATTAATATTTAGTTGGTCCTACTTTTCTATTAATAATCTCTTGAGTTCTTTCCGGAATGTTATCTACATGTCCTTGGCAAAGATCTTTATGGAAGTCATTTCATATTTCATCAACTCGTTCCCAAAACACATCCATGTTCTTTGCTCTATATTCGTAATAGTTGAATTTCAACTTCAATTGATGTCCTACGTGCTCGATTGAATTTAAGTCGGGGATCTAAGCTGGCCAATAGTTAACATAGCTCTCTTGGTGACTACATAACTAGGCTATTGTAGATTATGCCTTGTGCTTTGTGTTATTATCATGCTAAAACTAAATGTTGGACCAGTCGAAATTGTAGTACTTCATAGTATCACGAAGCGTAGTGTTCAAAATATGCTGGTAAACACCCGAGTTCAAGTTTCCATCGTAAATTTAGCAAGCATATCCTGGTCCTTCAGAGGTTATACAACACCAGGACATCAATTTGCTAGCTTCATGCTGGATTACAAAATGCAGGTCATGATGTTGAAAAAGGTCACTTGGCCGTTTCCAATAGTGATCAGCATCATCAAAGCCCTATACGCTGAGCTTGGTCTCATTAAAGTACACTGTTTGCTGTCAGTCACTCATTGCCTAATCCTGATGCTCCTTATTCCATTTTAGCTGATGCTACGTATGCGTTTTTGTCTGAAATGGCTTCTTTTTTTCTATCAGAAAATGGAACTCCATTGATTTCAGTACGTTAATTTCTGACTGGTATGAGATATCATAGCCAAATCCAACCAGCTCCCGGTACACCTCTTTAGAAGCCTTTAGAACCCATTCCATGACTTTTCTTTTGATTAACCGCTTCGTCACTTTGGAGACTACTGTAGGTCTACCACCTGTGTTTACTGTCCTACTTGAAAACAGCCGTCTAGAGTATCTACTAACAGTTGATTAATGTAATCCAGGCTCCTTGGAAATATCATACATTGATGTGGATGCGGTTAATGCCTGTTTGTGATCGTTTATTTTCTCCTCTGACAGCCGTTTAGGCATGCGATTGACGATAGGGTAAAAAAGAGAAATAATTTAAATAAGGGAATATAAAATTTAAAATAAAGGAATTGTAAGCGCTTTTATATACTGGCATCATTCTAATCATGTCAAGAATGTGAAAAATTATGATAGCAACCGGTTGGGTCGTATTAAAATTCGTCATTTAAAACATATGTGAACAAGTAAAAAATGTCGGATGTTCATAATACTACCTTTAGCGATCTTAAATTCCACCAATAACCATTACCCATATCCGATAATCGACGAATAAATTCCCTTCCTATTGTGGCACAAACAGTCAAGGTTTGAGATAGTTTGGTGCAGTACCCATGGACAACCAGCTGTAAAACCTGAATTTTGCAATTCCTTGCAGCAGTTTTGTGACCTACTGTAAATGTACTATATTAGTCTATGGCAAATCATGCTATACATGACTAGTGTATGACGTCAATTCAGGCCACAGCTTAGCATAAAATAAATTTCTCTATGTAACTGTAGTTAAATTACGTCAATGCTGCTAATATTCGTCGATGCTTAGGATAGGGGGTTTAGGTAAAAGTAGTATAACAACAAAGATAAAGAAATACTGTTAGAACTTGGTATCTCTTTATTAAGTTAAGATAACTATGATTGAATATATTAGATTCTACATGTAAAAAATGAGAGTATTTATAGACATGATACGGATAAAGAATTAGGACAGATTTATGATCAATTTGACAGAATAGATGATTACTATTTCTAATCATTAGTTTAGCCTGTTCCTAGCTTGTACTGTCAATTATGCTATTGGGATGGTTTCAGATCACTCTGGATGTAGGACTATTTAAGGAGACGGTACGGATGAATATAAAATCCTCTAGTTCCGTGATTGGGTATTACGGCTAATAATAATATCTCAGTTAGGATAAAGGTTTACATGACTTAATGATGATCCAGTAAGTAATTGTCATTCCTTATTCAACATGCTCATATCATCAATAAACTACTGTAGCGGACAAAACTGGTGCACAAAAATGAAAATCAGTATTGCATCTCCGCCATATGTCTGCGACTTTTGTGGCATATACCATCTGAAAGGCAGTCTAAAAGATACATTATGATATGCAAACGGGAACTGTGTCGGACATCCCTCAGGGATAAGATCATTTTTAGTGATTTTTTGAATATTTCCATTTTCGCCAAAAATATAGTACTTGTGTAGCCTTCCTTCAATTTTCCTCATATCTCTCCCGTTTGCTTTCAGATTTCACAGTATATTAGTGAGCTTTAGTAGCTCTTGAAAGATACATAAATCCATGCTTATTTTGTATTTCCCATTGAATTCTCCCTTTTGTTTTCATCCTATTCACCATGGCAAAGTACTTGCCTTATATGCTTAAGAAAATAAGCAACTGTAAAAACAAAACTCTGAGATTTCGAATACACTTAGTTCGTACGGCAGCGGATCTTTTTAGGGTAGCAAGAATCTCCAAATGGACAATCAACAGGATAAGAAAGGAAGAAAAGAACATCAAGGCTTGTGACCGTGGTAGTCGACCGATCGTAGTCAGCAAAATAACTAATGCAATCATCCGCCTAAAGTTTCGACAAGGACCTTTACGCACAGCTTCTGATGCTCAGCTCTTTTTGAGGTCCTTAGGATACAGTATTAGCAAACTGTCAGTCAGAAGGCACTATAGGAAGCTAGATTTTGAGTCTGGAACTAAGGAATCGAAGATTTTCATTAGCTGTATAAGCCAGAAAAAGCGATGAAAGTGGTATCACGACAAACCATCGCATACTATAGAGGGCTGGAAGTCCATCATCTTTAGCAATGAAAAAAACATGAATGTTATGAGTGCAGATAGTATACACTAATATTGAAAGCAAGTCAAGCAACCTTAGCGATCTTTTTACGGTGATCAAACAATGAAGCATGTTGGTGGCTCTGTTACATTTTAAGGCTGTATTAGATATTGAGGACCAAGATATTTGTGTCAAGTATACGATGCTGTAATAAAGTCATAGGTATACACATGTATTTCGCTTACTACATACCACAAAAGCCTAGGGTATAATGGTCTAAAATATCGTAATCTCTCGTTTCAGCATGACAATGACACAAAGCACAAGCCAAGACATGCCACAAATTCAATATTTGATAACAGGGCTTCTGTGCTAAGGCGTTAGTTACCACTAATCCCGGCTTAAGCCTTCTTAAGCATGTCTGGTGGCAATTGAAGGCAAAGCTATGACGATACGACACTAGACCAAAAAGGGTAGATTATCTTTGGAAAAGAATAGTTAAAGAGTTGGGCTCTTTTACTGAACGTGATATACACGTATACTACTAGCATATGCCAAGAAGAATATTCGATGATATCAAGAGATGAGATGATTATACAAAGTCTTAGATTTTAGACACTTTTGCGGTTTTTAGAAAATATAAAATTTTATAAATAAAAAGCATGTTCCTCGCTCAGTTTTAACAATGTCATGCTAGGAATACACGTAAATTACAATGGCTAGCATATCTTCCTTCTAATATAGTTTCATAGCTATTGCAATGACCATGAGCAAGTAATGGTAGCTAAAAGCTGAAAAAAATTTATGTGCACCAGTTTTGTCCGCTACTGTATATTACAATCATGTCATCTTATTTGACTATGTGAAGTTAATATGAATAAAGCTTAATATAAAAATCTAATCAAAGTCTTTTATTGATCTGTGTTGGGAATAATGTTATAAATGATTCCAAGTTATGTCAACATATTATTTAGGATCATATTGGATTCCTTTTTACGGCTAAAGCAAAAGATACAGTAGGTCAAAAAACTGCTGCAAGGAATTGCAAAATTCAGGTTTTACAGCTGGTTGTCCATGGGTACTGCACCAAACTATCTCAAACTTTGACTGTTTGTGCCACAATAGGAAGGGAATTTATTCGTTAATTTTCGGATGTGGGCAATGGTTATTGGTGGAATTTGATACTGCTAAAGGTAGTATTTTAAACATCCGGTATTTTTTACTTGTTTACATATGTTTGACATAATGAATTTTAATATGAACCAACCGGTTGCCATCACAATTTTTCTCTCTTTTGACGTGATTAGAATGCTATCTGTATTTAAGAGTGCTTACAATTCCTTTATTTTAAATTTTATATTCCCTTGTTTAAATTATTTCTCTTTTTTACCCTCTCGTCAATCGTATGCATAAATGACTGTCAAAGGAGAAAGTAAACGATCTCAAACAGACATTAACCGAATCCACATCAAAATATGATATTGCTAAGGAGGCTGGATTACATGAATCAACTGTTAGTAGATACTTTATAACGTTGTTTTCAAGTAGGACAGTGAGCACAGGTGGTGGACCTACAGTAGTCTCCAAAGTGACGAAGCGGTTAATCAAAAGAAAAGTCATGGAAGGGGTTCTAAAGGCTTCTAAAGAGGTGTACCGGGAGCTGGTTGGATTTGGCTATGATATCTCATACCAGTCAGAAATTAACGTACTGAAATCAATGGAGTTCCATTTTCTGATAGAAAAAAAGGAGCCATTTCAGACAAAAGTGCATACGTAGTATCAGCTAAAATGGAACAAGGAGCATCAGGATTGGGCAATGGTTGACTGACAACAAATCGTTTATTTTAATGAAACCAAGACCAACGTATAGGGCTTTGATGGTGATGATCACTATCGGAAAAGGCCAAGTGACCTTCTTCAACATTGTTGTATCCACACAACTAATAAAGTGAACATTCATGGATAAACTTGGATACTACAGAATTATAGTCTAACCAGATCTCTATTAATAAACGTGAGAATTCTGCAATAGCCAATCTTGCCCTGTTGTCCTACCAGCGTTCTAAAAGACTATATCGGAACCTGATTACAACAACGGCAGTTCAATCCTATTCTATAATTATCATTAGATCAATAGTTTAATTACTTCATTGTCCCTTGATTCGTCAAGTAGACAGCGGCTATTGATTATCCACTATCCTTCCTTATATTCCATATCATTCTTTTAACCGATCAATTGAAATAGCGGTAAAGACCCAGACATTCAAAAAGTATAAATACCCTCAATATTTTTATTAATAAAGTCATATATAATCTTTAGTTTCACAACTATCGTCTTTTTGTAGTTTTTGTCTTCTATTTCATATTTGGCAAAACATTTTTTTTTGTGAATTCTTTATTGACTTTATTTTTAAAAACAACCCTCTTTTTATTACTACCTACCTTACCACTATGTCAAACTCAAATGACTTTAACTCTGCTGCTGCTGGTTCTTCCAGTAGTAATGATAAAACTTATCCTGATAACGCCCGTCGTATGTCAGATGTATCTACCTTATCTTCAGAGGCACAGTCCTCTGGAATGACCACGTCCGCAGTTTCTTCTGGTTCTTTTGAGCCTAGAATCGCAGCTCCATCCATCCACTCTTCTATTGAGGAGTTGGATTCCACCATCATCGGTGCCACCCAAGTTATCCTTAACTTGTCTGTTCGTCTTCTTTCCACGACCCCTGAGTCAGAGGAAGATAGCATGGTGCGCGCCAAGTACGAAGCCTGCTCCAAGGACCTAGAGAGACTAGTTCATACTAGATATCTCCTCCAACGAGCTATGACCCATGCTGTTCCTACCGCTTGGACTGGTGCACCTCAGGTTGCCCCTGCAGCCTTGAATGTTGTACCTCCAAACCTACCCCTCATGCAGTGGAAGGGTGCGGTCTTTGACCCATCTGCCCCTGTCTCTGTGGATGTTAAGCACTGCTTAAAAAAGTTTCAGGACGTGATGTTCGCACATGGTCTTGATCTTGATCAGCACTGGCTTCGTCTTCTCCCTCCCTGCTTGTCGTCTAGTCAACGTACTTGGCTTGATGAATATCAAGAAAAGGAGGATGTCCATACGTGGAGTCAGTTCAAAAAGGCTTTTACTGGCCATTATGGTGTTGGTTCGGCTGAAGAAAAGGCCACGTCTACAACGGAGTTGTTACGCATCTCCATGACTGCTGCTGAGACTGTTGACCAATACGTTGAACGTTTCAACAACCTCCGTCGCTTGGCACAGATCCAAGATCGCTGTGTCTTGACTCGTTGCTTTCTGATCGGTCTTCAGGCCGACATTTACAAGAAGGTGATCGTGTCCTTAGCCAATTGTACGGATGCGCAAAAAGAATCGGTCGACTACGTTGTCAAGTTGGCCAAGACTTTGTACCATTCATTGTACAAAGTACGTAGAGTTGCTAACGCTTCTCACACTTCTGCTGGCCCCTCCATGGTCAATGACTCCTCTTCTTCTGGTCGGAAGAAATCCTCTGCTTTTGTCTCTGGTTCTGCTGTTCGTGCTGCACCTTATCCAAAGGCTTCTAGGAAGTATTGCAGCTTCCATAAGACCACCACCCATAGCAACGATGAATGTCGTGCTATGAAGAAATCTTCCTCTCTTTCTCCTTCTTCGGGTTCTACCCAAGTTGATGTCTCCTCTGGTTCTGCTGCCTCTCAGTGGAATCCAAGAAACCAACCTTCCGGTTTGGGACGTCCGTGCCGCTCTTGTGGTGCTGACAACTGGCGTCCTGGTCATCGATGCAAAGGAAAGGGTCGCTCAACTGGCTCTTCGGCTGACGACTCTGATCTTGCTGGGCCTTCTCATTTGTTTCGCGGAATGAGTCGATCCCCTGCTTCTTCCTTGTCTTCCGTTGCCTCTTCTGGTAACGATGTTTCTGCCTCTGTTGGTTCTTCTGCCACTCCTACTACAAGTAGTAGTGATGCTTCTTCCGGTCGTAAGACTGATGCTGCTGGTCCCGTTGTCTCTGTTCCCGATTCGTCGGATGATATGGACATTGATGTTGCAGAAGCCCTTACTGTGGCTGAAGCTGCTCAGGCCTGTAAGTACATTACACATCACATCTTTTCTAAAGCGCCTTCAAACACTAATACGCTTTATGTTCCTATTATTGTAGAGCACATCAAAACATGGGCCATGATTGATACCGGTTCAACTTTTTCGTGTGTGTCTCCTTCGTTCTGTTCGTCGCTTGGTTTAGTTCCAACACCTAATCCAGGATCGATCAAGTTAGGACATAATAGTTCAAGTATTGTAAGCCGGTTAGGCATAATAAATCTTACTGTTTATTATAACCAAATCCGTTTGCCATATGAATTTGAAGTGTTTGATTTTAGCAGTGATGTCCCCATTTGTTTAGGACTTGACATTTTGCCTAAACTAAGAATAGGTTTAACAGGATTAGCCACTTCTTGGTTAAATTCTAATATTCCTAAAATACCTGATCCAGTTAACCCTGATGACTATAAGCCAAATGAAACTCCTGTTGGCACTAAACAGGAAAGACAGCAATTGATGAGCACTATTCAACCTTTGTTAGATGCTAATACGAGTATCCCCATGTCTTCTCATTGTAATTTACCTGGTGCTATCATTACTCTTGATACTGAACCCAATGCCTTTGCTTATCGAAGACAACCCGATATTGCTATTGCTAACAGAAAAATCATGGAAGACCAAATTCAAACTTGGTTGGATGATTGTGTCATTGAACCTGCTCCTTCCAATACTCGCTTCAACAACCCTATTTTTCTTGTTGGAAAAAAGGATGTTAACGGATTATACACTAAGAAAAGAGCAGTTATTGATCCACGTATGCTTAACCAACTCGTGAAGAATGTTGATAGAATGCCTTTACCTCTAATCAGTGATCTTCATCAACGTATGGGTTCTGCTACTATATTTACTACTTTCGACATACGAGCATGCTTTCATCGTTTTCTTATCCAAGAATCTGATAGACCTAAAACCGCATTTACTCATCCATTCACTGGTATGCAGTATCAATTTCGTCATTGTCCTTTTGGCTTGACAAGTACCGGTAACATTGTACAGCGTGTTCTTACAAATTTGTTCGCAGATCTTCCCTACACTGCACTCTATATTGATGATCTATGTGTCTTCAGCTCTGGTGACATGAATCAACATATTGAGTATGTCCGTGAAGTGTTGAAACGTCTTACTGCTGCAAACTTAATTATTAATGTTGAAAAGACACATTTTGCACAAAGTTGTGTAAACATTCTTGGATGGACTATTGGTAACAATGGTTCTCTAATCCCTGATCAACGTAAACTGACAAATATACATTCTTGGCCCACACCTAAAACTGGTAGACAAGTCATGAGTTTTCTTGGATTTGCAAACTATTTCCGTAATAGTTTACCTATGTTTTCTCGCTTGACTGCTCCACTTGACCGGTTACGATCTCTTAATTCTTTAAAAGGAATTTGGAATGAAACCCATGAATGCAGTTTTCGTAACATTAAGGATGCCTTGGTGAATGCCCCAGTTATTCACATTCCTAACCTTAAGTACCCATTCTACGTCGCAACAGATGCTAGTGCTTATGGTATCGGCGGTGTCGTTTATCAAGTCATCGACCAAGTCATTCAATATAACGCCTTTGCTGCAAGATCTCTTTCTCCTACCGAACGTCGTTATCATACAAACAAACGAGAGTTGTTAGCGATTGTATTCATGTTTGAGAGATATAATAAATGGTTATATAACCGTCATTTTACCTTGACAACTGATCACAAAGCCTTGATTTACATCAAGAAGCAAGTTGTTCCAAATGCTGCCATGCTTGTTTGGTTTGAAACAATTTTCGAATATTCCTTTGATATTGTTCATTGTCCTGGCATTAAGAATATTATCCCAGACGCACTTAGTCGTTTATTCCCAGATGACAATAAACTGGAGGGGGGTAACAATGTCAACAATGTTGCCATCTACAGTATCCGTGGTAAAGAAAAAGAAAAAAGAAAACCAACTTTTAAAGAAAAATCTAAAAGTTATGAAACACAAACATATGCAGTCACTTCTGCAACATCATCATCATCATCAAAACCCTTATTGCATCGCGCTTTGCAATATGAAGATTATATCACACCTCCTCCTGAGGAAAGAAAAGATATAATATTAAAGGCTCACTTATTAGGCCATTATGGAATTAAAGCCATAGAACAAACCATTCATGGTGATAAACTCCATTGGACTAATTTACGTCAAGATATTCAGGATGTCATATCCAAGTGTCACGAATGTAAAATGTTTAATATTGCCAAAACAGGTTATCATCCCCCTAGAAGTATCCTACCTGACGGACCTCTAGATCATTGGGTTATGGACCTCGGCACTTTTAATATAACATCTACGAGCGGAAATAATTTCCTTCTTGTCATGGTTGATTTATTTTCTCGCTTTACTATCTTGAAAGCCATTCCTGATAAACAAGCTCTTACTATTGCCAAACAGCTTGTTGATATCTTCTGTACTTTCGGCTGGCCTAAGGTCATTGCTAGTGATAACGGAAAAGAGTTTACTGCTACCATCGTCACTGAACTTATTAATAACAGTGGTATCGATAAGAGAGTGTCTAACCCTTTTAATCCCCTTGGTAACTCAGTCAATGAAGCATTTGTAGGAATTGCTAAAAAGACTATTGTTAAACAGTTACAAGGAAGAAAAGAAGATTGGGATCTATATGTACCTGCAACCCAATATGCTATGAATCTGAAATATTCCAGACTTCATAAGAGTAGACCATATACAGTAATCTTCAATAAAGTACCAAATGATATGAAAGATTATTCTCATATTAAACCCACTCTTAGAAGTGAAGCTGTAGATTCTAAAGCAATAGAAAACAGACTTAAATATGCTACTGAAGTCGTTATCCCTGCTCTTGCTAAACGCATTAAGGAAACTCAGGATGTAGACAATGCATATTTTATGAAAACAAACAAAATCGTTCACACACCATTCCCACTCCATAGTGAAGTCATGATTAAAAATGTGAATAAGGAAAACAAAACTGATCCGTATTACGAAGGTCCTTTTTATATAAGTGGAATGACAACTAATGGCAGTTACATATTAGTTGACAAACAAAATAACCTCTTATCAAGAGATGTACCAACCTCACACTTAAAACTTATTGCATTACCCAGCAATAAAAGTGCAGAATCAATCGATGACCAACATTATGAGATTCAAGCAATTATACAACACAAAGGAACTCCAGGTAATTACCAGTACCTTGTTCATTGGAAAGGATACGATGATCCTATGGATTACACTTGGGAACCTACTTCTAGTTTTGATGATCGATCTTCAATTGAAACATATTGGGCTCGTCGTCAAGCAGGTAATAATACTGCTGTCTCAAAGAAAGCAAGATTACCCAAACGTACCGTTCCTACTCGTGATCATCACAGTAGAAGCAAGAGATCAAGACGTTAAATTGTCTAAGTAGTTGACCGTCTTTTTCCCTAAGACAATTTTTCCTAAAGAAGGTTTTTTTTTACTATCAGGTTTTTATGACAACTTACTACTACGATCTACCCTCAATTATACTATGTCTATTTATCTGCCCTATGATCATTATCGCACTTATTGTGTATGACAATTACTTTTTCCTGAATCTTCACTTATCCTTTTACCGTTTGCTTCAAACTAGAAGGGGGCAATGTTGTATCCACACAACTAATAAAGTGAACATTCATGGATAAACTTGGATACTACAGAATTATAGTCTAACCAGATCTCTATTAATAAACGTGAGAATTCTGCAATAGCCAATCTTGCCCTGTTGTCCTACCAGCGTTCTAAAAGACTATATCGGAACCTGATTACAACAACGGCAGTTCAATCCTATTCTATAATTATCATTAGATCAATAGTTTAATTACTTCATTGTCCCTTGATTCGTCAAGTAGACAGCGGCTATTGATTATCCACTATCCTTCCTTATATTCCATATCATTCTTTTAACCGATCAATTGAAATAGCGGTAAAGACCCAGACATTCAAAAAGTATAAATACCCTCAATATTTTTATTAATAAAGTCATATATAATCTTTAGTTTCACAACTATCGTCTTTTTGTAGTTTTTGTCTTCTATTTCATATTTGGCAAAACAAACATCATGACCTGGATTTTGTAATCCAGCATGAAGCTAGCAAATTGATGTCCTGGTGTTGTATAACCTCTGAAGGACCAGGATATGCTTGCTAAATTCACGATGGAAAGTTGTACTCGGGTGTTTACTAGCATATTTTGAACACTACGCTTCGTGATAGTATGAAGTACTACAATTTCGACTGGTCCAACATTTACTTTTAGCATGACAATGACCCAAAACACAAGGCATAATTTACAATGGCCTAGTTCTGTAGTAACCAAGAGAGCTACATTAACGATTGGCCAGCTCAGAGCCCGGACTTAAATTCAATCGAGCACGTATGGCATCAATTGAAGTTGAATCTCAAATATTACGAACGTAGAGCAAAGAACACGAATGTGCTTTGGGAACAAGTTGATAAAATATGAATTGATTTCGATAAATATCTTTTCGGAAGTCATGTAGATAACATTTCGAAAAGAACTCAAGAGATTATTAATAGAAAAGGAGGTTCAACTAAATATTAATAAATAAATTCATTCCATTCAAATTTTCGTTTTTCCAAATTTTCAAATTGCGCATCTCATACTTCATTCAATACTTATCCAATAGGGCTTAAACTCTTTCGGATTTTTCAAGACATGTAGAAGATTTACTATGTGGGAACGGAGGCAGTTTGTGCCATTGTAACAGGATGTGCGCTACAAAAACCAAGAAAAATGGATTCCTTGCAGCAGTTTTTTGACCTACTGTAGGTCCCGGAGATCGCTGGCCTCAATTAAGCTCTGATCTTTATGCAACTCCGCATATACATTTTCGTACCCCGTATCATCCTTGATGCCAAATTTGGTAAGATTTCAATCAGCGCATCAGGTTCTATTGGCCATTGAATTTGCCTAGTCTACCGCTTAGAGAAATGAAATTGGGTGACCAAGATTTCAGAATTGGTCCAGCAGTTGCGGATAAGAAATTTATAGGAGTAGATGCAATAAGCTTTATTAAAGTCTGTAACAGTGATTAAACTTTATTAAATGAATAAAACTGCATTGGCTATGCACGATGAACTCTACGAGACCTTCTGTGTTCTCTAGTAATAGGTGTTTCCAAACTAGAGCGACCAGCTAAATCGGTCATTACATCCATTATCGGCGCCGTGGGATCAATCATTCCAGGGTGTTAAGGATACATAAGATTATAGCCACTTTATTTTAGTAAAAGGAATCAAATATGATCCTGAATAATATGTTGACATAACTTGGAATCATTTATAACATTATTCCCAACACAGATCAATAAAAGACTTTGATTAGATTTTTATATTAAGCTTTATTCATATTAACTTCACACAGTCAAATATATGACGTGGTTGTAATATAGTTTATTGATGATATGAGCATGTTGAATAAGGAATGACAATTACTTACTGGATCATCATTAAGTCATGTAAACCTTTATCCTAACTGAGATATTATTATTAGCCGTAATATCCAATCACGGAACTAGAGGATTTTATATTCATCCGTACCGTCTCCTTAAATAGTCCTACATCCAGAGTGATCTGAAACCATCCCAATAGCATAATTGACAGTACAAGCTAGGAACAGGCTAAACTAATGATTAGAAATAGTAATCATCTATTCTGTCAAATTGATCATAAATCTGTCCTAATTCTTTAACCGTATCATGTCTATAAATACTCTCACTTTTTACATGTAGAATTATTTATCATATTCAATCTTAGTTATCTTAACTTAATAAAGAGATACCAAGTTCTAACAGTATTTCTTTATCTTTGTTGTTATACTACTTTTACCTAAAACCCCCTTTCCTAAACACAGGGATCACTGCTGCCGAGGGAGTAGGAGGCATGCAGTCCTCGTCATCTGTATTATTCTCGCTTGAAGAAGCATCGGAATGATAGTTGTGCTCGAACTGAAATGTCTCATGTCGATCTTCTTGGCTATCATGGATTTCAGTATGATTTGTTTCTACCATTCTAAAAACTCAAACCTAATCTCTACGTGATCTACGCTTGTATTTACGTTTGTCAAATTTGGACTCGTCAATTTGAATATGATCATAGAGTTCGTTGTCACCGAGTTTGTAATCACCAAAATACCTGATAAGATCATTGTGCATAAGCATCTGCCAGTCAACAGCAAGCTGACTAGCAGTAGGACCACTAATGCGAACTGTGTTGATGATAGTAGCAATTGATGCCTTACAAAAATACTCCGAAAGAACTATGCACACCTTACTGATGTCCGACTTATTAAAAAATATAGACTCCTTCGTAATGGATTTTTGTCGATCATTATGAAGCCCAATTGATGAAGGAGTGCGACAACGATAGTAGAACTGAAATTTGCTACGTCTGTACCTAGGGACCATCTCATTCGTGCATCCATTAAAGTTGCAAATGCGCTTTCCCCCGTAGAACGCACCAATGGATTCCCTTAGGTGACTGCAATTCCATCAGTAAACATGCTCTACTTTCCTTTTATATCATTTACGTCCATGTAGTTTTTTCTGACACAATGATTCTTGCTTCGCTCACTCTGACACCATCTGAAGGAGTACGAGACCCATCAGGAGCAGACAATTGGCCAGAAGTACGGCCATCACGACGTGATAAGGATACAACAGAGCTTGAGACGGACATAGGCGAAAATAAGTAAAATACAGAGAAAATACAAAAATGCAAAGTGATGTATCCATCATTCATAACTCGATATGAAAACAGTATTAATAAGCTACATGATAAGATGCTGCGTAATTGCACGGTTAAACTATATTAAATCCAGGAACTAAATCACAGTCAGCCGCAGTCAATCATATACGAATATTCTATGACAAATATAACAATAGAAGAACACGTAACCCTTATCTATTTGTCATCAGCTATATCATACTCATTAATTATTAATCCATGACATGAAATATTATCTGTGTATGAAAAGTATAAATAGAGTACAATTTTCTTATTAAATAAAACAATCTCTTTATCGAGTCTCGTCCTCTCTTGTTCCTTTTTATTCGTGGATAAATCACAAAGGAATATTTATATTCTTCCTACAAAAACTTACGCAACATAGGTATCCAATCACATTGATGATTATCTACTCCGAGTCAGAGTTCAGGGTCAACAAATAAAAAACGCAGAATAGCACAAAAGGAAAGAAAAAAAATTACTCTAAAAAGTCCACTGACCCTGACTTATCTAAGCGGTAGACTAGGCAAATTCAATGGCCAATAGAACCTGATGCGTTGATTGAAATCTTACCAAATTTGGCATCAAGGATGATACGGGGTACGAAAATGTATATGCGGAGTTGCATAAAGATCAGAGCTTAATTGAGGCCAGCGATCTCCGGAACCTATCTTTTGCCCTTGCCCCTTTTACTAAAATAAAGTGACTATAATCTTATGTATTCTTAACAATCGATCTATCACATGTAAAGAGTTTGTGTCCGGGTTTTGCAACGCACTGTAATCTATCTGATCATCACTTCCAAAAGTTTTTTACCAACCTCCGCGCTTTAACTGTCCGTTCCTTTGATAAACCTGATTATGATTTAACTCCTCCCCTTACCAAACTACATTATTGGGGATCTAGCGACAACATCACCGTTGAGCAACTGACTCGCAAACTATGCTTCCTTTTAGCTATTACTGGTTTCCTTTGCCACTCTGACCTTCACCGAATCAACCTGGGAAAAACTTCCGTTACTACTAACGACTCTCAACTCAAATTACTCATTGACTGTCCTAAAGAAAAAAGACAAGGCTCACCTATTGAACGCGTGGTTATTATCAATCACCACCCAGATCCTATACTTTGTCCTGTTAAAGCTTTCCAATCTTATCTTACTCGCGTTGCCAATACTCCTTGCTTCGGGCCTCACCCAACTCGTCCTTCTCGAACAATCAACTTTCTCATAAGAAAACTTAATGACTTCTCTGTTTCTGTATCAGTTCAAA
The DNA here is from genome assembly GCF_000149305.1 of Rhizopus delemar RA 99-880. NCBI lineage: Eukaryota > Fungi > Mucoromycota > Mucoromycetes > Mucorales > Rhizopodaceae > Rhizopus > Rhizopus delemar. The sequence continues at coordinate 372,483 of NW_027137836.1, forward strand.
CCGTTAGTCGGCATGTCCGCAGTCTTTTATCTTTAATTGCTGTTGCTGATGACTCTGGCGTTCGCCGACCTCCACTTCGAGCTCGTGCTGTCGGTTCCACTAATGCTGCTCTTCTTGGTGCCAATGTAGACGACATCTTGGTTCATGGGTCTTGGGCTTCTTCTTGCGTCTTTGATAATTTCTATCGCTTGTTTCGTCAGACTGTCACTAACTTTACTAGTATGGCTCTTTCATGTAATTCTCTTGCTGTCCTTCCCTCCCTCCCTTTTATTATTATTTTATTTTATATCTTATTTCCGAAATTGCGAATTTTTCTATTGATAATTGTATACATACACAATATTTTTATTTTATATTTTATATTTTATATTTTATATTTTATATTTTATATTTTATAATTACATTTCGATAAATAAAGAAAAATTGGTAACACAGTCAGAGTCTCCTCCTACTCCCAATAATGTAAGAGAGTGTTTCATTTCACTCACACAAGTAACTCATAATCGATGAGCCTCTTGAACCTCTTTATTGAGTAAGGACGAGAGAGAGCCCATTCAATGCAAACTACGCCTTGGAATATAATGATGTGTTTTAGGGTCCGAGGTAGTAAGGTATAAGTTGTGTGGACTATTTATTGTACATATCACTTCGTGCTATATATGATATACAGTCAAATTATTAGTTTTGTTGTAGAACAGTAACTGATTGTAGTTGACATTAATAAATGTAAGTCTTAATACAAGATCATAATTAAAATAAAATAAAATATAAGTTTATTTAAATAAGATCATACAATCAATTCCAATTAAACATGTTCTTTTAGAATATGTATTGTATTCATGAGAGTTCTTTGATAAGAAGAAGTATCAACTAAAATAACCAAATCCAATCCAATGTCAGGAATATTGCTAATCTTTCACATAATTGAAATAACGCGTAAAATAACGTTATTCAATTCAGTGAGGAATTCCCAGAATAAAAGATAATCTATGACAGACATACAAAAGAACAAATGAAAAGTTTTCATAATCATAATTATAGATAATACTTGCTAAAGTACCTGAATATTAGAAGAACGATCACAATAGAAGATATCAAGCCACTCACTCAATAAGATATAAATACCTGCCTTCAATTAGAATAATTTTTACTTTAACTTAAACTGAAATAAAGATCAGTCTCAAAAAGTACCCAAACTGTTTCTTGATCTTTGTTTTTACCTTTTCTTTTACTTTTTAAACCATTATACAACAAGTTTAAGAATCTTTTGAGTGATCTCATACGACATTAAGGAAATTACTAAGGTAAACACGACAAATGTAAAAGGTGAGGCTGCAAAAATGGCCCCTTCAAATAACAAAAGTATCACAATTACAACTGTTGGAGCAACTTGTGAAATGAATTTTATTGGCTCGATATTGGGTGAACCCAAACTTTTTTCCAGAAAAGCTTCTTCCAATAAGAAGAGAGACACGATGGTGAATCTCTGAGAATGCTGTCGTAAATGCCAAAGATGGCATACCTAATTAGCATTTCTTAGAGCTCACTACAGGTATAATGGTTACCTTAGATAAACACAGTATGACATGACGATGTGTCGTAATGGATAAGGTAGTTATTCACAAGGTGTCTGAAATTCAAGTTCTGATTAAAGACCGTAATTATAGAGTCGCGCATTCCTGTATCCATATTCACCATTCTTAATTCAGTTGAGCTATTATGGTCTAAATTCAAAGCTAATGTAAAGAAAGATTGTTTCTCTGTAGACAGTAATCTTAGCAAAAGAATGTTTCAATCAGTTCATCTGGTGACAGTTAAGGATTGTTGCAAATGGATTAAGCATGGAATTTCATTTTTTGATGAATGTATAAATCGTAAATGTATTTTTTAAATAATGCGCAAATAAAAAGTAACAAAAGGATATATCATGTATTTAATAAAAGTCCTATTAGGCGTGTGATACAAATAGATCTGTCCGCTTGAACCAAATCAATATGAAGAAAAGTAATCAGAAGCCAAAAAAAAGCCTTTTGGGATCAAGGGCAAAAAGGTATGCATTTAAGAAAAGCATGAGGGTATGGTGTTCAATGGCGACATAGAAATTTTGCAACCATTAAATATGCATTGAGAAATAAAAATAGAAAATAGCTCTAATGCATAGATTTATTGTAAAAATCGATAATAGTGTTTTTACTGTATAAGTAGATTGAGAATAGATAACAAAGGGTTACTCAAATGATATTGTGAAGAAACTTTTTACCAAAGCCTTTTCGATTGATATCCGCGTCTCTCAAGACAGCCCATCATCATTGACATTTGATTACTTATATAAAGTTTTTTACCAAGTTTAAAGAGTGTCCTTAAAAGAATTACTGCTTAAATGTACTTAAAGCTAAAGATAATATTAACAGTAAAAATTTTCTTGACTACCTTAGCAGAATTGATAGTCTTGTTCTATATCATATCATTCAAATTTTAGTATATTTCAATCACCTTTTGGATATGTCTATCTTTTACTTTGTATATATTGATTTGCTTTATTAATTAGTGACAGAATATATTAAAACTTCAAGGATATAAAAGAGTAAGTTTTTGAATTTTGTAAACCAATAGACCTATCGACATATTTCTATCTAGTTGATGACATATTAACAACCATTAGCCTGAACCCAAGTACATTTTATATTATATATCATACTACATCTGGCTTAAAAAAGTCTTACGTACATATCAAATTCACATGTAGCTTTATGGATACACTATAGTCTCCTTAGAGACCATATTATCTCCAATTAGCAGGTTACCTCTGTATCCAATTTGTTATTTTGATTCATGGAGATAGTTTGTCCGGTTTTTTCGTTCAGGAAAAGCAGAAAAGTATTCATCTCCTCTATAAATGGACAAACGTCTGATTTATATTGTAGTTTGCTTATTTCAACGTCAGGTCTGTGCAGCATAAAAGATGAGCTCCCAAAACTAGTGTCAGAGAGATTTGAACATTATAATTATCTCCAAATGTATCACTTCATTCAATAAATTTAATTTGAACGCAGTCAATAAGGGTCTGCATACATCTTTGGACAGGGTACAAATTATTTTTTGTTCCTTTAATTTTCAACTGGAAATGATGCCTCGCCCCTTATATGCATAAACTCCTTTGAAATTAAAATCTTAAAATCGGCCTTCAATCAGCTAATATTACTAGCTTCATAAAAAAAGCGAACCATAAAGTTCTCATAAAAAGTCATATCAAGATGAAGAAAGCATTTTTTAGTATGATTGTCTTTTAAAAATCACATTTATCCACCATCAAACACAATGAAATCGTTTGGTTGAGGAGAATAAGTACAATGAACAACGAGACCAACGTCAGAAACATCTTCTTATTAAGTTGTTCTTGAAAGAGTTGAAAATGCAAATGAATTGGGAGCTTTTGCGATTAAGAATTTAAAAGCTTAACTGGCTTAGGTCATTGTTATGTTCAGGTTGACATGAAGGACACCTTTTATTAAATTATTAAAGCAAATATCAGCTTACGGTAGAGAGGATATCAGACTTTTTAAATAGTTGTCGTATAAACAACAATTGACAGTAACGTTAAAATTTAAATTGGGGCTCTTTGTTAATAGTCAAAATACATATAAAAAAATCAGAAACTGTGTGAATTGTCCTTGGTTTTCAATCCCTGATACATTAATTCATTCAGGGAAAACTTCGGTGCTTTAAAAAAGTGCTATTAAGAAGCGTTCATCCCTTTTCAAACACGCTTTTCCTTTTCTCTTCTTTCTATTTTGTCTCATTCAAAAAAATGAAATTTGTGTTTCTTGCTTTAGTACTACCATGCTTGACAGTCGCTAATTTACTTTGGCCAAAACCGCAGTTTATGGAAACGGGTTTATTTGAATTAAATCTTGATGTAAATTAATACGACCTTCCATTTTTTTTTAGATGAACTAAATTATATTTTTGATACAACAGGATGAATTCCACATTACTGGATCAGATTCGGATATATTGGTCGAGGCAATTGATCGTTACACTCGGTTGATAATGCATGATAAATGGATTCCTGTACAAATTGAGCCTTACACTGCTAGCAAAAATCTCCATATCAAGCTGAGACGTTTGCAAATCAATGTAGAAGATATAAATAAGGAGCTTGAATACGGTGTTGACGAATCTTATGAGCTGGAGATACCAGACAATGAAACCACTGCAACAATAAACTCCAACACAATATGGGGCGCTATTCGTGGTTTAGAAACATTCTCACAGCTTATTCAGTATCGTCCAAGGCTGAATAAACACGGGGAGCAAGATATAAAAAACTATCATGAAAATGATGATGACAATGATGATGATGAGGAAGAAGATGATATTGGCTTTTCCAGATCATTCATAGCCAATGTGCCGATCAACATAAGAGATTATCCGAAATTTTCTCACAGAGGTCTTATGCTGGATACTTCAAGAAATTATTTTCCAGTAAAAGACATACTTAGGACAATTGACGCTATGGCATATAACAAAATGAATGTAAGTGCATGTTTCACTCTTTCTCTTCTGCTTATCTTCATTTCATCTAGGTGTTTCACTGGCACATAACTGATTCGCACAGTTTCCCGATCAAACTTGAAAATGCTCCTGAACTTGCGCATGAGGGTGCATACAAGTTACACCAAAAACGGTTGATTTACAGAAAAAAAGACGTAGAACGGGTCATAGATTATGCTTATAGACTTGGTATTCGTGTTATTCCTGAAATCGATATGGTAAATTATATAATAAGCATCATTGATTTCTCTAATCATCTTACTGGGAACAAATAGCCTGCACATACAGGCTCTTGGGCATTATCTCATAAAGATATCGTGTAAGTTTTGTTCGTCTGCATACTCCTTGGGGTTTTAATTTATTATTTTACTCCTTTATTTGGGTGAGTAGTACATGTTCTGGTAAACATTATCTAGATCCATCCAATGATTGGAGCCAAAGGTTTGCAGCTGAACCAGGCACAGGTCAATTAAACCCAGTTCTCCCCAAAACTTATGACATTGTCAATAAAGTCATTACAGAAATTGGCTCCCTATTCAAAGATAACTGGTATCATGGTGGCGGCGATGAACCAATCTACAAATGCTGGGAACAAGATGAGAGTGTATTAAAATATATGAAAGAGAATAATATGACCGGGGTTGACCTTTTAGATCATTTCTTGGATAAAGAATTAAACACCATTCAAAAAATAGCTGGTAAAGTGCCAATACTTTGGGAAGGTATATAAAGTATATTTATTTAGTTACATTATAAAAAAAAAAAAAAAAAAAAAAAAAAAAAAAAAAAAAAAAAAAAAAAAAAAAAAAAAAAACTGATATTGTCTTTATAGATCCTGTTACTAATAACAATTTACCGATTTCTAAAGAGGTTGTATTACAAGTATGGATAAACCCTGTTAGAGAGGCAGTCAAGAAAGGATATAAAGTCATCGCATCCAATTACAACTTTTGGTACCTTGATTGTGGTCACGGTGGTTGGAGGTAAATGTTCTTTTATTGTTGATATTTTATGTACAAATAATTATTATAGTGGAAATGATACGAGCTATGATGAGCAAACACCGCCAAAAGTTCCCAAATCATTAATGAAGGAACTAAAAAAGCATAGCGTTGAAGATAATTATCGTACACAAAATTGGGGCGGCTCAGGTGGAGATTGGTGCAGGTAAAGTATGAATTTAAGAAAAGCTTTTAATCTTATAACTTTCTAGTCCTTTTAAGTCATGGCAAAGGATTTACAGTTATGATCCAACATTCAACTTAACCAAAGCAGAGTCAAAAAACGTATTGGGTGGCGAAGTTGCTTTGTGGACAGAACAAACAGATGAAACTGCTTTAGATGTCCGCTTATGGTAATTTTATCAATTGAAAAAATGAAGGAAATTAATCTACTTTTTAGGCCGAGAGCAGCAGCAGCAGCAGAAGTTTTATGGTCTGGAAGATACGATGAGAATGGAGACAAGAGAGATATAGGAGATGCAATGCCTAGAATGTTTGATTGGAGATATAGATTATTAAAAAGAGGCATTCGAGCAGAAGCATTACAGCCATTATGGTGGTAGGATTACCTTTTTCTTTTAATTTTTTCAAAATTAACAATAATCATATAGTGGACAAAATCTCCATATGTGTGACTCTCAATATCCATTCTAATACAGAAATAAATGACTTTTTTGTATCGTTTAGAAATAAAACAGTATCTGATATTCTTCCCTTTGCATTTTGTTTTTATGCAGAGTTTTTTTTTTTTTATTTTTATTTTTTTTTTTTTACTTCGCCGCCACAGTTCTCCCTTTGTGACTGTTTAGTGGAGATATTAAGCATTAAGAAAAAACAAAAACTTTTTTGCTTAATTCTTCAACTGTAGCATTATGCATCGTCACAGACCTGGCAGCTTACATCAGTCCAACAAACCCTTTAAAAGCCGCCATGCAAGTAAAGGCGCTTTAAAAGAAGTCTCAAAGGGTAAAGTGAACCGAACTTCTGTCAAACAAGGAGGAGGTTTAAAGACACTTTCCAAAACCGATCGCCGACATGCTGCCAAAGTGTTGCAACAAAAAAAGCGAGAGGAGATGACTCGTACGAGTCGTATCTTTGAGGGACGTCAGGGTGCTCCCAAGATCGTCCCTGTATTACCTTTATGTCCAGATAGTGAGGTTTATGGTGCGATTGACGCTCTTTACAGGTCGCTGGGCCAAGAGTGTCCCAAGAACGCATTTGAAGAACCTACCGTATTGAACGTGGAACGATTTAAGCAAAAGATTCAGCTTGTGCCATTGAAACGCAATTTCTTGGATGTGCTTGATGCCTTTAAGGTAGCAGACTTTGGTATCTTGCTGATGTCGTCTGATGTGGAAGTAGATAAGTTTGGTATCAATTGTCTTTTAGGCATCCTAAATCAAGGCCTTGTGAATGTAGTTCCTGTGGTTCAAAACATTGAGAGAATACCACAAAAGCTTCGTGCCAGCACAAAGAAATCATTGACTGCCTTTGTTCAACAATTTTTCCCAAAGGAAGAACATTTGTTTACACTGGATAATGATACAGATGCCTTGAACACATTGCGTTTCATTACCTCACAGCGTCCCAAGCCGATGTCATGGCGTGATCATCATCCTTATATGTTGGCTGATGAAGTAGCTTATGAGCCTCTCACACCTGAGCGAGGTACTCTCAAAGTGACAGGGTATGCTCGCGGCAACCCATTTAACGCCAATCGGCTTGTTCACCTTCAAAACTTTGGTGATTTTCAAATTCAACAGATCACGGGTGCTCCTTTGAATGGTCTCTATCAGGGAGATATGGAAGTCGATGCTGAATTATTAGATACCCCAAAACCCGAAGAGCAAGATGATTTAGTTGCTGAAAATGAACCTGATTTTATGGAAAACGAGCAAACATGGCCTACGGAGGAAGAAATGGCCGAGGCTGATGAAAGAGTACGCCGTATGCGTGGTATGGACACAGATGAAAACTCGAAGCGTGTGCCCAAGGGAACATCTTCCTATCAAGCCGCTTGGATCTTGGATGATGACGATCAAAATTACAGTGAAGGCGAGTTTGATGAAGACAACGACGCAATGATGACAGAAGAAGCTGACGATGAGGATACTGTTCAGCCTGCATCTTTTCCTGTGGATGATGAAGAATATGAACAAATTGAGATGGATGGCAAAAAACAAGACGAGGACGAGTTTGATGCTGAAGAAGAAGCTAGACAATATGAGGAATACCTCAAACAAAGACAAAATGAATACCAATCACATAACGATTTCCCTGATGAAATCGATACACCTATGCACATTCCCGCTAGAGAACGCTTTGCTCGTTATCGTGGTCTTCAATCCTTCAGAACATCACCTTGGGATCCCTTTGAAAACTTGCCTGTTGACTATGCCAGGATCTTTCGATTTGAAAACTATGGGCGCACCAAGTCTCGTGTATTGAATCAAGCTATTGTTGGTAATGTCAAGCCAGGTCAACGAATTACTATTTGGATTAGTAATGTTCCCATTCAAGCTTTCCGTAAATACCCACTTTATTTTCTTGAAAAAGACGGACTGACTTACCCCTATGTTTAGAGGCTTACGATAGAACAAGACCTTATATTGTGTTTGGTCTTTTACAGTATGAACACAAGATGTCACTTCTCAATATACAACTGCAAAGAGATAATGCATATGAAGAACCAGTTAAATCCAAAGTAAGAAGCAAGAAGCAAAAAACCCGATTATTTACTAATTTATAAATGTAGGATCCGATGATTATGCACATGGGGTTCAGGAGATATAACGTCAAACCAATCTATTCCCAAAATACAAACAAAGGCTCTAATAATGTCCATAAATTCGAAAGATTTATTCAATTAGGTCGATCTTACGTTGCCACAGTGTATGGACCGATTGCATTTGGAAAAACACCAGTGACATTTTATAAGGAAACTGAAAATCCAAATGGTAAAATAATAAGCAGTGTGAAAAAGAGAATTAAGAAATTAACCAGCGATTGATATAGAACCCATCTTGGTGTCTACAGGTACATTCATGAACGTTGATGTCAAACGTATTATTGCCAAACGTATTATTTTAAGTGGACATCCATACAAGATTCATAAACGATCAGCAGTGGTTCGTTTCATGTTTTTCAATGTGGAGGATATCTATTGGTTTAAGCCCATTCAATTAACAACAAAATACGGTCGAGTGGGTCACATAAAAGAATCGCTGGGTACACACGGTTATATGAAATGTATATTTGATGGAACCTTAACACAACAAGATACTGTGATGATGTGTCTTTATAAACGTATATTTCCTAAATGGAATACAGAGCTCTACAAAGGAGGATTATCACCTTCATCTGTTCATAATTAAAAAAAAAGTTTTTTTTAGATTTAATACACTATTCGCATGCATTTACAGAATAAAAACAAGATTGTTAACCGAGTGATTCTAGTACGTTTGTTAATGTCTTCATATCGTCACGAATACTCTTGGCGAATCGAACCACTTTTTCCTTATTGTCCAAGACTTCAATTGATTGAGTCAATGCATTGTATCGAACCGAGAAGGGCCTGTTCATCTTTGCTGCAAAATCTCGTACTTTCTCTTGTGCTTCTTTAAATGAGTTTGCTACAAAATAAACCTACAGAATTTTTTATTTTTTGACCTCTCTTGCTTCAATCCCTTACTGGCTGAAATTCAGTGATTGGATATTTCTGCAGAGCCGTCTTCTCAGGATCAAATGGCTTAAGTTCAGGTTTATCTGATAAGCAATATTCTAATTCACCAAATGAACTTAACAAGCCTGCACCATAAGCCTTCAGTTCTCCTCCTTGTCGACAGATACCGAACTCAACTGTGAACCAATAAATAGTCGCTAGTTTTTCCACATCTTCATCAGATGCACCAAGTGATGCTAAACCAATTTCTTGTGAAAAGTCAGCAAAATCAGGATCAGCAAACTACAAAAGTTTTTTTTTTTTTTTTTAAAGAGTATGATCTGAATTTTGTTTTTTTTCTTTACCAGGGGAACATGTCCTAGTAGCTCATGACAAACATCCGGTTCGGGTGTATAATAAGGCTTTGATGGATGACGAATGTATTGCGTAGAATAGAATACGCGAAAGGCAAATGAGTTCAAGAAATCTCGACTTGATAATAGTCCCATCACAGGACGAAGAGTAAATCCAGTACAGTCCTTTAAAAATCGCGAGACACGTTCCAGTTGAGGGATTTGTTGATCATTGTACCCACAGTTTTGAATCAGCAAGGGCAAGACATACTGATGCTCGCGACAAGCATGCGTGGGATACATAGATACCAGTTTACGAAACACTTTACCCCACGTCTCTGTCTCTTCAGCAGTATATTCAATCTCTGGCACAGGCTGGCCGGTACGATATGATTTGGCAAAACGGGTAATCTCAGCACGTCTAGCACGGTAAACGGGATCATTGGCACCAGGATGGTCGGAACCTGCGGAAAGAGAAGGGTCAATGAGTGAGAAGAAAATAAGCGAGAGTGTGCATCTTACTGAGTTCTTCGCCCATTTCCAATACTTTATCGGCAAATGTATCAAGATCTGTCAATTTTCTTGGGAACCATGCAACGCTGTCTAAATTCAAGCGATTTGTATTCACATTTATCTGGTGTAATTAAAATTCAACCCTTACCAGCAGATCCTGTGCCAGCTCCAATGACACGCACCTCTTTGGTATGCTTGCCAAGGTTTTCTACCACATTGCTTACTTGATTGATATCCTTGGCATCAAAGTCAACAAAGAAATCATAATCTCGATCATTTGCACGGCTGGGACGACTATACACTGCGTTTAATATCCTATCGAATGAATACAATAGTTAAAAGGTATTTACGATTCAATTCGAGTAAGAGAGATATCCATAGATTTAATTGTCGCTAAGCAGCTTTCAAGTGAACCAACTTTATCAGTAATCGAAAAATACAAGGTAGTCTTTAACGCATTTTTAACCATATTCAGAGATATTGCTTTTTATATATGCTTTATCGTTGTCAGGGAAAATATATATAAAAAAAGAAAAAAGGCATAATAAAATTCAGCAATTGGATTATTTATGCTAAAAAAAAAAGTTCATGCCTCTGATCTATCACAGTCCCGTGATTTAGCAGTTAAATCTTTAGATGGTATTAAACAAAGGATAAAAAAAGAAAGCAAAATAATAGGGAGCTATGATGATTCAAGACTGTTTGATGAGTTATTGAATTGCCAAATATCAAGTAATAACCTATTGGCAATGAAGAAAAGACACCATGACACGTTATTGTCAGTAGGTAAGATCATAGTAAACCCTCTTATTATTTAGCTCAAGTACGATGGCTGATGTGTACACTATTATTATATTCTACACATTTCAAAACAAACTGTATATAAACTGCGAACAAATAAAAATAAAATTGCATTATTTTAAGTGTTACAATGGGGATGTATAAAAAAAGTAGTTTATATTTTGCTTTGATGATAAGTGAAAAAAAATAAAGTATAACAATTGACTACCATTCCTTAATCATTTACTCCTTTTAATTTACTCTTAAAAACCACAATTATGCATAGCAGTACCCTTACTCAATAGGATTCATTGATCCAGTTTTTTAAATCAGTTTATTGGCTAAAGATCACGGTATTTTTATGCTTCTGTGCTTTTCTATAAAATGTCCTTTTTCGGTCGGGCTCAACAAGTGGGTGTAGGTTACATATTTCGTTCAAATTGGAATGCCCTATGCAGTCATAGTCAATGTTGTTCTTACTTGTTTCTTTAAAATAACCCTCTAACCGGGGATTATTATTAAAAAAAGTATTAATCATGAACTTTGATTTATACCAACAATTGAAAGCTGAATAGCAACTTTTTTTTTTTTATAAATTCAAAAATGTCAGTTTTCATTTCAAGTACTCTATAAATCATTAATAAATAAACAGCTGGTCTTTATTTTCTTTGTAGGTGAATACTCTTTTATAGGTCATATGTGTCAGTTTTTGTGTAAATTGGGACAAAGTCTGTTATTTCTTTTCGATCATGTTGACCTCATAAGATGATGGATGAGCTTATGCTATCCATGAGAATAAGGTAAAAAATCGTTCTTGTTTCAATGTGTGTATCTTGGTTGATGGATTCTTTCAAGTCTTCCGATACAAGTTGCTATTAAAATGATAATAAGAAGGGCTTGTATATGTCACCCTTTTCTTTCCATGTATTCTTATCTACTCGGACATACCGCTCAGCAACAAGTAATAGACAGCCAAGAGGTGGCAGTACAAGCTATAGGTTGAAGGGATGCAAATCTCTGGTTTCCAATTAATTTTTTTTTTTTTTTTTTTTTGCTTTTTCCCTCTCCAACCCTTCATTCTGTGAAGAATAAATGAAGAGCATAGCTATATGAAGTAGGTGATATGAGTGGAACACACTTCATAAAATTCATAGCTCAAGAAGGTTTTAGATGGCTTCCTCTGAGAGATGGTATACATGATCTTTAATAATTTTATTGTGTATATGAGGGTTTGATTCGGATGCCACGTTTTAGCTGGTCATCGCCAAGAATATGTTTAATAACGGGTCTTAAACCCACAAACAGAAGACAACCATGCAAATTGAAACGAGTACCGCCAGAAGAGAGACGAATCCAGCAAAAAGAATTTGACCAATTCGCTAGGGGACTTTGCCCCATGATCTATTAGTGAAACAAACACGGTGGATATTTCAGAATTGAATGTCGCATTCTTACAAATTTTACAATACAATTGATACATAAAAACGACCAAATAATGCAGCATTCATTCCTAAAATAGTGTATTTAAACCAAAAAAATTGTGGCTAAATTTCAGTACATAAACATTAAACTTTAAAAAGGTGATCAAAAACAGCAGCTTTTTCAAGTACTCATAATTTGTTGAATGATATTTTGTACATAAAGCTTATTATTGTTCCTAATTTCTTTAATCAAAGAAATATTTTAATGAATATCTCGTCGCACTTTCCTTATTCAATGCTTCCATGTCGTGTGAGGCCATTCAAGATCTCCAGGTTATATAATTGAAAGCATCGTCTATTCTATTTGGTGTTCAATAGCCATCACACACACAGACAACTTTAACTTGTGCAACTTTGGGTTCCAATTATTCATTTTGAAAAATAGGATATAGTTTGTATTCCATGGGTTCCCCCACCAATTCAACAGAAGGACCCAATTCACTGATCCATGCCCCATTTCCCTTCCTATTTTACTTTGAATTGACTCCAAACTACCTACCCAATATCACCCACCGATCCATCCTTCAATAAAAAGAGGCATATTCTAAGAGGAAGGAGTGCGATCATGAATGGACAACTCCTGTTGCATTCCTATTGGTTAAAATAATAAACATACTCGTCTATTCTTTTTGCTTTTTAATTATCACAAAGGCACACTTATTTTTAATAGTTTTCTATTGCCAACATTTTATGACTTGTTCTGATCAGGTCTATTTTTATTGTCAAATGGATTTATCCAATCCTTTAGAGTGCTTTGAATGCTGTCTATGCAAAGTACAATATTGCTCCAACAGGATCCTCTTTGGCGAGACAGCAACTGATAAACAAAGGAGTCTGCCCATACCTTACGTCCCTCCCACCTATTGCTGGTCACCTATGACGAAGGTGCATTGAGTGGAGTGTTCATGCAGATTATAGATAGAAAGAAAAGAGAGGGAATGCCCATACTCTCTTTCTGCATTGAGGGTCGATTCTTTTACTGCATGTAACAGATGTATTCACAAGGTGAAAAGGTAGCTTTATTTCTAATAAAGAATCCTTCTTTTAAAACCTTGGATTCATTCTGTATAACTTTATCCGTACTACTGTTCTGATGACATCATTTCAACTCAAAACTATTTTTTTTTATTAAGACTATTCAGTACTTTACTAGTGAAAAATAAGTTTATTTATTCAACCTTTGTTTCTCTCCTTTTGTTTTTCTATAAACATCTCGGCCTTTTATTTGTTAGTCAGCTGTTCTATGCAACAGATGAGAATAATCCAATTGAATTCTTTTTCTTGGGGGGAACTGATCCGGCAATGATTAGAAAAGAAAAACAGTAGTTTTACACTACTCTCGTTGAACGATCAGGGACTGTTTCTCTTTTAATAAAAAGGGACATTTGATTCATTTGTATTCTTTAAACATGAAAACAAAACATGACTTTGGTTTTATATTATTTTATTTTCACCGCAGTGTTATATAAAAGTAGCATTATCAAAACAAAAAACAAAAAACCATGCATCCCTCATGAATCTCAAACCCATCCTTTCACTGCCCTTTTCTGTTTAAGCCGAGAGCAAAGAATGAGGCCTGCACGGATCACTTGCTTTTTAGATTGAAAGCCATCCGTTCGTTCCAGGTTCCTTACAAAAGATGAGCACACATCAAATAATAACCACACATGCATCTATTCTGAATATCAAATACCGTAAACTTCCTTGGTATTGTAAAAAAGAAGGAAATGAAAGCATCCCCCCCTTTTTTTTTTTGCTTAGCATCAAGCTACATTAATACCCGTTTATCATTACGGAAAGAGGATGGATAGAGCGTCACATCTCTTGCTTAATCTAAACAGCTTGTTATTGACTTATTTGTGCAGTCAAAGTCAGCCATTCTTTCTTTATATACACATTCGACGATAAAAATGCCAGTAGAGCCTCTGGCGTGTGATCAGAGGCCCTGCACCTTATCTTGGCATTTTTTTTTATAGAAACACAATTCTCTTTGATGCACAAGAAGACGTAATGATGGAGTCCACTGGATGAAAGTCCATGACAAATCATGTCATTCGTGGAAATCCTTAACAACAGAATGACGACATCAAAAATGTGAGTTGGATTAAAACATAAAAGTCTGACAATGTCGACTTGTAGGATAACATGGACAAAACATGAATCAGTATCTGTTGATCACATCATGAGTCTCTAGGAAACAAAGATACGTTTTATTCTAGAAAAAAAAAAATTAACGTGACACAATCATCATGCTAAACAAAGTTTGAGGCAAAGCAAAAGAGAAAAAAAAAAGGGGGGGGAATGAAACATCCTTTTTTGGTTACACGAACATGTATAAACTCTGCTAGAACAAGAGAAGAGATGGCTGTGTATAGGAACACTTCTCTCTCTATCCTCCCCCCCTCTCTCACATTCTTTTATTTTTTTATTGCACGAAGGGAGGGTTGGATAGGAAAAGTAAGCTTTTTGGTATACATCGTTTTGGCAACGACAAAGATGGCTAGGGTCAATTGAATCCAGTGAAAGATCAAGTGGGGAGCCTGATGGAGGATGGCGAACCACTGACAGACAATTTGCCAAGGTCGGACGAGATGGTGGGTCAATTGGATTTTGCCAAACAGGATCCTCATCAGTCTCGTTTTGGATCGAAAGGAATCGATGGGCTTCTTTTGCTTCAGAGCCAGTCGTAATCGATCGAGTTCAGACAGGAGCTGTTGCGGTGAGTGGACATTGGACTGAAGCAGTAAGAAGAACGCACGGTAGAGGTGAGCGGATGTGGGCAGCTCGGTTTCTGGGATTAAATTGGTCTTGATACGCTCAAGAACGTGTAACTTGGCCGCGTAGGAAGAATAAAACATTGTGTTAGGGGATGTTTGAGATGGCGATGCTGCTGAGCTGTTGGATCTTTTATCCGATTGAAACCGAAAGGGTTCTTCGATGACCTGAATGAGTTCACTGTAGCTTGGACAGTGTCTTGGTTCAATCTTGTTTTGTATACGAGTCAGTTCATGCTTGATCCATTCATTCAAACTCATCGTTTGACCCGAGATGAAATCTGTTAGTTGTACTTCAGACATGAGAAACAAAGAATGAGAATAAGAGAGAAAGAGAGAAGAAGATGCGAATCAATGCAAAATAATCGCTCTTTTTTTATATACTTGGAGAGGCTGATGCATATTTTTAAAAAGGGTTACACATATTAAAAGATTTATTTAAACAGAAATCATTGTGCCGTGGAATGGATGCGTTCATAACTACATGGGTAAATAGAATAACCTGATCGGACAACATCTTCTGCACTTCTGCCTTTGGTTTCTGGTAATATAAACACAGCGATTACCGTGAGAAGCAGAAGGGTCAGACTAAACAGATAGAACACATGTGCTTGACCAAGCAAATTTCTGAGACTCAAAAATCCAGCAGAGATAATAAAGTTTGAGATCATGTTCACTGACAAACCAACAGAACAAGCGCTCGAGACAGCCTTGGTCTCGACGACTTCGGGTATCATCAAAAAGGGGATTGGGCCCAATCCGATGGCGAAGGAAGCGATGAATCCAATGATGGCAAAAGCAGACGTACGATCGTGTCCTGCCCCAATACTCCAACCTAGCAAGGTGCCCATGAGGGTCATCAGACCACTGGATGTCAAGAACAACGTGCGACGACCGGCCCTGTCCATCAAGACGGCCGATAGGGTGGTCATGACCAGGTTGACGATCGAGATAGAGACAGTGATCAGACCAGACGATTCAGGGAATACGGTCGACATGATCGAGGTCGAATAAAAAATGACGGCATTGACCCCCGAGAGCTGCTGAGAGAGCTGGAGGACCAAGAGGATGAAGAGCGGTCTTCGATAACGAGCAGAGGTCAGAAATTCCCAACTGGTCACTTTTTGATAGCCCTCCTCCTCCTCGGTCCTTGGATCCTCCTGAAGCAAAACCGCTTCCTCGCTCTCTTCCACCCCGTTGGCCCAATCCCGTTTCCAGGTAGCGATCTCCTCTTCAACCTCCTCTGCCGGCTCCTGTCTTAATCTCAGCAGGGCCGCTTTCGCCTTGTCCACACCACCGGGTAAAGACGCAAGATAGCGAGGCGAGTCCACACAGAGAGGCAAGAGGCTGGCTTGCAGGACGGCAAGCACGATCCCGACCGCCAAGATGTATCGCCAGCGAGCCAACGTAGACCAGACCAGGCCCATGATCTGAGCTACCATGATGCCAATCACGATCGACAGCTGGTTGAACGCACCAAAGAGTCCACGGCGAGCCTCAGGCACACACTCGGCAATGTAGGCCGGAACGACCACCGTGACCAGACCGCTGCCGATCCCCGAAAGAAATCTTCCGACCATCATCCCCTTTGCTGTCGACGCCAGCGTGCACAGGACCGAACCCAGGCCAAGGAAGACGTTGGTGGCCAGCAGGGTCCGTCGACGGCCGTAACGGTCGTTGAAATAAGGCGCACTGAGGGCACCTACCAGTCCACCGGCGGTGAGCATCGAGACGATCAGTGCATAGTCAGCATCTGGCATAGGTATACATTCAGGCAGTCGGTTGACGTTCGAAGCTCCCTGACACTGAGATATGACGGATTGAGGTGTGTTGAGTTCCCCATTATGATAACCATATTGAAATGCGCTCTTTTGTGTGGGGGTAAATAAATGGGTAAAAACGTCTCAAAGAAAGAAGAATACGGTCTCTTTTGTTTTATTTACCAGTAATATTGTAGTGACAACAAAGAGTAGATAAGGCGTCAAATGGTGGTTGGACATGAAACGATTGAAAAGAGAAAAAAAAGATGAATTTATTTTCCTTCTTGTACACACACCGGGTTCGATCGCAGTTTAAATCCCCGCATGTTGCTTTTTATTCATGACGATAGAGATCGCATGCACCGTGTCTCCATTCGCTTCCTCAAAGGCTTCGAGTATGCCACCGACATCTTCATGTGGCAAGACGGTGACCATATAGTTCAATTTCGATAGGTGCTTTTTCGAAATGTCTTTGAATGCGTCGGGCTTAAAAGTGCGGGAGGGACTGGATTTGATAAAGGAGGAATGGATGACGCTGATCAGACTCCTTTCGATCGGTCGTCGGTGGACCGAGTTGGCTCGATGACGGATGGACTTGGGGCGATCCTGTCTGTGTGTGGCCCGGTGGGTGCCAAAGGCGCCCAGGATACTCACCGATCGCTTGAGGCCACTGCCGGACGCACTGGGTAATCTGGAGGGTGTGTTCTCCGTCGGGTTGTCCCGCAAAGGAAACGCTTGAGATCCTGTTGCTTTTCTCCAGATGTGAGAGAGAGATCCAGTAAAGAACAGGCTGCTGCCATAAGAGGGACATTCAGGCCGTGGCTTGGGTCGAGGCACCGGAACATGACCTAAACATCACTTTCAATCCGTCGTACTCTTCCCCCCCCTTCTATTTCATTTACCTTCTTCCAGAGCCAACAACTTTCCTCGGGTCGACATAAACTTGATCCAGCGAGCGATAGGTGACTCTACAGCGAGACAGGCATCCAGGGTCTTTTCATAAAAGGACAGTCTTTCAAATATATCAGGTATACGCATCATTTCCTCAAACGTCCTTCGTATGTATCTTTGCTTTGGCTTTTCTTCTTTGGCCAGACTGGCCTTTGTCCATCGCACGGAGGGTGTGCTCGACAACGCGGTCGTTCTTAAAAGTGAAGGCGTGGATGGACCATGAAAGAGGGACAAAGACCGTTGGGGACCCCCGCTGTCCATCAGCGGCCTGCTCACTCTTTGCAGTGCGTCTTGTCTGGTTTCTAACTTGAAGGACAAGCTGCGGGCGATGGTGGTGGTGGAAGCAGGGGATCGATGGAGAGGGTGTGTGGAGGATAAAGAACGGGTCGAACAAGATCGTTCAACGGTCGCCTTTTCTTTTCTGATCTTGTACTGGCTCAAGACGGCCTTTCTCTGAACCTTTTTCGGTTGTACATCGATTTCATGAGGCTTGTGCTCTTGATGGACTCTTGTTGAATACACACTCTCTTCTCTTTGGATGTATATCGGTTTTGTATGCGTCCCTTTGACTTTTCTTTCTTTAGGTACTCTCCTTTCAACGGTCGTATTCTCTTTTTCATGAGGTACTTGAGGTCGATAGATGGCCCTGATGCTGTAGATCGAATCTATTTCATCTGGCTTGTATACTCTTTTAACCCTATCTGAGTCCGTCGACGGTGGTGTGGCTATAAAAGCATCCATTAATTTTCCGCTTGGACAAGATGAGAAAGTAGAGTACCTTTTGCATCCCATTCGTCTATCCATGATCCTACTTTACGCATTTGATCAGGTACAACTTTAAAAATACAATAAAGTCTCCTTGGTTTGTTATTTGTATACCTTGAGAGGTCATTTCGTTGATAAAAAGATAAAATATGAAAATGCTTTTTTTTTTTTATGTTTGGAGAATTATTATTTTGTCTACTGACATTTGAACATTACTTAATATTAGGATCAATCCCTATGAGAAATTTATTCTAATGAAATAAAGAAAATTGAATGCAAAATGTACTTTTTATTTAAGCTGTTTCTGGCATACCAACATCAAGATCTTGTTCTACATCTTCATGCATGTTCTGACTATGGCTATTGTCATTATCGGGATATGTATATACTTTCACACAACCATCTAAGAAACAGAGTGATGAGTTGACAATGTAAAATGATCATCTAATTTACCATCTCCACAGGAGAATAACAAAGGTCGGTAAGGATGAAATATCACATCACGTACTTCCATGTCTTTTATAAACAAGAATAAGCATACATCCTACTACTCATTTTATCGCTTACCTTGATGTTCTTTTAATATAGCAGTTACTTGTTCCGTCAGCATGTTGAAAACAAAGATTTGGCCATAAATCGTAGGTGCAAGTAAATATCTTCCGTTCGAAGTGATTTTTACTAGCCATGAATTGGAATGATAACTAACACGTTCATTAATCATCTCTCTCCTTCTCCTCTTGCCCTACTCACTCTTCATTTTGGTATTTTTTAACTTGCTCTAATCTAAACTGTTCGCCATCTTTGGTAGGATACACCAGTTTATGTAAAGTACATGTATTTGGCTTTGATGCTGTCGATACAAAGATTAAGAAATGTGTGTTTTTTTTTTTAAAAAAAAATCGATACTTACAAACCCCTTCGCTTACATCGCATAGCTCTGCACCTCTACTGATAAACCAAGCATATTGACCTTCCTCTTCCTTATTTTTTTCAGCTTGTTTTAAATACAGTGATTCATCTAACCAACGCACAAACTTTCCACAATCACAATAAGATGAATAAAGATCGCTAAAGGTTTGCAGCAACTGACCGAAAGGAGGATGAATAAAGCAACATGACAAAATGTCTCATGCTTACCTGTGCATTTTCAAAGTCATAGAGTCTCAAATGTTCATCCACTGCTGCCATAAAATACTTGTTGCCTGTGTTGGGTACAAAAGAGACGGTGAAGGCCATACAGGTGATGTTATCATCCATCTTGGTACGATCGAGCAGTGTGATCCAATCGCTTGCCATGTGCCACTTCATGATACTACCGTCCTGACTGGTCGAGATATAATAATTCTCGCCTTCGAATTCCAATGCCTTGATGCACAAGATTTCTTCAGTGTGACCCTCCAGTTTGGCAACGACCTTGGACTCTGGCACGTTGAAGATCTTGATGGGACAGGGCAAGATGTGATTGTCATCATCCTCGGCCGACCAACGCTGTCTGTCCTTGAGCTTGCCTCCGACGACCATGTGTTCATCACCGACAAACTTACCACAGTAAAACTCGTCAATGTTCGCCTCGGCACCGTCTCTGAGCTTGTGGACCAGCGCGAAATCGTTCTCGACATCCCACAGTTTGATGGCCCCGATGTTTGAAAAGGTCGCGAGCAGGCTGCCGTCTCGAGAAAGGGCCATGCTGGTGATCGGCGCCTGGTCGTTGATCGTACAGGGGATGCCTTCCAGCGGATGGTCCTCGTTGATGGTATGAATCATGTCGGAGGATTCGGCGTGAAAGGACCAGTAGGGATCAGGATAGGTCTCTCGCAGGGACCGAACGCGTTCAGCCTTCCAACCCTCAGGTCCCCGCTTGACCACCACCTTGGCCTTGGTCTTTTTGGTCTCCTTCTTGGTCGTCTTGCGTTTTGTCAGCGTCTTTTTCTTTTGTGTCTTTTTCTTCTTCTTTTTATCTTCTTCGCTCGAAGTGCTCTGGAGTAAGTCGTCTGTTAAGATATCGTCCGTGTCTTGGTCCTCTCGACTTCCAAACGATAAATTCTCAAATTCTTCAAGGTCTGAAAGTTCTTCATAGGACACTGTCTTTCTTCTAGGCATAATTATCGTGGTTTGCAAAATAAAAAATAAAAAAGTAAAAAAAAAAAAGGACAAAAAAAATTATTTATTTTCGTGGTGTTTTAAATTTTTTGGCGTGATTGGCTAAAGGATTTGAGGGCCGATGGCTTGCCTCTTGTCTGTCTGTTGAACGAGACAGTGGCATGCCATGCATTGGACAGAGATACTGGGTCTTATTTGTGAATATACTGTTTGGTGTCCATACTTTATTTCAAAGCTTCTAAAAACAGTTTTCCACTGGCCTTTTTTTTTTAAAAAAAAAAAAATTTCAAACCATTTATCAAAGTTTCCAAACGTCTCCAGATTCAAATACGCCGTTTACAAGCAAAGTCTGGCTGTAGATAGTTGAAGGATGGTGATAGCGAGTTGAGAAAAAAAGAGAGAGAGGGTTTAGATTGAAAGGTTCAATCGATATGAAATAAGTGCGGATAGCATGGCTATCCGCAGGCCTCATCCAAAACATGTGAGAGCAGGTGTTAAAGATGTATGGATTGTATCAAGACAAACTTGAAAGAGCAATCAGAAAAAAAACGCTTTTTATTTTCCTTTTAGTTAGCATCCTTTGATGATCACAAGCTATGCAGAGTCCCTCCCCTCCATGTTTTCACGCTCCTCTGTTGATTCACACGCTCAATTAAACAGAAAAGGAGTAGATCAATAGGATTGCTTATACAGCTTGCTAACCAAAACACAGAAGCAAAAAAGAGATACAAAAAGTCACGTTCAATTTATATTTTTTTTTTTTTCAAACGACAAAATCACTTTCATCCGCAAGATCGATGCTCTTTGGAGACTTGTACAGTTTGTAGAGAGCCAGACCACCAAAGGCACTGTATTCCAGCTCATGACTTCGCAACTTCTTTTCATCCCAAGGAGCATAGCCAAATGATTTATGAGACGCCTTTTCTTTCACTCTTTTCGTTTCGCAGTATCTTTCGTAATCCGGCCAATGCTTGAGATAGATGTCGACCGCCTGATGGAAAGTCAACTGCTGGCCCTGATCAGCGATCGCGATATAGGACACATCGATCGAGGGACCGAGGGAGAAACCGAGTCTGTCGTTGAGGCTGTCTCGGATATAGTTCATGAACCAGACCAACCGTTTGACCTTTGGATCCGTCAGCAAATAGCCCACTTTGGTCGCCGCAAGCTTATCCCGGTTCTTCAAGAGGCAGGCTTGATCCAGCACAATCGTATAAGACTCACCCGTGGTCTCGGTAGCAATGAAGATCTGGAGTGCCTTCACCAAGACCGTAGGCTTGGCATCGTTCTTGTCGAGCGAGGTGACATGGTACGTGATGGCAGCCAGAAAGGGCTCTGAAGGAATGTGCACCATGTCGAGTTGATTGGGTGCGTTGATGACGTGCATCGAAAGCGAATTGGGCGTGTCTTCCAGATAGGCATCATCCGCCCACGTCGTCGACTCTTCTTCTGTTCTCTTGGCTGGACCCTGGGTGTCCTCATCGTCTTCATCGTCCTCGTCTGCATCATCATCATCAAATATGTTGTTTACTGTAGGACCTGAAAAACGAGATCGAATAGGGATCTGGTTCATTGGCATCTCCATCGTTCTCGGCCTTTCATCCACTGTTTCCCAGTCATCGCTTGGTATGTTCTGTGGGTCGTCCCAAGTCTTGGCGGTCGTGTTGAACTTTTTGTTGGCTTGATAGGGCGGTGTGGAGGCTGCTGATGTTGTGTCTGTTTCGGTTGTCACTGTCATTTTGGTGGCTGTGACCATATTGGCAGGAGAGGTCACGGGTGATATCTTTTCAATGTCCTTCAGATCTGCATCGATGCCCTTATCCCACAAGGTTTCACTTTCTTTGGCAAAGTGACTCCAACTTTCTTCTGCCAATTCATCTTTATTGACAGGTCCCCAGGTGAATTCGCCCGATTGGTCACCGACCGTCACGCGATTTCTGAGATCGGCCCTGTATCGGTCCCTGCTTGGTTTTGACTGAAAGTGAGATAGGTTTTGATTGGGAATCGCTGGTCGGGTATGATTATTTCGAGGGCTTGTGAACGCCGGCTTGGGTGAATGAACTGAGCGAGGTGCTCTTGGTGTATTTTGTCGAAAGGCTGGTTTGTAACTGTTGCCGCGCGGAGACCGAGGTGAATCCGTTCTGCGTTCATATGGCCAAGGTTTGGTCCAAGAGAGATCATCTGGGTTAGCATCTTCAAAAGTGTTGTTATTATCCCAAGAGTCTGATTTGACAGGAACCGTAGAATCAGAGACTGTCTTGCTCGGTTCTCCAAAATGAATCTCGCTTTTCTTTTCATTCAATTCCTTTCGCCAATCATCACCTGAATCACACAGTTCCATGTCTTTTTCTTCCTCTTCAAACCAATTTAAATTATCCTGACTCGCTTTGTCTTGTTTGGCTGCAGAAGACATGTATTCTTGTTTAGAACGCTTGATGGCTTCTTGAAGATCCTGCCTAAACTGTGGATCATTGTCATCATAAAGATCATCCGTCGTGTCAGTAGAATTCGCTAGGGTAGCATTAGCAGCGATCGGCGTACTGTTCTTTGAGCTTGAATTTCCGCTAGAAAATGAAAGGATCCTGGAAGAACCTGGCGTGTGAGGAGGAGATTTTGTAGCGGACATCAGACTTTGCTGACTAGGAGACGAGTTTCTGCCGATAGCCCTCTGTCTGTGCCATCGATCGAGCGCTTTACGGTTCGAGCCCTGAGTGACAGTATAAGGCCAGTAATGTTCGGTCAGGGTGGGATAGGTCAGGGTGGCCTCATAGAGAGCCACGAGACAGACAACGTCAAAAACCGAGTAAACAAGCGCTTTCGCAGGCAAGGGATCCTTGGTCCAGATACAGTCATATGTTGAGAATGAAAACGTGTCGCGAAACTGCTTGATGGTCATGAAGGCCTCCAGGCCTTCCCAATCAGACGCATACCTAGCCATGGCGCTGTTCAGGCTCAGTTCCTCGACTGCGACCGGCTTCAATTTAGCCTGGAGATCCAACACTGAACCTAGCTCAATGTCTTTTATAAAACACTCAATCGCCATCGCATCACCTCTGTAAGCCCATCCGATCAGGTTCACATCATCATTCTCCAGCACAGGCTTCAAGTGACGTGTGATGGCCTGAACACCCACCAGATCGACCTGGATCGCATATCCTTTTTCTTTTGAGACAGCGATCTGCAGTAGTTTAAGAACAGGCAGTTCCTTTTTGATACCCAAGAATTCACAGTCAATGGCAATATATTGACTCTTGTAGATTTCTGGAATGATGGCTTCTAGCTGCGCCTCCGTTGTAATGGCGATAGCAGTAATACATTTTTGATTTCCTAATGACACGCAAATAGTCCTGTCATTTTCTTTTGTCCAATTCGGCTCCAACTCGTAATGTTTGTGATTATTGTTGAATGACTTGGGTGTTTTTGTATTAAAAGATTTCAAACTTTCAAAATCTCTACCTTTTTCGACAAGTTTCCTTAACGGTTTGATTGTATCATTAATTAAATCATTTTCTTGGTCTTCAAAAGCAGATAATAAACCTAAAACTGCTTCACTTGCACATATTGTATTTTTCCAATACTGTTCAATCGTTGTTTGTAATTCCATTTTTTTTTTTTATTGTTTAAAAAAAAATGAAAGAGAGGAAAGAAACATGTAGGAAAACAAAAATGATAAAATCTTGTTGTCAGTTTTTTTGATGATAATTTTTGTGTGCGTGCAGGATGTGAAAAAGAGTGCTGATGGTTCTGAGTATAAATAAAGAGGAGATTGCCCATTATAGAAGCCATCATTCATCTCAGTCTGTCTTTTTCATAAAGAAATCTCAGTCTTTTCATGCCAAATTAGCTTATAGACAAATAAGGAAGGTAAAAATTGATTATGTCAAGTATCAGAATAAACCGCAGTATGGCAAAATGGACTTTTTTTCTTCAAAAGAAAAAAAAAAAAAAAGGTCCTTGTTTCGACGACTCGATTTAAATAAGAATCTATCAACTGATAAATGCTGGTCAGTTTAGATTTAATCGTAAGAGAAAGTCTGGAATAATAAATCGTATGAAAACAACTGCTCAATTTAATTTCAATTACTGCATCATCATAAAATGACGTAAAAAGGGCCTTTTTTTTTTTTCTTTCTTTCTTTTTCTTTCTTTTTCTCTTTTTTCCAAGTTTTTTTTAAATGTCAAGATAATAATGGACAAGGAAATAGAATTAGAAGAGATAAAGCATAAAGTAAAGTAGTTTTAAAGGATAAACAAATAAATAAATTACATGTTGCATAAATACACATAAAAAAATAGTAAACTTTATTGCTTCTAGATACTTACACATAATAAACCAGCACAATGGAGATTGGATTTAATACCTTTGTATGGATCAAGACATGATACAAAATCATGGACAATATATAATAATATGGTGCCTATTACACCCCATCTACAATATCCTGTAAGATGATATCATTCAATAGACCACAATAACCAATCTATATTAGTGGCATCCTAATCCTTTAGGTGTAGATGATAATTTAGAAAAGAGTTTAAGAGAATCTCACGAGAGAGAAAGATATTTAGAACGTATTATTCAATCACAAGCAAATCAATTAAAAGAACCCACAGTTCAAAATGCATTAAACACATTAGAAAATATTTACTTGTATAACGTAACGTATCCTTTTTTTTTTACGCAGTAATGATAATTAATAGATTATTTAGCAAAATGAATTAAAGATACATCATTCAAATCAAGTGGATAAACTTAAAAGTCAATTGAATATTTTATCAAGGAAAAAAGACAAACTAGACGTCATTCTAAACCACTTGAATCGTCTGGAAAGCACAAATGAGGTAATTCAATCCAAACACAAACAGAGATACTAACGTAAACAATAGAATGATGATGATTGGTCTGTGAAGGACAGAAAGAGCTTATTAAGAAAATTAAGGTTAAATGAATTAAGATTGGCTGTGAAAAATGTTGAATTAGAAGCACTGGTTCATAAACAAAACAATGATCATCCACCGACAAATAACAATTTGACCAATTTAAGTTTATTGGCTGATAAACTATTACAACAAGATCATCACAAGCGTCTGCTGGATGAAGAAGACGACAACCATCGTAAAAGATACAAGTTGACAACAGAAAAACATTGGACAGAAAAAGAAGATGAATTGTTATTAGGATTAATACAAAAGTCAGGTATAAACGATTGGCAGCTTATATCAACAAACTATTTCCCACATCATACACCACTCGAATGCTTTCAACGCTATGAAATCATGACTAAAAGATTACCTTCTATTTCTGCATTATTAAAATAAATACGATTAAATAACATGTTCAATGAGCACACAGTAACTGAACTGTACTTGTTCGGGTCAGATCTGAAATGATAAAAAGTAATAAAGCCTTCAAGACACAAGAGGTAAGAAAATATAAAAGTCTAAAGAAATCAGGGAGACAGTATTGAGATACTAGAATTATGATGAGGACAGCCAGTTTACCAGTTTGGTATGAGAATAAATACAATGATTCCACCGTCCATTGGACGATTTTCTAACAATGGCAGTTGGACTTGAGAGATTAGTTTATGATTCATCTTTTTGAAAACAAACTGGTCAAATGAGTTGACAGATAAAAGGGATTCTTTGCTTTCACAGAGTAACACGAGCCTGGACCATGTCTTCATCTTCAATGGTACGAGGTTACTATACCTACTTTACCTCTTCTATTAGATTATCCCATCACCCACTGTCGACATAGCTTCTGCCCTTCATTTCTTGCCCACAAAGAAGGTTCCCGACATGGACCAACTGCCTATTGACATCCTACAGCCTATGCAGCACGGATTGGCAACCGATCCTTCACCTTCTCTTCCGAATGGGTTGGTCCTGGTCTTGCGTTCTATGGCCTTGGCAGATGATTCAAGTTGCTCTCATAGACAAGAAAGATTCACCATCGGACCCAGGTGATCACTGTCCCCATTCGTCTGATCATCGCTTTTAGAAAACGCTGTATACAAAGCGCCGTGCAAACCAAAGGATCGCCACTGGATAGCGCCTAAAAACGTTTCCATGGGTCCCGTTGTGCTCTAGGATGAAGCCATCTGCCTCTCCGAACTCTGTCAGATCTTACGCTCACAATACCGTATCACTTTAGTCTAGTTTTTTTGGATATCAATTCTGCATGGGATACAGTGAACCGGAGCTTCGTTTAGGGAAACCCTCGGTCATTACATCTCATTCTTTATTAGACTAATTTCTAGCTGCTACCGATCTGTGTCTGTGAATCCGAATAGATGGTTTACGTGTGTCCAATAAAGAACATAGTCACTGTGTACGATGGAGATAGGGCTGGCTATCTGGTGGCAAGCCTAGACCATGTCTCAAGCAACCTCACACAGCACCTCTCAAAAAACCATGCTTGACTGCCTTACTATGCACCGACGCCTGTTGATATCCAAAGCTAGAAAAGATCCACGATCATTTCTTGTGAATATGCTCCTGCTACATCCTTTGATTCCCTCTAGGTCGTCCTCTCCTGATCACAGTGATGATCGATGATAGACTCAGTACTGCACGAATTAGACCGGCTGCACCATCACCAATCGATCCCTGCCAAGCACCCACATGATCAAAACTTTCCTGTAGCCTTTCTTTTGATGGCTCCACTCGTTCCTTTCCCTTTTACGCTTTTTACCCTTGATCCAAAAGGAGAGGTTTTTTTTTTCTTAGCATTCACTTCCTAACGAATTGGCCTGGTCCGGGCGGACATTTTTGGGCTTTTTTATTTTTTATGCACTCCATTGGACCTTAAACGAGAATGTTTAAACAAAAAATCAAAATGAAAACATGGTCCAGGTTCGTGTGACTCTGTGAAAGCAAAGAATCCCTTTTATTTGTCAACTCATTGACCGGTTTGTTTTCAAAAAGACGAGTCATAAAGGTTCCTTTCTTGGATTAAACGAACCTCAAAAAAAGCAATCCATTTTTAGAGAATCGTCCAATTGGTGGTAGAACCAGTCTCACACACACACACACATACACACTTTGGGCTGATCTTCATTTTAATTGGATCTGTGTGACTTTTCACTTTCTGCCTTTTTTTAATCTGCATACAAAACAAAATAATAATCCGTGTTTAAACTGTCTTTTATATAATTTTCCTTTAATAAAACAACCCAAAAAAAAAAAGAAAAAAAAGAAAAATCACTTGTTTTTACTATACCAAATATGCAAATTACAAAAAACACTTCACCCAAGACAACAACAAAGACCATTGCAAAGTCTTCGTCAAGTAATTTATTAAACAATATTAAAAAAGAAGAACTGGTCAGGTTGATGATGCAGTCATTAATTGATCTTGGTTATCAGTAAACACACTCTTTCTATCCCTTTTCCTCCTTTCTTATCCCTTTTTTTCTTGTAGAGAAACAGCTTCCGCTCTACAGACAGAGTCTGGCATCTCTTTAGAGTCAGACATTGTATCCTATTTTCGTTCTAGCATCTTGAAAGGAGATTGGGCATTAGCAGAGACTCTCTTGGGCGATTTACCCTTTATCTCCCACAGTCCGAATGTGGTAGCCAAAGTTCAGTTTTTGATTCGACAACAAAAATTTTTGGAACTTTTAGAAAAGAATGAAACGATGCAAGCACTGTACGTGTTGCGCAATGAGATTACGCCCTTGGGAGAGAATACGGATCGATTGCATCAATTATCCAGTTTGGTCTTGTGTTCTTCGATAGAGGATGTCATGACACAAGCTCAGTGGGATGGAACCAACGGTAGTTCAAGGGAACTTTTATTGATTGAATTACAGAGTAAAGAGCTAGATAGGATCATATGTTGATGTTGCTAATAGACTGTAGACTATATTGAATCATCTGCAATGATACCTAAGCACAGGCTATTAAGTTTAATTAACCAAGCGGTCGAATGGCAAAAGAGACAATGCTTTTATCATAATCCAAGGAAAGAATTTGAATTTTCATTGTTTTCAGATCATGTCTGTGATAGGTAAAAGAAACAAGTTAGAGTGTGTGATGTTGGCTAATGATCCCTTGTAGAGATGTATTTCCATTACACACGATAGAAGTCTTGCATGGACACATAGATGAGATATGGCATGTTGCTTATTCAAATAACGGGAAATATTTAGCTTCGGTATCCAAAGACAGATCATGTATCATTTGGGACATGGAGGTAATTCGCATTAGAGACTGTACAGATGTGTTGATACGCTCCATTAGACTTTTACACAAATACAGTCATTTAGAAGTGAAGTGAGCGGGTCTTATTGTGCTTGGTCTCCAGATGATTCAAAACTATTAGTATGCGGTACAGACAATGCTGTCAGGTTATGGAACCCTCACACGGGTGTCTTGATGCATACCTTTATACAGCATAAAGATCAGGTGACGAGTTGTGTGTGGTTACCAGACAATGCACATTTCATAACGGGTGCATGCGATAAAGTATTATTTATGTGGGTAAATATTGAAAAATGACATCATCCGTCCATCACCTCACTCACCCTACCACAGTCTGTGGATGACAGGAGTCCGATCGCACGATGGGCCGTTCATCGTACGACGGACATGAAGATGACCAAGGACGGCAAGAGGTTGATTACGATTGGATTGGATAAATGTATTACGATATACAATGTAGAGGATATGAAAATAGTCGAAGTGGGTAAAATTACCGAAGAAGGAACGATCACTTCACTCTCGATCACCAAGGATGGAAAATTTGCACTGGTTAATATCCAAGACATTCAAGAGATTCACTTGTGGGATCTGGATACTTTAGAATTGGCTCATAAATATTCCGGACAAAAGCAAAAAGAATACATTATACGATCTACTATTGGCGGAATAGATGAATCGCTTATTTTGAGTGGTAGTGAAGGTATAAATCGAAATAGAGGTACACGACTGGAGTAACTTATCTGCTGCAGATAATCTTGTCTATATTTGGAGTCGAGATCAGGAAACGTTATTAGACGCACTGGAAGGACATGAAAGTACTGTGAATTGTATTAGTTGGTGTCCTGTTGAACCGATGCAATATGTATCTGCTGGTGATGACAGTACCATTCGAGTGTAAGTTTACTTTTTTACAACTGTATTCACTTAACCTCTGTCTTTTGTAGTTGGGGCGCAAAGAAATTGTAAATGTATGTATGACGCAAACATCGGATATTCAATAAAGGACTAGCTTTTTTTTTTATTATTGTTTTTTTTTTTTTTTTTTTTCTTTCTTTTCCTCTCTCTCTCTGTCCATTGTACTAATTATTTATAAAGATGTCGTCCAAAGTTCAAAAGATTATGGTCCAACCCATTGTAAGTGCAGAGAAGCAGACAAATGTGCTCACAATAAGATGACTCATTGTAACTTGTAGAATCTTATTTTTAGATACCTTCAAAATGTAAGTTTTTATTCAGAATGGATTAATCAATAAAAACAATGACTGAAAAAAAAGAATGAAATATATAGAAATCAAGAGTTCAAATTTGGTTGTTTGAAAAGAGTGATTTAAGAATTGAAGGACAAATCATTGTAAGAGAGAAAAGAAAAAGACACTCTTTGTTTTAACGCGTTTCTCCTGTAGGGTTTTGACGAATTTATGAATCTAGTACTTGAAGCCGCCGAAGAAGTGGATGTAAAGAACAAAACAAGAGTTAAAATTGGTAAAAAAGCAAAGAAGTGTGAAGCGAGCAATTGATTTATGCATGCATTAGGTCGAGTTTTATTAAAGGGAGACAACATCACTCTGATACAAGCAGCAGAAAATTAAAAGTGTCATTTGTGTGAGCGTGTAATAAAAGGAATAGAAAAAGAAGAAAAAGAAGAGAAACAACCCCTCTTGTTTTCACAAAAGAGAAAAGAAGATCATTTTTATTGTATTTAAAGTGACATGATTGATGAGCAAAACAAGTCTGTTGTCGTTGAGAACTACATTTTGTATATCGTGTTCATCAGTTGCTCTTATATTCTATTTTGATTCATTTTTCTTTTATTTCCTTCATACGTCTTCAAAATGTTTTTTTTTAAAGCTTAGGATGAAATAGAACTGTATTCAATGGTTGAATTTGTTTCCTGTAAAAATATACCATGTTTGTATTTAGTTCATTTAGGCTTTCGACAGTAACATCATTGAAGTCGGTATGGTTGTTAGGGTTACAACCCACATGCCTTATAGCCCAATAGCTTGAAGAGTCATCTTGATGATTGCATGATATATTTGTGTTGCATTCATTAAATCATTCAAAATCTCTTCTAACCCATCCATCTCATTTCATACTACCCCGCCCACCTACCGTAGGGATGAAAAAAGGAACTGAATAGAAAAATATACGTTTGATTTCATGGACTTTATTTTAAAAATGAAAAAGAATGCATTGGATATCCAATGGAGCACAAGAACAGCCGCCCGAACAAGATCAAAGAAAGAAAAAGAGAACAAAAAATCCTTTGGGAAACAGGGGGGCAAAAATAAGACGAAAGAAAAGTGGGTGATAAAGGAATCAGGAAGTCAAGGATGAGAGCTGAACCAACAAAGAAAGCGTTCGTCAAGAGACGTGGTACTCTGAAGAAGTCAGCCATGTTGTTTTGTCAGCCCCAAGAAGGATTGAACAGGCCAGGGGAACCGCCCAGCCATCATGAGGAGTTTATCAAAAAGGGAATGATAAAGCACCAGGCACGATTGCAGAAATGCAAAGCCATGGGTATCTATCGAGACCATGGTGGATGGATGTCTTGGGCATGGCTTTGGTTTGCCTCCAAATAACTCACCACGACGCTAGCGAATACAATGGCTTTGTTCTTGCGTTGTCCTAGGTCTCCAGAGGAGAAGATCCATCACGAG
Source organism: Rhizopus delemar RA 99-880 (assembly GCF_000149305.1). Lineage (NCBI taxonomy): Eukaryota > Fungi > Mucoromycota > Mucoromycetes > Mucorales > Rhizopodaceae > Rhizopus > Rhizopus delemar. The sequence continues at coordinate 404,044 of NW_027137836.1, forward strand.
GGTGGGCAACAATGGCAAAATAGCCTAGACCCCGCGATCCTGCATCCTTTGTAGCAGATACTGGAGTCGATCGGTACGAGAGGATGGATTTTTGATAGCATCCAGCCTTGGTTGTCATCCACCGTCCCTTTGTACAATGATCCTCGGGTGTTGGACATGAGGTAAGAGGGGCGGCTGAGTATCGTCTGGTACATGGAGGGAGCGATAAAGAAACTAGGCTTGCAAAATGGAAACGCTTCCTGTCATCGCAGGTCGTTTCGCCCATAGGAACCATCCCTTTCGTTCACGACCTGTCCCTCTTTCTTTTGCATTTGTTTTCTGTATCGCACGCTGTGAGCTTGTGAAGAGGTGGCTCGTCAGTCCATCTGTGGGCAAACATGATTTGCATAGCACCTTGAAGAAATCAGTTGTGAGAAACGAGTAGGATTGACCTCTCCTGTTGTGCTGAGGGATGTTTATAGTGACTGATACTTTGGAACAGTTTCAGTGAACAAGAGCTTGAAAGCCGCCAGGTCTGAATGGGGACACACCAAGGGTAAGCAAACAAAGATGGACGAGGCAGGGCATGCTCATACAGTTTGCAAGTCAAGAGGCGCAGTAGGATGATTCAGAGTAACACATTTTGCTGAATTCCACCTTTACGAACTTGTAAGCCATGAGTTTCACACGTCTTGAGTAACTCAACCCGAATGTGTCGGTCGACAATGAGTACAACACCACCAGTGTAGAGTGGGCAATTTAGTAACAGGATGGCTTCTTTAGCAGACAGATCGTCCGTCATCCATCGAGACCACCCTATGGAAGGAAGTGGGTGAATGTATACCAAGGGCAGGTGAGGAAAAACGCCGGGTAGACAACAGCACCCCTTTTTTGGATCACTGAAATATAAAAATATCCATTCTTTCGCTGCCAACTCTTTTATTTTAAAATGGCAACTCTACCATTTTGGGAGGTATGACCGTATTCTATATTTAGTCTACCTGAACCCAATCACTGACAACAGCCTTTTGAACATCGACACACAATGTGTACTAATGATCCTTGTTGATTTGTTCTGAGGCTCAAATTTGAAAAGTGGGTTCAAAAAAAAGAGAGAGAGGATGCGAGAGATCATTTTGGGAAAAAAAGTATTTATTATTAGAGAGATGTAAAGAAGAAAAAAAAAATTAAAAATAAGCTTTCAGGAAATTTCCTTTTTTAAATAAGAGCGGCGACAACAGCACCGGCGGCAGCCATGATACCGACAGCGGCGACATTCTTGTTACCAGCAGAGGTGTTGACGGAGGCGGCAGAAGTAGAAGCGGCAGCAGGGCTGGAAGAAGCAGGCTTAGAAGCAGCAGAAGTAGAAGCGGCAGCAGAGCTGGAAGAAGCAGGCTTAGAAGCAGCAGAGGAAGAGGCAGCTACTGAAGAGCTGGCAGCGGAGGATGAAGCAGCGGAAGAGGAAGCAGCGGCAGATGAAGAGGGAGCAGCAGATGAAGAAACAGCGCTAGATGAAGATCCAGAAGTTCCTAGAAAAAAAAAATGAATAAAAAAAAAATTTCCCATGTTTCAAAGTAATTACCAGAAGCGGCTTGAATGGTAAAGTAGGGGGTGTAAGAAACGTTAGGGCTAGAACCAAAGCTTAAAGCGTCTATGTATTGACTCGTTAACCTCTTTTTTTTCCCCTTGAAACATTCAATTTTTTTCTATTCAACTTACAGTCAGAGCCAGCGGGAAGAGTGGAGGGAACTGTCCAAGAGTAAGAACCAAGAGAGGAGGCAACATTGCTAGCGACATGACCACCAGTCACGGGAGTAAGAGCAGAGGCAGCACCTTGCAAAAGATCGATGGTAGAGATCGTATCGAAGCCAGCAATGGGAGTCCAAGTGATCGTGGTCGTCTCACCAGCAGTAAGCACTTGGTTGAGAGTGGGTGCGTGAGGAGTCACAATGTTCGTACTCTGGGCAGAGACCATGGTAACAGCAAGAGCAGCAATGGCAGCAACAATGGACTTCATTTCTATAAGGAAAGGGGAGAAGAAGAAAAAGGTAAAGAAAAAAAAAAGGAAAAAGGTTGAAAAAGAATCCAATGGCAGCCCTTTTTATATATTTCTTTTGTTGGAGAAGATCTGGAAGAGAGTGTTACACATTGCCATTATTTTTGATCCCAGAATAAGGTTGTACTCTAACAAAAAAAAAAAAAAGGGAAATCACACAAGAATTCACCAATGAGACTTGGATGGATTTTACACAGAAAGCATAACTGTGGGCTTCAAAAAAGAAAAGGAAATAAATCATTTTGTGTTTTTTTTTCAAGCCTTACTCTTTATTGTTTATTTTCCACTGGCTTATCTGATTTTAGTGGAGAATTAAAATAATTTACCCTCTTTTCTTTTTTTTTTGCCTTTTGAACAATCATACAGTTTGTGTTACACTCAATTTATAACTTAGGTACCTGTATTTTATTTTCAGTGATGAAATTTATGTCTTACATGTAATAAAAAAGATAAGCTTTGTATTCCATGAAAGAATGAGTGAGAAAAGGGAATAAAAGTATGAAGGTATCATCTGTACACATCATGAATACAAATTAATATCTACTGTGAACGAAAGGTATAAATAATACTTTAATGGGAGAATGTATCCTCTATTTTCTTTTCCTATGAACAGTAAATTATATAAAACTGGTATTTCAGACAAGTAAATTACAAAAGGTATTTTACCGCTTTTCATTACAGTCACAAGGTACTTTATTAAAGTCAGAATAAAGAATCGTAGAATTAGAAAAATCTGTATTTGTAAATACAATGAAATATGCTTACTATCGTATTTGAGCTATTATAAGGATGATCAAGTTGAATGGTTTCATGGAGAGGAATATACTTTTTCAGTCAATCATCAAAAGTTGAATGTGTTAGCAAAAGGGGGGGGGGACATTATTTTATGATCAGATCTTGACACAAGCAGTGAAATACAAATCAAATCACACTACCCATCTATGTTTATATCATTCAACACAAGTCAAAAGTGTTACTCAATCCACTTTGAGGAACATTCAAACAAAATAGGGAAACTTCTTTTAGACCACATATCCCCTCCTCAACAACGTATACGTGATGGAACAAGAGTGCATGTACCGTAGGGACTATTGGTTCAATTGAATGAGCAACCAAGTAGAATAAACATAGCTTAAACGAGATTTTGAATCACTCATGATAACATGATCTGAAAGAGAGAGAGAGACTTTTATGGTAATTGAGCAAGGCAAGGAACGATTGGAGATGAATGGGATGAGACTCATTTTGTCTAAAGTCAAACCTGGATGGGTGGTGTAGGAGAGTGACATAGGTTGTACGACTGGATTGGATTGTGTGCATTGGGATGATTGAGAGATAAGTGATGAAAGCAGGTTGGATTCGGATCGACCTGGCTGTGTGCGCAAGGGTTAATGCCTCAATCAGCTTTATCCACCGCTCTGTTGAACAAGCAAGCCTTGTTCCAATATCAAGTACGATCACAACAGCAAGGTTGAGTGATACGTTATAACCAAAACAACAATACAATCACACGAATCGATGTACTTGTCTTGCTTTCATTTCAGCACTGTCCAAAGACCGTGACAACAAGTCATTTGCCACACTGTAGGTGTTTCTGCTCAAGATATGAAACCTTTTCTATTCTTCAGCAACCCCAAGACGGATGAAAATCAAGCCGGTACAAGGAAGGATGGCTGGATTGTTATTGCAAAAAATAAGTGTAAGATGCAGTATGGAGATGACTGATACCCACAATCTACTTTACATCGACCATTCCTCAATCTTACTAGTTATATTCTGCTATCCTATGCTTCTTCAAAACATCGCTACTTGCACCAAGGTATGACCATCACTTGTTACGTATTTAAAATAGAAGGATCTCTACTTACAAATCATAGCACAAAGGAATACTTGGCTACTTGTCAATTGATTTGATCAAGAGAATGATCGCTGTCTGCGAAACTCAAGGTAACATCGATCACCTAAGCGTTTGAACAAGCCAGGTTTCACAGCCAAAAGGTAGTGTTGCTTAGAACGTGATTGGCCTGTTCATTTGATTTGCTGGGTATCAAAGCATGTATGAAAGGAACGGTTGTATTGGGTCATTCTACAAAAGGGGAAAGAAACTAGGTGAGGATAAAAAAAAAAGATGTCTTTTAAAAAAAAGCACAAGCCATAATGCATAAAAGCAACAATTGTATGTGTCCATAGAACCATCTTTTCTTCTTTCTCATTAATCTTGTCCCACCCTGTTTTATTTCCCTTTTGCTCTCAAAAAAAGCATTATTTAACCAAACAATCTTTTGTATTTTTAAACGGCTTTCATTGATTCATAAGGCTGCTTTGTGCTCTTTAGAAATCGACCTGCAAGTGTTTCAAGATCCTTAACAAAGCCACATGGGTACAAGCGTTGGCTTCCTGTTTGTTACGATAGAAGGGTGAACAAAGAGTATGTGAGGGGTATTTTTCCCATGGTCCTTGGAATAATCCCCACTTTTGCTTTCTATTGTTTGGACTAAGCCCAAGTGAGTACGAGGTGTATGTTCTCATCGATCGATAGAGGTCCTATTCAACTTGTAGCCAATGTGTACGTTCCGATCCTACAAAGATGCATTACAGATGATCACCCTTGGCATGACTACATTCCAAACTGACTGTGTTCTGTATACCCTTCATGCTTGATCCTAGAGGAACCTGGATGATGATAAATACGATTCAATCTATCTTTCTTTTAGGCCAAATCAATTGCTGTTTTTTCGGAAAAGGAAGACTCCGCAGAACACTCCGTACAACATTTTCCGCAGCAATCGACTTGGACGAATTGCATAAGGCTGTCACTTTTACCAATAAAGTGCAGAATTTATTTTTTTTTTAATTTTATTTTTTTCCTTTCAGTTTAAACAAAAAAAGACTAGTTCAAGCCATGAGAGGACATCACAAAGGATCAAGAGGTCGTGGAAGACAAGGAGGCCGTGGTAGAGGGGGTCGTGGTAGAGGAGGTCATGGTAGAGGAGGTCGTAGAGAGTTGATTCCTACTCGAGATGGCTTTTTATATCGTCCAGAAACCAATGTCGATTATTTTGAGTTGGAAGACGACTTTAGAATTTATGGACAGTTCAGTAGCGACGAACAAGACAGCCCACCAGAAAACCTGAGTAAATATAATAAAATAATAAAGTGGACAAGGCTTGACTGTGATTGAGTATAGAAAAGAAAAAGCATCCGCAGCAAAAGAAGAAGGGAGATCATAAATCATTTGAACCTAAACCTTCAAAGGGACAGAAAAAGACAATGTATCTTCAACCCTTGAATTTTCAAAAATCAAGCGAATCACCCGACAACAAAGGTTTGAAAGACATTAAAAAGAGAGAAAATGAAAACTTACTTTTTTTTATAAAAGAGGAGGATACGAGTGAATTGGATGAAGCCACACTGCGTTCAATGGCCGATCTTTCTTTAAAGGAACCAAAGCAAACACAAGGCGAAAGTTCCAAGGACACAAGTTATTTATCAAAGAGTCAAGGGGATGAGAGTACGGAGGATAGCATTGAGGACTTTGAAAGTGATTTTGATGAGAGTGAAGGAGAGGATGACCTCTATCGTGATGGATACCTTAATGACACAGAAGAAGATGAACTGCTAGAAGAAGACATGTTAATCATGGAAGATTATGTGGAGAATATGTTGCTTCAAAGCGATGAAGATTTAGAAGAGTTCATTGCTTCCACACGATGGCAAGAGGAGGAAGAGGAACCATCGGAAGAGTATGATTATGATGCGTTGAATGAAACAAAAGATCAGCGAGTGAGAAGGATCTTGACGGAAATGGAGGAAGAAGAGGCCATGATGACAAAAGACAATATTCATAAGCAGATCATGAAAAGCAGTAAAAAGAAAATACGTGACGCCAGTGATGCCGTTGTGGATCCCGAGATCTTTGGACAGACATTAGAAGCCGCCATCTCACAGGTTCCTCCAAGCTTACGGCCAGGCATGCGTGCATGGTATGAAAAGCAGCAGAAGAGAGAAGAAGAAAAGAAGAAGAAGAAGGAGATGAAAGAAAAGAGAAAACAAAAGCAAAAGGGTAAAAACAAGGAGAAAGAAGCGAAAGAACAACCGAGCTTGATTAAAATTGACAAGTAAGCTTCCTTTAAAAAAATCCTTTTTTATTCATCCTTTTGATGTATAGACGTTTGAGAGATTTTATTCAAGACGCTTCCATCGCTAGCTTTGAGTTTGCGCCTATGCCAGGTCTTTTGAGAAAGCAAGTACATATCCTTTCTGAATATTATAATTTGTATTCTAAAGGAACTGGACATCGTGAAATACGACATATCGTCGTCAGAAAGACACCAGAGACCTACTTGCCAGCCAATCGAAGTGCCATTGATCGTTATATTTCAGAAATGCAAACCAGCATGGATGAGCACACTCGAATCACTCAAAAGCAACTCACACTTCACACAAAAGGAGCAAGACAGCCAAAGAATAATAAAAAGAAGGAGAAAGACAAGAAGGCAACGAAAAAGAAGGGCATGGCAACACACGGCACCATTGTGGGTCAAAACGTGGCACCGATCGGAGATGATAACATTGGACACCGCATGTTGGCTGCGATGGGGTAAGTGTCATAGCTAGCAAAAGAGGACATTTATTTATTTTGAGGGATATATTAGATGGCAGCAAGGACAAGCATTGGGAACGAGCAACAATGGCATCACGGCTCCACTTGAAGCTGTGATTCGTCGAGACAAATTGGGTCTTGGTTTATAATAAATAGAAATGGTTTTGCTGCAACTCATTATTGCCAAAGGGTCTTGACCATCTTGCGTTGTCGTGCCTTCTCTTGGGCTGTTTCTACTCTCTTTTCTTCCTTTTCAGCGACGGCCAGGGCTCGAGCAATCTTCTTTTGCTTTTTACTGTTGGATCCCTTTTTCACGCCTCCTTTCTTTACTTTATGTACGGATGCATTTGGTTTTTTAAGATCGATCGCTTGTTTACGAGCATGTAATAATTTTAATTCTTGTTGGACTCTTTCCTTTGCTGTGTCATATGCGATGGTTAAATATGATTAAAAACCGTTTTATCCTTTGTACCATTCTGAGGTTCATTATCAGCATGAGCATATTTAGAGACAGGTTGATTTCCAGTTTGAACTACCAGTTAAACAGTTAATCAAAACAAACAGGCATCTTGAACTTCAAAACAACTTACGATCTTGAGGCATGATTCAAGTTTTTTTTTTTATTATTTGGGAAAAAAAAAAGAAAGAGCAACCAAGTGGCTTATTAAAGTATTTCTATGGATCGACAGCGGGAGAGAAAGATCGGAATGACTGCTTTTCTACTTTGAACAGCAGCCATAAAGACGTGTCTCCTACGTAAACTCTGTTTTGGATGTGATGATGATACAGGGTTTTATTGATACATGCGAGCCGCCGTCTCGGCTTCTTCTTGTTCTGCCACACTCGGCTGCTCCCTGTCCAAAATCGGTTGATAGCCAGCTCGGGCTGAGGACACGCGCATAAAGACCACATAGGCCACGGTGAGCACCAGACCGATCAGGCCGATCCAGAAAAGGGCAGCAAAGAGGGACCGTGCCCGACTGGTGTCCTCCACAGGCCAGAGGACGGCATCGATCTCGATCACCATCCCGCCCTGGTGAAGATGGCCAAGGTCAAGGACATGCGCATGCATCCCCGGCGGTTGTCCAAGCACCCTGACCATCCTCGTACCCGACCCGGTCGATTCCAACACGACCCTGTTGGCCGCCGAGGTCAGTAGGGTGTTGTGTTCACCCCAGAGGACCTTTGGCTTGCGGGGCAAGATGTGAAGTTTGGCCAGCCGTGTCAATTGAGCGGTGTCGTTCCAGAGCGACTCGAGGTCGAGCTGCTCAAAGGCCCTGTCGGTCGGGGCCAGGACGAGCCAGTCGGTGCCTTCGATTTGATCCTTCAGACCGGTCCGGGTGAGGACGATCTCCATCAGGTTGGCCTCGATGCCTCTCAGCAGACGACGATGGCTGATCTGGACCGTAGGGGGGATCTGGAGGGTGTGTACCATGTGAACCACGCCATTCGAGACAGGCAGGTCGGATGCTTCCACCAGGGCAGATCCGAACCGGACGTGCTGTCGGGTGCTGTTGATCAGGCGCGTTTCGTTTGTCAGCAAGGTGTCGACGGGCTGTAGGCCGTGATGGAGCAAGTCCTGGTAATAGAGGGGGGACAGGGCAACGTGGTATTCCAGGATCTTTCGAAGGTCACGGTGGCCAGAAGGATGAAAGAGGTAGCGGGAGACAAGGCCGAGGGAGCGAAAGGCTTGATTGGTGGGAGCAAACAAGGTGATACCCTTGGCCGATCTGATCTTGTCCGCTGCGTTCGAGATGTAGATGGCCGCGATAAACGTCGACAGGTTGAGATCGACGACGAGCGTACTGAAGATGTCCAGTGGAAGGCCCAGTGGTTTGGAAATTCGATAGATGATGTTTCCATCGATAGACACTAGACAATCAAGTCAGAAGTCATGTACTCTATCCATCGCATCTTACTCTCTTTGCCAACCACTTTTTGGTGATTGAAACTATAAGCCGAGTTCATCAAACCCTTTTCTTCTCTCGTGTTTCTATCCACATGAACCACAAGCCGTTGGGGTCGGTTGTTGAGCATCGAAGAGTTGTAAAGGGTCTTGAGTAGCATCATGTCGTATAAATTTTCTGAGGGATAAGCACCTTGGATGATGTGATAGGTCAACCACTGTATCTTTTGATTATTGGGAATGTCATCTTCATCCATCATTTCATTCAACGGAGCCAAAATGGTCTTATTGCTACTGATAAGTGAAGTGAGCTGATATTGGTCAATTAAAGAAATAAATTTGGTGGCATTCACGCCAATAAGGTATTTTCGTGTATCAAACACAAACGAGTTTGTGTAAGGCACATCCTCTAATACATGTACAACACCTGTGAAGGATGGCTTAATAAGCAAGTACATAAAATAGGTCTACATTTACCATTAGCAGCAATAATGTCTCTTTCCAAAACTCTTAATCCGTTCACCGTGATCTCATTACAATCGTTCAACTTGATCTTGATTACTTTTCCCGATTCAGTTCCATCTATTTCAATGTCTATCAGTGACTGTGCACATCCTATGTCACCTACAGTTTGTTTCTCCTCTTCCAATATTATCAAAATAAACAGGCTCTGAAACAATCGTGTACTTCAACATCATCTGAAGCTCCTCTAAACCATAGTGGGATATCAAGTAGTCTTGCTCAATCTGTTTAAATCTATCCAATAAATACCGCTTGGATATAAAAGCAGTAAGCGGTTTGTTATTCATCCACAAGGGTACTTTGGCCTTCTTTATTAAATCATACATTTTTCTGTCAAGAGAATAAAGTAAATCCTCTATAAAAAAAAATTTTTTTTTGTGTGAGTGGGCCTGTTCAGTGGGTGATAATAGGATTTACCTAGCGATTTGGGTGGTTCAAGCACACGATTGATGACATGAATCACTGTTTCTTTATTGACAAAGATGTCATTATCCATCATCTTTGCATCATTCACATAATGAATCGTAAACAGCTTTTTCGTCAACTTCATGCGTTGTCCAGACTCGAGATAGCCATCGCGCACATACATGGACTCGACCAGCTGACCATGTCGCATATCCGATGTGATGAGAGGCATAGGCAAGAGGTGATAGAGTAAAGTCTCTCGAGTGATCGCATGAGGGTATTTGGCAAAGGCGATATTGTCTGGTGCGAAAAAGGTGGCTCGTGGTAAGTTGTTGATGAAGGGTATGAGCTCTGTACGTTGCAAGTGGCTGACGAGAGTTGAAAATCTTTCTTGATCAGAGATGATGTCTATGATTGTGCTGTAAGCTAAACAAGAAGCAATCAATGAAATGAATAAAAAGAGTTGTTTCATGTTGGGAAGAAAGAAAAGAGTGTCATGCAAAACCAAAAGTATTTTTACTTGTTCAAACTCCGGTATTTATCTTGTTCTTGACACAGGCTGAGAAAAGGTAAATTCAGCTTGCAAGATTGCTTGTGATACTGATAGGATGTGTTGTTTCAATACTTTAATGACCAAGTTGATTGAATGATTCAGTGTGTGCTTAATGTATCAGCATAAGATGATAAAGTTGTTTTTATATTGACAACATAATAGAGCTCAAGTGTTATAGCTCATGAAAGTAAAGAAAAGACTTGATGACTAGAGATTACTTCTTTTAAACATAGAGCTTATCTCTCTTCTCTCTTTTGATGAACGATTCATGAAGTAACCAGAATAAAGATTCAAGACAACATCACAAAGTAAAGAATCTTATTCCTCCTTTTATTCTTGTACACCTTTTTCGGAAAATATTCGTACACTTTGAGAAAAAAAAAAAATTCGTACAGTGATGGAATAAATTTTAGAACTGTAGGATTTTGTTGTGCACAAGTATATCTGTCTTTGCCCATCTTTTAATCTAAATGTATCAAACCTGAGTTACTTTTTGGCCATCACGCTTGACAGGTTAATAGTAAGTGTCTCCCTTAAACTCGATCTGTGATTGTCTTTCATGACTTTATATCAGATTGGGATGTTTTTCAATTGTTCAAACTAAGATACTACTTTTAAGAAAAGAAGGATTTTAACCAAACATACAATCAAAAAAAAAGCCTCGTGTCCTTTCCTAAAGGATTTTTTTGGGTTGCTTTTTTTTTATATATATTTTATTTTGTTCAGCTTTTGGTAATCCATCAGCCCAAGTTTTAAGTGTTTTTTTGTACTATGCATCCATAACTACAAAGAAGCACAAGTTTTGTAAGCCAGGGTACATCACATGGGCTCCTATTCAAGCCTTTTTCTATTTTTCCCTATTTTCATGCGGCCCTTCAACTCTGTGTAGGCTCCTCAGACTTGGTCCTCCAAATAACTACACATGCCTGTCAACACTTTATGGTCAACAGTTACTTCATCATTGCTATCGTATTTTTCTCCTTTTTCTTGTACATGCTTCTTTGAAAACCTCAAAATAAAGTAAGATTGTAAATTTATCCTTAAAAAAAAAAACAAGCTTGTCCCAAATTTAAATCAAGTCTTCCTCTTTTTTTTTTTTTTTTTTTTTTTTTTTACAAACTACCCATCATCCATTTTTGTAAATATTGTATCGATCATTTTATTGTGCTGCTGAATTTTTAAGTTTAAAAGCAGACATATCTTATCGCTTTAGCGCTTTCCGATGGTCATCTTTAGACCGTGTTTCATTGGCAATGTCAACGCGAGGCTATAAGTAATCGTCTGGTTCTCTACCAGCTTAAATGAATAGCGCCTTAGAATCATAATGATGCATACAAGTGCCTCAAGTGTAGCCAAGTTTTGACCTTTCAAAAAAAAAAAAAAAAAAAAATAAGCGACAAACAAAAAAGACAGGTTGTCTTATTTACCTAAACAAACACGAGGACCAACATGGAAAGCCGACCATTTTGCAGCAGGCTCTCTTCTTAATTTACCGTTTTCATCTATCCATCTTTCCGGAATAAATTCCTTGGCGTCTTCACCCCAAATTCTCTTGCTTCTTCCTTGTGCGTATGAAAGCCAACCGACATATGTTCCTGCTTTGACATGGGTGCCATCAGGCAGCACATCATCATGAACAGCATATTTTTGATTTGAAGAGACCACTGGATATAAGCGAAGTGTTTCATAAAACCTAAGGTGAAGCAGGTTAAGGAGAGCGTGGGATGTGAAAGAGACCTACACGGCATGAACATAGCTCATCTCACTGGCAGCTTCATACAAAGCAGGAGAGTCACGTTCGATCTCGTCTGTAATATTCTTTTCAATCTCTTGGAGCATCTTCTGTTCAACCTGAGGGTGTTGGCTGATACAGTAAAACAACCAGGACACGGCTTGCGCCGTGGTGTCACGGCCAGCGATAATAAAGTTCAAGACGTTATCTCGAAGCTCTCGATCACTCAACATCTCCCCGCATTCATTGGTCGCATTCATGAAACGAGACAGCAGGTCCTTGTGATCCGTCTTGCCTTCTTTCATTTCCTTACGTCTTTGTTCAATGACTTGCTGGGCAAAGCTATCTACTCTGCTGACATTGTAGCGCGTAGTTTTTTCTTTAGAGCAAAACAAGTTCACCAAACCCTCTTTGATCCCCATTAAGGGATCAATAAAGCGCTCGGCACTTAGACGTTGAAGAAAATCAAAAGATACAGCAAAGGGGGCCTTTTCTTTATTCAAAAGTGTGTCCAACTGGATGCCAAACCCAAGACTAAACAAGAAAAAAAGTTGGTTTAGTTTATACAAGGAACAAATAAAAAGAACAACTTTACTATACAAATGAATCCAATGTGAATCTAAACATAACGTCATGAAAATCAATCACTGTTCCTTCTATAGAAGCTTTTTCAAGAATATTATCAAACATAACATGCATTTCTTTAACAAACACACTATATTCAAAAAAAAATTAGCCGTGATTGGGGTTTTTTTTTTTTTTTTACTTACTCTGTGAATTGATCTCTAAAGTTTTTCACGTTGAATATATGACTTGCCGTCTTGCGTTGATATTTCCACTTGTCTCCGTTAGCATTAAAGATACCATAGCCCAAAAGATCATACAGGAATGCTTTTGCTTGGGGCCCCTTTACATAATTGTAAAAGTTTGCTATAAATAAAGATAAACAAAGCTGTTGTTGTTTTTTTCACTGTCACGTACTTTTCAAGATGTATTCGATATTTTGTGGGTCGATTGTAGTGATTGTCTCTGGAATGCCTGCTGCTGGATAGGCTCTATGCGACCGTTTGTTATTAAAAAAAATCGACTCAAATGAGTATCTTACAATGTAAGTGTGTCATGACTTTCAAAGAGCTCCACATTGTAATCATAAAACCTTTCACCATGCTTCAGTATACTTGGAAGGTTACCGACAAGTGGATAACCTTTCACGTTAGGGATGCCCTCAATTCTTTTCCGAAAAAGAGGGCGGTCGTGATATTTTAAAGATAAGAAAACGACGAGGGAAGATAGAGCAGCTCCAGCTAAAGCGATTTGCTGACGAAGGGAAGTATCTTTTATAGACATTATTTTTTTTTTTTTTGGCTTGTGATAAAAAGAAACAAGTGATGTATAAAAGAAAATTACTTTTTTGTTTAATTAATTGAAATTGTTTATTTATATATAAAAAAAAAAGGAGATAATCCGGTTCGCTTTTTTAATAATACAAACATAATATTTGTTTACATCTAGAAAGCCAATTCATATTGGCTGCCCTTGAAGGAGCTCTCCTTATAAATCCTTTATTTGGATCATTTGAGGGATTGCTGCTTAACCTTTTATGTCATTATTCATGCTGAGCATGCGTCTTTTGGTTTAAAAAAAGACCACAAGAAATACCTGAGACTCTTTCTAGCCTATCACAGAGCATGATCGACGTACTTTCGATCACTGACAGCATTCCTGCGCCTTCATTATTACTACGCTTTTTTTAAACAATGCACAGCCTCATAAATTGCAAGCTACTCTAGAAAAAAAAAAAAAAAGCTGGGCATGAGGGTAACATAGGCTAGCCCACATCATTTTATACACATTCTAGAAAAAGTACGACGTTTGCATGCATCTAAAACCATATGCCATAAGCCTGTTCACACGATCCTGTGCTTCTTCTTTTAGAGTTCATTGCAAAACAAGCTATCCGTCTGCGCTTTCGATCTTGGTTTAATGATATAAACATTACAAGAGTTGTTTATAACCAGGTTTGTTCAGGCCATTTAGGTTGACATGAAGAAGACTTTGTATTTAGCTATAAAAATCAAAAAAGATAAATGAAGAGAAATAGAATAGATATAAAAAAAATCATTCAAACAAAAAGTTAATTAGGAAAAGAAGGAGCAATAGTAATAGGATCATGTAGATATCCCTTTTTTTTTCAATAGATGTTAAAGGTTTGGGAAATTTATGTAAAAGATACGTTTCATGTATATAAAAGAAACTATTAAATTCAATAACGAATGATATTTCTGTCGTTAACATGTAACAAAATTACTATTGACTATTCTGAAGCTTGATAAACAAAAAAAATAAGCATTGAACGTACCAAGGCTCGCTTTTATCTGGAATCTTGTTACTAAGAAGCTCTACATAGATTTCGCGAAACTTTACTTATAATCAAAATTTACCCTTATGCTTTGAGATCTATATATAATTATCAAGAATGACCAATTAGTCTTCAGTATAGAGTTTAAGGAAGAATGGTATCAAAGATATCAGTGAACCCTGAATATGCCTTATTCATCATTTCAACACAAACGAATCTTGAAGATTTTGTGAATGAAATGCAAAAGAACATTTTCACCTTTTTTGAAACGATCAGTTTGCCATGATCAATAGCATAAAGAAATATAATATTTTTATTGGATATTTTTCTTTACAGTTATATAAGGAGGAACCTAAGCAATGCATTCCTCCTTATACCAGCAATCGCCGTGGAACTTGCTCATCTTCACAGTCTTAGCTATGAAACCTCTATAGTTCACTTTCCAATACTATTACACAGCAAGTAACCCTCGCATTCGAATTTCATATAACTGACTTCAAGACTTTCAATTTAAAAAAAGATGAAATCCCACAAAGGAGACGCAGCGGATTGGTTGCTTAGACAGGCTACAGATTGAGGAAACCATGGTTTATTAAGAAGAGACGGAATAAAACGCTTTATGCTCAAGACAAGGAATAGAGAAAATATTAAAAAGCAAAAAAGGTATCTTTACAGATGCATCCGGATAGAATTTTAATTGATTCCACGCAGCAATTAAAGTGCAAGTATGGAAATAGCAAGCTTTATATTGATTGGCTGAAAGAAAAGGACAAGAGACACCCTAAATGGATTCAGGCATACAAAACAAAAGCACTGTCCTGAAGGATCAAGTGTTTGAAGAAAACTAAAAAGTGACTTGATCATCGCTTGCTGTTAAAAAATAAACTGTAGCATTGAGTTTTTTTTCATTTTTTAAAAAGTAATATCACTGTCTGGTGTGCTATGTTACATTTGACAAAGAAATCATTTGAATTGTACAGTCGTTCCAACACCAAAGGGCGGCTTTTTTTTTTTTTTTTCAAAAGACCAAGTTAAATGACTGTACTGGCCTGCAAAAATAGGTTAAACACACATCCATGTCACATCAAAGGGAACAAGAGGTGACGAATAGTGAACCTATTTTACAATTCTTATTTTGACACTTTTCATTATGCATTTTTAAGGTGAGCGAGAGCTTTTTGACGCAGAAGATCACGAAAAGTGAATTTATGGGGTCCCCTTTTTTTTCTTTTTTGAAAACTCATCGCCCTGCTGCTGGACAAAACAAAAAATAATTTTTGATGTTTTAGATGTGGGATACATATAGTTGGTTACTTTGCTGATGCTGCTCATGTTGACTCGAATTAGGTAAAAAAAAAAAAATAACTATTATAGATATAATGCTTTACATTACACATATATTTTTATAATGCAGGCAGATAGGTTAAGAATTAATGATATGGATAGTAAAAACAATCTGAGTTCTGTCTACTGATCGTTCGGTAATTGCTTTTACGACTCGAGGCTCTAATGAAGCACCAAAATCGCACTTTTCACATATATTTGATTCACTGTAACAACAATTAAAAATTGCTTTCATAACATTGTACAAGCGATCGAGATATGGAACAAATTGGGAGCAGTTCATCTAGCGATAATGGAAGGCGAACACTATCCAATTCAACCATAACAAGTACATTACTAGCTGGCTTACTTAGAATTTTATGTTTGTACCTAAAGAAATATGGTCAGGGTTTAGTATGTCAAGTGGCTGCATATATGTTCTTCCGATTTTATTTATAACAAACTTACCAATGACCATTACTTCAAACGTGTGCTTCAACTTGTATTCGGTGGTCGCTTCTTTTGCAAAGATACCTAAACGGTGTCAATCAAGATTGATTTTTCTGTGATCCTTTGACTTGTCAATTGGTTTTACTTTGATAAAAACCGATTGGTTTTCGAGAATCTTTTACGCATCCATCTGGTCGACTTTTTGTCAAGATATCATTGCCAGTGTTTTTTAATCCAATCGTATTTGTCCATTTAAAGAGAATTTTATCATCTCCACTGTCAAAGAGCGGTTGAAAAAATGGTTGAAGATACCTAGTGCATAACTCAAATTCTTGAATTTCTTCCGTTTGGTTATCCAATGGAAGCGTTTCGATCATCGACTTGACACATAATAGCAATTTTATGATAATTGGATCGATATTGTCACTTGTTAATGCTAAAAGTTTAGTTGCAGTATCTATCCTTGATGCGGATCCATAATGGACGTTGTTCACAATTTGAATTAAAGCCATCATGATTTTCATGGGAAATTTATGGTCGGAGGGCTTGAATCCAAGAGAATTGTACATACTTTGACAGATACACTCTATATTATAAGTGAAGTGACTCTCCAAATCCGTGTGATAAGCCTTCTTTCCAATAAAGAGGACATTGGAGAGGGCAAAAAGATGCTGCAGATGACTTTCAAAGGTTAAAAGCGATGTTTCCAACGACTCAAATACAGTACGCTTAAATCGAGCCAATGAATTTGGTTACCATCTGTACTGTTATCGCAAAGTGTAAGGTTTTCAGAAATTATTTTTTTGGCTTCGTCCAAGGTGACAGATTCCACTGTCTCTGTCGTTTCCAATGTAATGGAGCCTGTCGAAGTCAAGTTTGATTTTGTAATGACATCATTCTTATCCGCATTACCATTGTTTGCCTGATCTCTTTGTTTCCAGTACTTTGTTGCTTTCTTGCTTTTGCGCCATTTGTTGTATGTGTCAAGTATCTTTGCTCGTTTTTCTTGATCCTCTACATATTCAATGACATCCAAGAACTGAATGTGTGTTCGTCTTTTAGAGTAAGTCTTAAAAAAATCGAAAAAACGGATGTGAAATAGCCCCAAGGATTGTTGTCGTTTTCGATTTTGTCTTTGTTTTTACAATTGCTCGGGTTCCCACTCGTGACCACGCAAAAGATCGCTTTATGTTTATATGAAAACCTGCTTCATCAATGAATACGCAGTTACTTTCAAAATCCATGTCAGTATCCTCCCAATATTTGACTCAATTGTATCTTTGCTCGATTTTCTCAGGACGATTCCTTTCCTCAGGTTGAAAGTGAGCTCTTTGACAGCTGATTCTACATTTTGTTCTGGCAAACTCGTGAAAAAGCCAACTTAGACATTTGCAGTCCCATACATTCGGTCGTCAAACTCTCCATCATCTGGTCAAGAGCCAACCCTGTATCGTTCTCGTCTACTAGCTTTACTAGATACTGTCGATGAGCATCGGTCAACTTCGGAGGTCTACCAACTGGCCTTCCACTTCCAGGTTTTCTCAATTCAACAAATTCGTCCGACGCTTCCATACTTTTTTTTTTTGCCAATTGAAAGCGGAGCTAGAAGGAATTTTCAAATGTTTTGCTGCACCGCGAACAGTCATACCCTTTTCATTCACGAGGAAAAAAAATGCTCCATGTCTTCTTTTTTATACTTACGATACGTTCTGAGGGTTGAAGCATCATTCTCGGATGAATTGTCACTTTTTACTTTACTATTAGTTGCTTCCTTTCGTTCGTCTTTTGGTTTCTCAGGAGGTTTAAAATCGAGATACTCATTAAAACTAGTAACATCTCCAAGTGGGAAACTTGGTTCATCAACTTCCCATTTAAAGTACAAAAACTTCATTGCCATCTTCACTAAGCATTTTGCCTTTACCATCTTCAAGTATAAATTGATTCATTTTAATTGCTGTAAGACTTTTTTCGAAAAAGAAAAAAAAAAAAGATCTGCAGAAGTGTCCCAATTTCAAATCTTTTTAGTGCCTGATTTTTTTTTATTTTATTTTTCTTGCTTTCAAGAAATACTTGTCAAATCCTAAAGATCCCAACTGTAGCTCAATATTCGAGGATTTATCCACACTTTGATTATCCAAGTATTACATCTTATGCTATCATGACAAGTTTACAATCTATGCTTTTTTTTGCTACAATCATTCGATTCATTTGGACAACCCACTGACAACAATTCTTTGAACAGACTCCAGTCGTGGATGAAATTGTCCTCAATCAAATTCAAAAGAAACTATTGAAACTATCTGCTTACAATTCTCTATGCTCATTTCTTTTGTATTTTCGCGACAAGTCACTGTTTAATACACTTGTATCGCTCGTAATCCTTATACTCTTTGATGAGTTTTAATAAACATAAAAAAAAGAGCCGCCCTTTGACGTTGGAACGACTGTACTTTTTAAATCCGTCCCTTTTTCTTTTTTCTATAAATGGAAATGACTCGAATGATCACCGCAATTCTTGAAGTTGTATACTGGGTCTTGTATTTTTTTTTAACGTCTTTGCAAATGTTTTTAATTGCGTCGGTTGACTTTAATGCAAAGGCAATGTGATTAATATCAACTATCTTAATGACTTATGTCAATGTTAAAATGTAACATAATAAATGTGGACATTTTTATACATTTGCTTCACAAAATCTCGATTTGGAAAAGAAAAGTTCTGAAACAATTGTTTCATTGATTACATAAATTGAAGTGCAACATTCAATATGTTCTTGTTTGAAATAACTGTTGCGGAGATCCATTAAAGGTAAGAAAATACATGATCAATATCCTATACATGGATACCGGATCTACACAATTATCTTTTTCTTCAAATCATACAGTCCATATTCCGCCAATCTTGATTATTAGACGTATTCTTTTTTTTTTCCTACTAGGAAAATAAAAGGTATATTGTAATCAGTATAATTCACTGGGAGTCATTTGAAGTATAAAATAATCATTACATTTTACTTACTTTCAGTTTATGTGACTAGAAAGAAACAGAAGTTCCGAATCTGACACAATCTACTTCCGTTTATCAAATTTGTTTTGGTAAATTAATTTGACTTATGCCTATCAAATTTATTTTTTTTCAATTGAAATTTAAAAAAAATGGTGTGTTGTATCAAAGAATGCATTCATTTGAACAAGTATAAATAAAGGTCAAAATAGCTTCTCTTTTTTTCAATCATTCAAATTACAAATCAATTCAAAAAAAAAACAATGCTTCTCAAGTACCTTAGCTTCATCTTTTTCTGTGTCATTGGTCTCGTTGCAGCTGCTGATAGAGGCAGCTACATTGTCCCTGGTTTGGGTAAGAAAAAGCAGGCTATCTTAAGAAATGGTGGTGGTATTTGGGATATTGCAATTGCTATGCTTGAAAACGATCATTTGAGCACTGACTACCCCTATGGTGACAACAAGTCGGGTGACTCTGCTAACTTTGGTATCTTTAAGCAAAACTGGTTCATGCTTCGTACCTCAACCTCTCAATTCAAAGGACAACCCGCCTCAAATGCTAACAAAGGTGCAGTACTTAATAAAAACCTTAAGGCTGATATCAAGGCAAGACAAGAATCTCAAAAATTCTATGGTACTGACAAGTGGTTCGCTGGTCACAGAAATGGCCAATCTGGTTTGAGCAATCCTTATACTCAAGATATCACCAACTACAAGAATGGCGTCAACTGGATTCACGATCAACTTGCCAAAGACAAAAAGTACTTGACTGATGACACTAGATTCTGGATTTATGTTGTTCCCATTTAAGGCGTCATTGGTGCTTTTTTTCAATTTTGAAATTATACGTGTACTGTTTTAAATATCTTGTTGAATAAACTTTAGATATTATGAGCTAATATTATACATTAGCTCATCATTCATTATCCATGAGGACCATTGGGGTTTTTTCATCATTATTTGTTCAATAGTCAACAAAGTCTCTTAAAGACGTATGCGTCACGCTTTTGGAATTATTGAATCTCTCATAAAAAAAAAGGGGATTTGAATTTATAGAAAAGAATTGGTACAAATTCAGGTACAACCAAATTTACAACATTTTAATTGCAAATTATAATAGTGACACGAGAACATCAATGTAAGAATGCTTACACAAATCGAATGTACTACATGTTCCTATTTTTTTATTCCTGAATGACATCGGAGTATTTGTAGACAGCTTTACATTGTCTAACCAAACTTATTGCAATGCTATTATAACGGATATTAATAGACGTTACTAGTACGCTCCCTCTTATTGTAAAAGTCTTCAATATATATGATATGGTAGAATTTTGTGCTTTGTGACCTAATAAAATGAATTTCGAGTTCCCCTCGATTACAAGTATTCAGAATAATCAGACACCGGCTTGTAATAAATTGAGGTTTTTGGGGGATGTCTTCAAAAGCTTTTTCTTTCTTTTCATAAAGGCACCAAGAAATTTTGTGATCTATGGTCATTTTCTAGTAGAAATTAAGATCTAAAGGAACAGCAACCAAGCCATTGGCTGCAATAGTCAGAGATCCCTTGGATTTACTACTTGGTATGATTTATACGCTTGGTGTTGTTAATTTGATAGATTTAATAAAAGCCGGAATGAAATGATCACCTTGTATGTAAATCAGTTGAAAGGATCCGATTGATTATCGACAATACTTTTATTCATAAGCCGAATTAGAAGGACCTCCAATGACTGGCTGTAATGGCCTTATCATTAGAATTGAAGAGGCTAGGAAAGCTGCTATAACTGAAGAGCTCTAAGGATGAGTAGGCCATTCGAAATCATATTCTCAAATATGCTTCGATAAAGTCGAATAAATTTAATTGATTTTTTTTTTTGTTGCTTCTTTGAATTCGAGACTGACACTGAATGTCGAGCTTGTGGAAATGTATGGCTTCTTCTAAATCAAATCGCGACAGCACTAATGAAACTTGGCGATTGTGTATAAAAGCTTTACAGAAATTTGAATAGTCATAAAGCCGACGATAATAGTTGATGTATCTACTTAATTTTTCAGATGCTCGTTATTGTATTTATACGTTGTAATCGAGCTTTGGTTAATCATTAATCATTTCAATAAGCCAGTTAAAAGCGTTCATGACATAACAGAACGTTCTATTATAGAAGAATACAAATATAATTATATTAAGGTACCGCACAGACATTGAATAACCAGGACAAATCATGCGTTTAGAAAACAAAGTAAAATATGTGTGACAACACACGCGTGTGTATTAAGATGTATTTTCATGACATTCATAGCACAATAAACTCACATAATAATAAGCATAAAAATACCCAAGGTAAATTATATTGGTTTACATTCATAATAAACACATAACAAATTAAGACCGTATTGATCCACAGCTAATCATTAACATATATTCAAAAAGGTTAGCATAGTAATAATATTGTAAGGTCATCACTTAAATTCATATAAATAAGCACAGTTTTAACAATAAAAGAGATCTTAATTCAATTTTACCAGATCAGATAGAGTTTGATTAATTTATACTGATCTACTTCTATTTTTATTTTATTTTGTTCTTCTCGTATTGCGGATAAGGCGCTAGTAATAAAAATAAAATAGGCTGAGAACATGTCCACGTACTGCATGAGATTTGATGCTTGAGCTAGCATGTCTGAACGCAAGAAAATAGCTACACTTGCTATCTATAAGAACAATCCTTCCAAACGAGGCAATCTTGTAAAGACCCTTAACTTTACATTTTAACTTGTTGTTGGCATCTTCTGTTTCGACTTCTCCAAACAAGTAGTATCCTTTTTATGATGATGGAAAAGGATCCGTGTAAATAGTAAGCAAGAGACACATTTATGGACAAACATTTTTATATTTATTATAACTCATTATTGTGCTCCAGAAATGATTATTATACTATTAAATTTTTTTATTTACATGAAAAAATTTAATCGTATAGCAATACAATGTATTGCATCCATGCTGTTATGTTTCGGAAAAGCCGTTTAGAAAATAGTAATCTAAAAATAGAAGGCGTGCTATTCATATCCTTCTATCAGCTGACTGATAAATGAATGGTTATGAGCGAGGATCCAATAATTGACGTGTCTGATTGAAGGATAATTGCTGATTAATTATAACATTTTTTGACTCATTGCTTAGTATAGATCTTATTGTTCATTAACTGATCTGGAAGATTCGCCTTTGTAATAGTAATTAAATAAAAGATAAAAACAAAAATAAAGAAACAGTGTAAATACTTTTTGATACTGATCTTTATTGAAGTTTAAGTAAAAATCACTCTAATAGAAGCCTGGTATGTATATCATTGAGTGGGTGGCTTGATATCTTCTATTGTAAGCGTTCTTCTAATCTTCAGGTGCTTTAGCAAGTGTCATCTATAATTATGATTATGATTGTGATTATGATAACTTTTCATTTGTTCTTTTGCATATCTGTCATAGATAATCTTAGTAATATCTCATAAAAAAAAAAAAGACCATAAAATTTAACGAGACTGAAAAAAGTTTCATTTTTATTTAATATCACTGTACCTAGCATTTATACCCTTTTCATTAAATTCTTTCTAAGATACTTTAATTAATTATAACTGTAGATCTTTTATGAATAAATTTTAGTATGAAGACCTATCACTGTCTATGCAAGTGGACTGTTTACAATTATTTCTTAACTTGATCTATTTTTCATTTATGTGTCATTACATTAAAAGCTATATTAGGGTAACTTGTAATATAAAAGAAGTAGAATTAGTCGTGACCGAATAATAGAGAAAATAATATAGTGAATCTTTTTAAAGCATCCATTATCCTGATTTTTTATGGGTTGAATATGAATCATATTTAACACTTATTGGAATACGGCATCCAAAAAATTGCTTAAAACAGGGCTCCTAGGTGAAGGGCGAACTTAAGGGTGTGTATAACACTCGCGGACCGAGCTAACCCGGTCCGCACCGATTACGAATGTTACAATTTAAAATTTAGACTTTTCATGAGACAATTGGTACTTGGTTGTTATTATATTACTGTTTTCGATTAGTTATTACTGTTGTTCTACAGCCGCACGTAGTGATTGAATTGGATATAACAATAATTCCACCAATTCCTTCTGAGTATATTATTGTAGTGTATCCGTCAAAAATAATCTCTTCCTTAAGATTAAACCAACAGATTCTTAACGAGTCGCAATAGAATAAACGTAGTATTTAGGGATTGTTCAGTTAAATATACAATAAGGATTATATATATAAATTTAATTGAACGTGAACACAAAGGGATCGAACAATAAGTATTTGTTTGTTAGACAAGCTTCCCAAGATAGAATTAAAATTATAAATCGGAACAAAAGTTATCCTTTCTCTTTATTCTCACAGTACTAAAATAAGGTACATCCACTGCAGGAATTGATGACGTCGACCAATCACGTGATTAGGCGTAACACCATCTATTATAGCGTTTATCATTCAAGAAGTCCTCAATGGTCCAGTGGCTAGGATCTGTCGCTTTCACCGACATGGCCGGGGTTCGATTCCCCGTTGGGGAATATGGCATTAGCAGTTATTTTTGTCCATTTTTTCTGGATAAACTAATATCCGCTCCCCTTTTTTGCTGTCTTTTAGAAAAGGTTCAATCTATTGTGACAATAGAAGTGAATAAAGAGGTCACACGAAGCAAAAGTGAAAGAAGTCAAAATATGAAAAAAGTCGAAAATTGAAAAAAGTTGAAAAATGAAAAAAGTCAAAAAAAAAATAAGAAAAGCTAAAAAGAAAAAAAGAAAATATTCATATATATATATCCCATCTTTTTGTAAAGAAAATGTTAGTCAGTTTAAATAAATCATATATTTCTACTCAATAATTAACAAACTTTAACAAGAAAGTCCCTGTTTACCTAAACTTTTTACTCTACTTTAACTTTTATCAAGAAACATCGTATTGATCTTACACATAAGATCTGGTGGTCACTACTTATCAAGCATCTGCTTAAATTCCATACAAAACAACAACTTACAAGGCAATCACTACCTTAAATCAAGCTCTACAAGCAAACTTTACCCAATTTAACTCACTTACTACAAGCCAACCTTTAAAATAACACTATTTCTGATTTTAGCTTTACTTTATAATGTAGCACAAATGATGAAATTTTAGATCAAGAGAACAATGCTGATCACAAGAATAATTTTGATGTCCAGCGACATTGATGTCGTTCGACATAGATGTCAAACAACACAAACAATAAGCCACGCCAATTTTTATATAAATAAGATGAATATTTTTAAACAAAATAACATTATCCAATTCAATAAATCAAATCTTCTTACGCTTAAAAAGCAATCTTTTCTTATTGGATCACAATAACCTTTTCTTTTCTTTTTATTTTTACTTATTCTTTCTGATCTGATACCCGAGTTATCACAAATCAAGAAAGATCCCTTTTATTTTTATCGTTTATCAAACAATCTTATTCTTAACCTTATTGATCTAAAAAGATCTGGTGGTCACTACTCAAAGACAATTTACTCTAAAGAACTGTTAAACGTTCAATCAAGTTACCTAAACTCAAGTCATTCAAGACTTCAAACCTCAATTTAAACAAATCTACATCACTTTAACACAAGCCAAGTCCCAAGTACTAACAAGTTACAATAATGTGACGCAGTTGATGTAAATTTTGCTGAAGAAGGGACTCAGTCGTAGGAGGGACCTCAGTCCCTGAAGATAAACCAAAAAAAAAAAAAAATTCAAAAATAGAAAAGCACAAAAAAATAATAATCATATAAATATCCCCTCTTGTAATTTCATTTAAATATACTGAACTTCACTTTAAAAATATCTTTTATTCCAATAAACATCGAGTTCCTCTTTATTAAAACTCTTTGATCTTTACTTTATAACTCAAGCAAGTCAAGTCCTTTGAAGTCAAATTATCTTCATCGTATCACTTTTATATTCTCTTATCAAGAAAACTCTTTATTACTTTTTACTGTTTGATCTACAATACAAGATCTGGTGGTCACCTATTACAAGCAAACCAAATTTATTCATTTAAACACAAATCTTTGATCTCAAACTCTTTTACACTAAAGAAAAGTCAAATTTATTCTTAAACTCTTAAGGCCACAACAACAAAAACGTTAAAATTACAATAATTTCTATTGTCAATAAAAAGAATACTTTCAAGAGTCTATATTGTAGTGTAGCCCAAATGATGAAACTTTAGCTCAAGAGAACAATGCTGATCACAAAAACAATTTTGATGTCCAGCGACATTGATGTCGGTCGACACAGATGTCAAACAACACAAACAATAAGCCACGCCTTTTTTATATAAATAAGATGAACATTTTTAAACAAAATATTCAATATCCAATAAAACTCTATAAATCCAATAAATCATATCTTCTTGCGCTTAAAAAGCAATCTTTTCTTATTGGGTCACAATTACCTTTTCTTTTCTTTTTATTTTACCTATTCTTTCTGATCTGATACCCGAGTTATCACGAATCAAGAAAAAGCCCTTTTTTTTTTATCTTTTATCAAACAATCTTACGCTTAACTTTATTGATCTATGGAGACCTGGTGCTCGCTACTCAAAGCTAATTTACTTTATCAAAAGAACTGTTAAACGTTCAATCAAGTTAACTAAACTCAAACCATACAAGGCTCCAAATCCCAATTACTAACCAGTTGCAATACTGTAAAGATGCAGACTTTGGTATCTGACTCCGAGGGTACATACGAACCTAATGCAAGTTTTAAGATTGGAAGTGCAATAGAATTTAAATTTAAGTTTGGTAGTCATTCCTACCATAAAATACTCAACTTAAGATTTACTTAATATTCAAAGCTACTTTAAACTCTCTACAAACGCACAAGGCCTAAACAGAAAACAAGCTGTTACGCTGTATAACTCAAGCAAGCTCAGATTCTTAAAATCAATTTTCTTTATTGTTTTTACATTAAATACAGACCATTAGGGCTTAAAGCAATATTGATCTGCTTTATGAGATCTGGTAGTTACAATACCAAGCAAACTAAGCCAAGTTTACCTCATATAAGTTTGGTTATTAAATAAAGTAACTGAGCTGAAAGGCATGAAAACAGAATAAGAAAAATAATATAAAAAGTACAGATGTTATTTTTTTGAAATATTTATTAAACTGTTTACAATATTTTTTTTTTTTACCATTATTGTTTTTGTCAAGCTGTTATATCTATTAAATTAGTGATAACTTGTAATGAGTGAGTCAAATTTATAGACTCCTCTGGTTTAAAGGTTTATGTTCAAAGTCTATATATGCATTTAGATTATTTCATAGCCAAATAGCGAAATAGATAATGAACATCCTAGCATTATCAACATGACGCCTATTATTTTTGTTGTATAATGGTTTAAATAGTAAAATAAAAGGTGGAAACAAAGATCAAGAAACAGTTTGGATACTTTTTGAGACTGATCTTTATTTCAGTTTAAGTTTAAAGTAAAAATTATTCTAATTGAAGGCAGGCATTTATATCTTATTGAGTGAGTGGCTTGATATCTTCCATTGTTATCGTTCTTCTAATATTCAGGTACTTTAGCAAGTGTTATCTCTAATTATGATTATGAAAACTTTTCATTTGTTCTTTTGTATGTCTGTCATAGATTATCTTTTATTCTGGGAATTCCTCACTGATTTGAATAACGTTATTTTACGCGTTATTTCAATTATGTGAAAGATTAGAAATATTCCTGACATTGGATTGGATTTGGTTATTTTAGTTAATACGTCTTCTTATCAAAGAACTCTCATGAATACAATACATATTCTAAAAGAACATGTTTAATTGGAATTGACTGTATGATCTTATTTAAATAAACTTGTATTTTATTTTAATTATGATCTTGTATTAAGACTTATATTTATTAATGTCAACTACAATCAGTTACTGTTCTACAACAATTTTACTTAAAAAAGGCCTTACAGTATCCCTTATCCTACAGTTTAAGATACTCTCACTGTATCTTTTGATCTTGTTAATATGCTACAAGGGAGTGAAATGTGAAAAATAGGTCTTTGTACGAAGCATTCGGAGATCGTCCTTCTTTTTGAATTGTCAAAAACAAAGCAAATTGACTATGGAATGGACATTTTATTCAGAAAAAAAGATTGTTACTACTACCACTCTAATTCAAATTTTGTATTAATTTGTAGTGTATAGAAGAAGACAAGAGATTGTACGAATAATGTTTCATCATAATCGAATACGGTTTTATAAAGTGTGCTTTATGATATATGATTGATGTTTACATGCTGATTATAAAGAAAATGGATAGAGAATGCACGTAATTTCAATTGAGGGTACTTTTAAGGTTGAAATATTTAGATGGATACCCACCAACAAAATCATAGGAATCAGCTTAAAAACCAAGAGATACTTTATGCACGTCTATTCAACAAAAGAATAGCGCGAATAATCAAGTATTCATATAATAATTTAGAATCCAAAATACATAATATCTTGAAAAGTGTAAAACAAGCAAGGTTTAACCGGGTAATGTCGAGCAAAGGCAAACAATAATATTCTACATCATAATATATCTCTATTGATCAACAGAATACATTGGGTTGTGATCATACATAGGCTTGAATGAATACACGATGACGAAATTTAATTTGATTATTACTTAATATAACGACTTTTATCAGATGTCATTGCTTGATAAATCATCCACAAATGCATGCAAAAAGTGAGAGACAAGTGAAAAATACATGATTAAAATATGAATACATTTTTTTTTTAAAAAAATAAATAGTAATAACAATAAAGAAAAAAGATATGAAAACATAGTTATTTTAGTCATAAAACTAAAAAATGGGGCAACTGTTGTATACACACGCGTATCAACTTGTTTAAGTATCAACATAAAAAAACAGAATCTTTTTTGTTCCTAACATTGAGCCTTTTTTTTTTTTTCTTTTCCTTTTTTCCCTTTTATTTTAACCATCTTGCATTACAGTGTCTTCATCAACTGATTTTTCCTTTATTACTGCCGATGATGTTGATGGTGATTGACTACCTGCAGTATCAAGAAAGGTATTTTTCCAACTTTTCATTAATTGCTGGCAACGTTCTTTGATGGTGTCATCTTCAAATGGATAAACACAAGCTGCCTTGACAACTTTGCCAATCTTGGTATCCTAGTTACATATACACGCACATCAGTATCTCATCACTTACTCATTTATGTATTTCTTTACTCTTAAAAGGTTATATGTCATTGGTGCTTCTTCAATTTCCTTTATTACTTGTAAGATCTTTGAGTAGTCCTCTTTTGGAATCTCACCCTAGAAAAAAAAAAAACTCTTAACCCATTGCTCCTCTTTTCACACAAACCCATTGCTTACCTCCTTCTTGTTATATACCAAACGCTGTAGCTTATGTCTAATATGATAAACCTTTTTATATTCTGGCGTCTTTTTTATTTCTTCCTTTGGATCGCTTGTTTGAGTGATAGGTGATTCCTCTTTCTCGGCCGACATTGATTTACGCCTTCTCTTATTATCCTGAGCCATAGCCTCTTCCCCATTTTCCTCTTCTTCTCCAATAGCCAATTTACGACTTCTCCTCTTTGTTGTTGCTGTTGTTCTCTTTTGTTCCTCACTTTTTTTATTGTCTCTGCCGTTATTTACCCTTTTCTTTGGTTCTGCTCTCCTTTTTGTCTTTGGTACCTCTTCTTCTTCTTCCTCCTCCTCCTCCTCCTCTTCCTCTTCTTCGTCTTCATCAGCTTCTTCTGCTTCCTTTAATAGTGAAGGGTTCAATGCTTGACGAACAGCTAATTCCAAATCCTTTGTTTTGAATTTTTTTGCTTTAAGGTCACTTTCAACAATGTCGTGATTAAAAGGTCTAATGGCATCAGGTCCAAAGAATCCACTTTTTGACAGAATTTCAGCATTTCCTTCTTTACACCCCCTGCCCTTTTGTGTACTTACTAGTCTCTTGAGCCATAAAAGAATACGGTATATAAAGCACCTTTTGCTTTTGTCTTTTGTTTTAATACCTTTGCAGGTACATTTTTATCGGATTCAATCTAGATATGAATATAAATAAAAATACTTTTTCATGTATACGTGTCTATATACTCTTGCAGGCCACCAAGGATATCCTTTTAATTTCGCAAAGACAATTGTTCCAGGTGAATATTCAGGTTGTGATTTCCCTCCTTGTTGACGCATCTCTCTCTTTATGTATAACTCTTTGCGCGTTAATTATGAATTCTTTTTCTCTTTCTTTATTTTATAAAAAAGGGAAAGAAAGAAAAAGAAGAAAAAAAATTCCCATATTGAAAAAATTTATTTTTTTGACTCCACTTTTTTATGAACTCAACTGCAATTCTGTTTATTATTCAATTGAAGTCAGATTATGACGGTAGAAAACTTTTTTTTTGTCTATACTTTTGATCCCTTATTTGTAATAGATAATGAAGTATAAAGGGGGTTCTTTTCTTAGCTTTTAGGTCACACATGCACAAAATAAAAGCACACAATAAATTCATTTTGAGCAAGGATATTTCATACTCCGATATTCGATCATAATAAACCATCATCTGCACATTATATTCACTTTAAAGATCTTTATTTCCCCTCTTTTTTTTTTTTTTTTTTTTTTTTTGAAAAAAAAAATTATAAAGACATTTTGATTCCAAATGTCAGATCAATTTTGAAAAATTGTGCGGATGTTTGATTAGATATTTTACAAGGCTTTGGTAGGGCGGGTAATTAATACTAACCAATCAATAAAATGATGTTTGAATTTCAAATAAAAATAGATTTTTTCTACCACATTTCAGTAAAAGACATGGTTCTTTTTGATAAAATATCTAGCCAGTCGGTCAACGCAGTCACACGATGGCCACAGGTACCAGAACTTCCTAATAAACTGGATAATATGTGCTGGTCCCAAGTCGTGGTCAAGCAATGAACAATGCTCATGCTTTATTCACGATAATAATGTTATTCTAAAGTGTGATGAGCTGGACGTTCTCCCAGAAAGTGTCCTTTTGGACATGACCCGGTAAATTTAAACCATCCGTACAGCTCATGTTCTTCATTGCAGAACAATATTCGACACAAATTACAGTTGCAATCGCCAAAGAAAGCAGCTAAAAGATCCCTGAAATCAACTTTGATCTACTCGATACTGTCATTGATCACATTCTCAAGCCGGTATTACCTATGAAAATGATAGACTTGGGCTTTTGTCTTGTAGAGCCTTGGATCCAACTGTCTCCTTCATTCGACTTTGAGTACCCTCACCTTTCCTTTCTTAAAGAAGTCATTCTTAAGAAACAGTTAAAAATGAGTTGGAACCCTAAGACTCTGTTCTTGATATGAGAGTTCTTTGAGAATCACACGTCGGCACCTATCTAGGTACGGGTGATGCTATTCT
Organism: Rhizopus delemar RA 99-880; assembly: GCF_000149305.1. Classification (NCBI taxonomy): domain Eukaryota; kingdom Fungi; phylum Mucoromycota; class Mucoromycetes; order Mucorales; family Rhizopodaceae; genus Rhizopus; species Rhizopus delemar. The sequence continues at coordinate 434,405 of NW_027137836.1, forward strand.
AAAATCCCTAAAGATGATGATAGGTTCTTTTCCCTTTCTCGTCCTCCTTCGTAACATCAACTGGAAGATGAAAGTTTCTACGCAGTGTAAAATAGCATGCCCACTCAGTGTTGTTATCCTCATGCTGAAGGATATGCAGCTTCTGTTGTTATTTTTTTTTTTAAAAAAAGTTCATCCCGTACTAGTGGACGTATTGCTGCTGAATACATAAAAAATAAGAATAAACTTTTTAAAAGAGGCTAGGAAGTCTCCTACTGCCGTACAAAAGGGAGTGGATCAAGACGAAGCACAGCAAGACCTGCTTTCCGCCACCGCCATGTCTATGGCTTCTTCATCTCCAGTTTCGATTGTTATGAAGCATAAACGCTCCTTCCGAAATGAATCGGGCAGTGACCCAAGAAGTCACTTATCGAATTTGGTAACAACTGAAGAAAGATTTGGTGTTAATGTCTTGATTTTAAGATGAGGGGTAGAGAGAGAGAACACATTTAATCAACCTACGTCTTTATACATGAATGAAAGTATTCAGGAATCAAAGTAGATTCAATTTGAATCATATAATTGAGATTGATGAACAATATTAACTTTTAGATCGTTGATGTCAGGAAAGAGTCTTAATGAATATGTAATAAGCAATATTATGTACTTGCTATTATTTATATAAGGTTTGAGTAACTTCATATGAACAACAAGAATCTAATGTGTAAATAAGACAGCAAATTCAATCGTTTTTATCACCGGCTTCGTTCATCAATGCAAGCACTCCTTAGACGAGTATCCTATTAAAAGAATCTTTTTATACCATGATGTATAGCGGAGACAATGGTAAAATCCCAAGTTTTAGTCACAATGATGAAGTCTATTCTACAATTGATTACAACTTTATCGGTAACCAGATGTGTCCAATGATCCAATCTACCGTCGTACATCAGTTACACTCTTCATGGACTAACCATCAATTGTTCTCTTTCTCTGTAGATTAATCCCTGGCCAAATACACACTAAGTTTAGACTCTGGTGTGCTAATCCTATCCTGGCTCGACAAAAAGAATGTTGCGCTCAATCAAAGCAGTGACTTGTGCAGATCACATTTTACTTTGCCTAATCCATGATCCAAACAAGAATAGTTTCTATTTGTTGAAACTATGCCCTAGCCTGATAAAAGTAGAAATTGAAAAACTACATACGATCAAAGAAAAGTTCAAGGATTCTTTCAATCTTATACATCATCCTACTATCATGCACAAAAGCAAAAGAAAAAATAACAAAGATAATCATCGTTTATATTAATTAAAGCTACATATTTACTATTTTTCATCAGGAATCAATGCTGTGTGGAAAAAAAAAAAAAAAAGCAATTGCTTAGATTAGATATAAATTAGCATAAGATAGATAGTATAGATGTAGGTCTGTTATCTACAGCTAGAGTGCATGAATCAAGAGAAGACAAAAGCAATTGCATATCCAAAAACGAGATTTAAATCGTATCAAAGATAATTCCGTGTCTAAACTAACAAGAGCTTCTGTGTTTGAAGAGATGTTTATATCCTATGCAGAAAAACCAAGTAAGGAAAGAAATCATTCCACTTCTTACTCCAGTCTGCTTTGGTTGTCAGTCGATTCCTTTTCTTTTAGGGAAATGAGACAGTGGACATGACTAGAATCTACATTTAATCATAAATAATCGATAAAGTCGCAAATTTGAGTTTAAATGAATATTTTTGTTCATTAAAAAGACAACTACTTAATGTGAAGTGTATAACGATATAAATGATATAAAACAAGAAAATTTAAACAAGTCTGTACCATGCTTTAATTTACTCTTAAATTTTAAATCTATATTATAAATGCAGTTCTATTTCATTTAGACTTAAATTACTTTTTTAGCAAAGTAATATGTTTATAAATAAAAGTAGTGAAACAAGTAAATTGATTAACGAACAAGTGTTTTTTTTTTTTTTTTTTTTTTTTTTTTTTTTTTTTTTTTTTTTTTTTTTTGGCTTCTTTACTTTGATTAAGCCAATTTGGGAAAAAAGCAATATTTTGGTTACTTGCGCTAACAAGTGGCTCATAAGCTTTGTATGATGAGTAGATCATAATGTTTTTGTAGACTGCTGAGAGGGAGTTGTAGTCGCGCCATCTGATCTTCAAGAAGGTTTTCCATATTGCGAGCAACCAAACAGCACTCAAAAGATCTCTGGTGTCTCTTGAATTCGCGTTGCAGAAGATGCACACCGAATGTACGCTGGATTCACATTGCGATTTTCATGCCATTTTTTTAAAACAGCTCTTTGATGCATACCTTGTAAGCAACGCATGTTAAGAGATGACTTTGTAAAGCCTATCCAATGAAAAAGGCGCATGGAGATAACGTATATGCCCATGGGTTGATGTTTTTAAGCTTGCATTACTTTATGCTAAGCATTAAGACAATAAATTCTTGTGCAACAACCATAGCTCCCGACTTGATTTTTATGAATAATAAACATGTTGTGACTCATAAAAGGTTGCCAGTTACAAATCTATCTTTACTTGTACTAATCTGCATTCGTTCAGCTTTTCAATGAATTGATACCGTATTATGTTTCTATATAAAATGTGCTACACAAGATGGAATAAAAAGAGAAATAATCAAAGTGTTTAATATTAAAAGGCATTTAATATCATATCCCTGAACCACTTGATTTTTATATTTAAAAAAAAAAAGCGTTCTTCATGTTGGTAGCTCAAAGAATAGTTCAAGACAATGTCCTTTACATGTTCTTTTTTTTCAGACAAACTATGATGGATATCTACTCAGATCATAAAAAAGATTCACAAAACATTTCACCTATCAAATCATGAGAGAAATACGAAAATTGACACCATTTTATATAAAATATATTATGTCGACTGGATGGAAACAAAAAACTTGAAAGATTCATTAAAAGTTATCCGAATATTTAATTTATTGAATTGATGTCCTTATTATAACTTGAGACAAGCACTCTTGTGTATATTATTTGACACTTTAATATGTTTGCCTAAAGTATTAAACTAAGTTTTACGAATAAGAAAAATCAAGTTTTTGATCTGGATGCAGTCATATCAACCGATATTCTACTGCATTCCTCAAGATTGAAAGCGTCTTTTCTATGATTTTTCATTGGAATCTAAATTACAAACCGTATCGAATTTGCTAATTGAAATTATACAAAGAAAAGGAACACGTAAAGACATTTGGTTTACAAGAGAAAAAATAAATGAATGTAAAGAAAAGTTAATGATAGAATATGTTTTTTTTTTTTTTTTTTTTTTTTTTTTTTTTTTTTTTTTTTTTTTTTTTAAAAAAAAGGGGGGGGGAAAAAAAAAAAAAAAAGGGGGGGAAAAAAAAAATAAACAATAATAATAAATTGATTCTCGAAAAGATCGCCAAATAAAAAAAAAAAAAAAGGAGATATCTCGATGAAATTAAAGTTATATTTGTAATACATTAAATTACCTAAATTGTGTTCCTTTACCCGTCCACTGGTTGTCTATGAAGCCAATTGAGCGTCATTTTTTTCTAATAAAAGGAAAAGGTTTGAAATAAATAACAAATTGTGTTTGAAGTTTCCCTTCTTTTGTAAAACAAGGTTCTATTTTATTCGATAATAAAACAATAAACAATTGTACATTTCGCTCGATCGAATTGTGTAATATCACAAATAAAAAATAAATTTCTAAATCGTTATACATGACATCATAAACACATCTACCGCATTGACCTCTGAGGGTTTAATCCTTCTTCTCACGTGGATTCAAATTCCGCTATTTTCTACATGAAAGAAACGGGTATAAAAAGTCTTTTCTTTTTGTTCCTTCCTCATTTTAACTTTTTTTTTATTTTCCCAATAAAAAAACTACTTTTTTTTAGAATAAAAAGAAAATGATGACGGAAGGTAAGAAAAAAGTCAATGCTAGTTTATGATTGATTGATCAACAGTTTGATAGACAATAATGTTGGACCACTGGCTACGCCCACACGATTTTTAATAGAAAATGATGCATGGAATTTCACGCCTGGTTTCGGTCAAGAAATCACTGTGGATCCGTTCGATTGTAATTATCAGCCTCAAACGCGATCACCTATGATAACAAGGGAAGACACATGGTTGCCAGAGCCTGCCTTATCACCTTCAACACCCCCACTGACTCAAAGCCCTACGAATTCATTCATGTCATTAAGTAACAGTATGGATGACATAATCGGACAAGAGGAGGCTACACAACGTACAGCATCAAAAAAAGAGAGAGATGAAGAATACAAACCGAGATCGACTGGAGGTAGAAAGAGACGGATCGTGTTTGAAGGTGAGGATGCCGAAGAGCGTCGCAAGAAGTTTTTAGAGAGAAATCGAGTGGCTGGTAAATTTGATAACAGAGGAATGATTCAACCGTGAGCTCATGGACTTTTTAGCTTATAAATGTCGCCAAAAGAAAAAGAGTTGGATACAAGAACTTGAGCAGAGAGCAGAGATCTGCAGTGCACGTAATAAAGAACTTCGACAGATTGTCAGTCAATTGAAAGAAGAGAGCATGTATTTGCGCAACTTGCTTCTTTCTCATGGAAATTGTGATTGTGAATCAGTACAGTCTTATCTTCGTAGAACGTCAATGCAAATCACATCGAATGTTTATTCAAGAAGAGAATCGTCTCTTGCTGTCCAACCTAACTATTCAACCTCTTTTAAAGATAATACGAACCATTCATTAAATACGATCCAAGCTCAAGATTATTTCACACAGACTCACAGCATGATTTAGTTCACACCACATTCATTTCCTTTGACAAGCTTCTATGATCTTTATGACTTTTATGAACCACCTATTATGTATGCCCTTTATTGAATCAACCTCATCCTTCATTTTTTCTCTTATGAACCATTTCTTCTTCATCTTTAAGCTCTTTACATATCCTCATGCCCATCTTTAGTTGTACATAAACCATTCTTGAAAAAAAGTCATGTCCTCTTCTGTTCTTTTCTTTTCCATTTTAAAACAAGTGTATTCTAGAAAAGTGGTTGCATCGTGTTGTGTAACCGGATGCACAAAAAGTTTAAATCCTATCGCTGTCATCATCTCGTCATGTATCGAGTGTGATTGAACCCCTTAAGGATGACATAATGTCAAGTAGTACAAAAACGAGGCATCTTGGAGACCATTCGATTCGCGCACACTCCAGCCATGGTCAGAATGACGTAATAAAACTAAAAGGCGCTGGGAACCGTGGCGATCTCATCACGGCTGATGTCCTCTTTGGAAGGGGCGTCAGGAAAGAATGGTGTAACAAAGGAGCATGTACAGTCTGGAGATGAATCGCTTCCGGATGGCTGTCGGATCGTACTGCTCGTTTGATGTTCCTATCCTGTGGCTTGCCCTATCCTGATTGCCCCACGGCCAGACACAATGGGTGTTATTTCCGTTTGTAAATGACAAAAAGGGGAGAGAGCAATTTGACATGTGCCCTTAGTGTCGAACAGGTTAAATAAGCACAGTGTGCCTTGAAGTTTTTTTTCTTTTCTGCTAATGCCGATCGAATTAAAGTACGATTTTCTTTTGTTATGTGTCTAGTAGTAGAATGTTTGTTCAAGTAGATCACTAGCATACATGGGTTGTCACATTTACAAAACTAGACAAACTAAAAAGTTTCTTGGAAGCATTGCTCATTATTGCTTCTCTTGTCTTTATCCTTTCTTTTGCCATCTTCTTTTATGCTGAGGTTCATTCATGCTTTGTACTGTAACAATGGTTGGTCAAGATGAAAGGTTTCTATAGCAACCTTCAATTACTTCCATCAATGCATGATCGCAAATAGCTTATGTCAATGAGCCATACTGCTTTTCAGCACACTTGTAAGCAATAGTGCTCTGGATGAATCATTTCACCAAAAAAAAAAGGGACGACATCAATACCATCGTATAAAATAACTATATCTTTTACAACAAGGTTATTCATCTCAACTGTCTCTACTCTTTGCTTCGTTTGCTCATGTTGAATGGAATCATTTGATGGTCATGAAGGGTATTTTGGCTTACACTTTGAAAGTAATTAGTTTTAGTATCATGAAGCATTGTTACGGTCAGTACCTTTGGCACTGTACAATCAATTTGAGTAAAGAATGCTGTGTATTGTTGCTATCTGTCGCCCTTTTATAAAGTACAGGCTACTTGGCAGTTTCACCTTCCCAGTTGACCCTTCTACGATGCCTGTATATCTCTTTTTTAGAGTACTTCAAAAGCAAAGCTGGTTTGAATGAAATTGAAAAAATAGCATTTGAAGTTGTCACAGTTGAAATATTAGTTAACTCTAATCAATTCAATAACCATAGCTTTATGGTTTATTGAAAATAGCCTCGTTTAACTTTATCGATGTCTATTATTTCATCTTTTTTGGATAAATTTAATGATTGCGTGTTTGATAATGAAGTGAGTGATTCGATCAAACTTCTCTGAATGGCATCACTTTTATTCTAATACATGAAGCTAATTGCATCAAAAAGATTCCAGTCTTTTTTAATGGTAAAGATTGTTTCATTCAGTGATAAATAGAGAAAGTACCTATTTGAAAGTGATGTTCTTTTCAATTTCATTCTATGTGTGTATTGCATTAAAGCGCCCCTGAAAACAGTTTAAAGTGATCTGGAGATTTGGATGTTCTATCGTCAGAATACACAGTAGAAACAAAGTATTATATGACTGTAATTGATGTCATTTCGCATATCCGCAGAGAAATGATCATTTTTACTATTGGACTTTTTTTTCCTTTGATGTTAGTAGGAATAACAAGTACTAATTAGGCCAAAAGGATACGGTATTAAATAAAATATATTTTATTCAAATAAAAAGCATTTTATTGGCATGGAAAAAAGAGTCGGTTGAGTACTCGGATTATTCCCTGTTTTAGTATGATACCTTTTATTGATGATAGTTTCAAAGAATAGAGCAAATCATTCGATAAGAAATGATGCATAATAGCTAAAATCTATATCATTGTTTAGACGCATATAACCAACTTTTAGATTGTGATATCCATTTATATATTAAAATAAGTCAATAAACAAAAAAGTATATTTGAACTTGTATCAAATTGATTCAGTAATCAAGCATATACGTGATGAACTGTTGTTCCACATTTGGCCCCTTTTTTTCTTTCTTTTTTTGGGAATGTCACTAAAAAATAGTCCAATGTTTCGATCTCAGGCTTGTTACTCTACAGGAAAAAGTGCATATGCTTACCAGACAAAAGTCTACAAGACATGTTAACATTAAAAACAAACATTTATGTATGCCAAAAAAAGAAAGTTGTAACTGTCAATTTGATCGGAAACTCGATGCCTTTATCTAGAACGAGAGGCCTTTTAAAAACATGATATACTTGCTAGAAAAAAGTATTCTATAGGATTGAATGATAAACACAACATGTAGTTTCATTATACATTAGAGTAGAGTCATTCTTTGATGTCAATTGATATTCAGAAAGTAAATGTTTCCTTGAATGAATGAGTTTACGTAAAAGCTTGATTTGGAAGGGGCATTCAAGTTTGTCAAATGTGCGGACACATTGTTTTGTAACTTCAATAGTACTTTTTTTTTTATCTTTAGAAGCTTAAAAAAGTGTTTTACAAAGGTGAATTTTAAAAGAGTGTATGTATCAAAAAGGAAAATAAGAATAAATAAAAAATCAAGTGGATTACAACGTTATACAATGCACCTCTCTGTTGAATCTTCTGTCACACAAACTAAAAAGAACACTTTCAGGCACAATTTTTTTAAAAAACTTTTTTTCTTTCTTCTTTTTATACTCTCTTTCATGCCTTTCTTCAAGTTTACAACCAAAAAAACCGAAAAAAAGAAACAAGAGCAAGCAAGAGAATTTCATCAAATTGAAACATCGTCTTATTGGCTACCAAAGGATGAAGATGAGCAATTAAGACAAACAGGGGTAAGCTTTTTGTACTCTAATGATAATCCAATACTTACTTGTACTCTAGCAACATTTTGTTATTAAAGAGGTATTTGGAGGGTACTCTTTCTTCTGTTCATAGTGTCCTCTTTTTTCATTTTCTCTCTTTTTTTTAGAAATGTACTATCTAGTATTACAGAAGCTCTTGATTTCGATCGAGGTATTTCAATATTAGACATTGGTTGTGGCTCAGGTACATGGATTATGGTAAAATAAAACGTTTAGGTTTTATATGCACTTTATAATAAAGTATATCTTTACCGCTCAAAATAGGATATGATTAGCGAATATCCAAATTGTCAATATGATGGTTGTGATATAGTAGATGTTATCAACAAGAGTATCATGTTGAAGCAGTTCACATTCAAATTTGGAAATATTCTTGAAACACTACCTTATAAAGACAACACGTTTGATTTCGTACAAATGAGACTCTTTATAGCCGCTTTAAAAATCGATCAATGGCCAGAGGCTATTGAGGAAGCACTGCGGGTGACGAAACCTGGGGGATTCATACAGCTGTTGGATTGGGATGCAATGGCAAGAAGTAGAACAGATCCATGACCAAAAGAAACTGATGATTCTTACTCTTGATTAAATTAGGTCCCAGAAGAAGGAGGAAATGAATTCCATGAGATGATGGTAGCAGGTAAAAAGCGTAAATCATATCAATGCATCTCTGACTTCTACATTTTGATAAAGTCCACAATGTTTTTCAAGCCAGAAACCAAAATTATCGAGCAGGAAAAGAATTGGAAAGATGGGTGATAGAAAATGGTAAGGCCAAGGTGATTCAAACCGAATTTCGAAGATGTGATACAAGTAAGGAAATGAAAAAGGATGAAAGAAAGGGATATACTTATTAGAATACAAGCTACTGGTACAAATGTAGCAAAGAAAGTAGCTTGGTGTATGTTGGAACTATTTAACAGTACAATGACCGTGGCTGGACCTGCCTTGGGACTATATACCAAGAAGGAACAAGATGAATATTTAGAAAAAGTAAAAAATTGCATGAAAACCACATGCGGCTTCTCTCGGAATTATGCCGTTGCTGCACAAAAGTTGTAATTTCTCCCCAACAATTCTTCCTTTTTCTTTTCTCGTAGCATTCAACTAGATGTCATGTTAATAAACAGTACACAATAGAATAAAAATAGATTAAGCTTTTTATAGAATGGCTGTTCATGTCATGGAGGTAATTCATTAAAAAAGAGTTTTAAATAACCAAACGTGTTTCTAAAGCAACCAGGACACTATAAAAAGTTTATTATTAACTCCTCTTTTATTATCATTGTTTGAACCTTACCTTACTAGGCCAACTAAATCTTTCAGTCGATTTTTTCAAGTTTTCTGCTTCTTTTAAAGTTCCTTTGATCTCAACTTCTTTACTGTTCTTTCAATCTCATGATTCGATAGTAGGATCGTGTAGGATTCATCCTTCTTTTACTCTAAACAAATTCATTTGAATGACTAGTCAAGCGATCATGAACGGATATGATGAAGCCACAATAAAGTAAGGATCTAGAAAACCTAACCTAAGCGCTCTACGATATTTTATCCCACAATCTGATGGCTTGCAGTATCAAGCAATAATACCATATAAAGCATTCGCCAAAGAACTTTCACTCATCTCAATTCTAAGCTATTCCAGGCTTTGATATACCAAAAATGATTTCAGAATGGTAAAGATCAGCAACATGGTGTAAGCTCTCTTCTTTTTTTTTTACAATTTACTTTTATAGAGACATAAGTTTGATTAATCTTGTATTGATATGATCTCAATGGTTCACAAACAAGAAAAGGAAACAGGAAAATGTTTATTTTTTAATTATAAAATGATATATAAGAAAAAGAGTAGAAGGAATGTATGATTGTGATAATCTATTTTCTATAGATTATAAAACTGTCTTGTTTGATCACAGCATCGCATGTGTGCATATATGCTATCCTACAAGTTGACATGTATGTAAATCATGGGTGGTATGAGAAATAAGTACAATTCACTTTTCGTACTAATGATAGGTGGAAATGACCACAAGAAAAGGAGAAAAAAAAAAAGGTAAGCAAAGGCTGTTGCTGGTGTGGTTTATGTCACTTTAATTTTTTCCATAGTTATTTCCGCTACGAAACGACTTGGATAGGCAACGTAGATTAGAAGCATAAAGTGACATGAAAATCGAATCGTGAGTTTTATAAAAGGGTTGCTCTGGAGAATCTTGAGTTATATTCTTTTCAAATACCAATAGAGTTTTACAACAACTTGTTCTATCTGAGCTTAATATCTTGTTTTGGTTTCGAAAAATATTTTCCATTTCAATAAAAATGTGACAAACACGAATTAAAAAAAAAAATGGAAAAAATATTTACGATTTATAAAAGCTATAAATTCTTTTTTTAGTCACATTGGAATTTCATTTTAGACAAATTCAAAGTGTATACTTGATCAAATGCCCCATCTTTACCATTATTGAGATAAAAATGTTGTATTACAAGCATAGAACAAATTAGAAAAAGGGATATTTGCGGAGTAACAATTGAAGTGGGGGGGGTGTTTTTTTGTTTGAAAAAAGCTTTTGCTTTTTATTTTTATTTTTTTTTTTTCACTTCTCAACAAAATGAGCAAAATGCCAAATGTTAAACAAGAAGACGATATATTGTCACCACACAAGCTATTCAAGAGCATTGTACCCACCACACTGTCTCCTAGTGCCGCAGCTAACATTCGGACAACAACACCGCCTACTCAAAAGAGTGTGCCTGCTTTTCTCAACAAACTTTACAGGTAAAAATAAGAGGAATTAATAATAATAGAAAAAAAAAAAAAAAGTCATTGCTTAATCATACATCTCTTAAAGCATGGTGAATGATCCAACCACCAATGATCTTATTTGTTGGGCAGAGGATGGTAAATCTTTTTTTGTAAATCAACAAGAGGATTTTGCACGCAAAGTTTTGCCTCGATTCTTTAAACACAATAAATTTTCATCCTTTGTTCGCCAGTTAAATATGTATGGTTTTCACAAAGTGCCTCACCTGCAGCAAGGTGTACTAGAAACCGATAGCGAATCCGAGCGTTGGGAATTCAGCAATCCAAACTTTCAACGAAGTAAACCTGAATTATTAGTGCTAGTGACGAGGAAAAAGGGTGTAAGTGCTGACGAAAAAGAGATTTCCAACGTTGATTTACAACATATTCTAGACGAAATAAAATCAATTAAGCGTCATCAGATGAATATCTCTACTCAACTTCAAACCATTCAACGCGATAACCAGATTCTTTGGCAAGAGACAGTACAGGCAAGAGAGAGACACCTTCGACATCAGGAAACGATTGATAAAATACTTCGATTTTTGGCATCCGTCTTTTCGAGCAATGGCAATAATGAAAAGAGAGGTGTCATACCAAGAAAGAGAAGATTCTTACTGGGCCCAGGTAACAATGATCTTGATCAAGAGACGAATCATTTGGGTGAGAATGCTATTGTGACAAGTGAAGATAGCGATGATGAAAGACCGATGAAGCAGCAAAGAACAGAGCCATCGTTTAATATTGATGATTATGTAAATCACCAACATGATTTGACGACTGATATCAATACTTCTGTATTAAACAATGCTCCCGCTAATGACTTGCAAGATGCTATTTCACTAAACAACAAATCAAAAATAGGTAAATAAAATCATGGAATACGCATGAATAAAATAAGCTCATCGTTCATTTATCAGACACACCCAATTTGGCGCCTATAATTGATTTGTCAAACATGCCACAGTTGCAAAATCTTCAACATTTGATATCCTTAGCCCAAGCAAATCCCGACTTACTCTCTCAGCTTACAAATGAATCCTCCTATGGAACACCGCCACCACTCTCCAATTCATTAATGCCATCTGTCACTTCATTAAATGTCACACCCCCTTCACTCAACCAAATCACGAACAATATTGCAAACGTATCAGATCAAGCAGACGCTCTTAATCAAGATATTGACGATTTAGGTTTAAGTCTTCAGGCGCTCGCACAACACCTTGGGTTTGATTCAGGAAAAGATCAAAATGGCTCTGATTCAAGCATCGCAAATGATTTGTTGGACATGGATGAATTTTTAAACACGTATGGTAAAGTCGCTTGATGTTTATGCTTGCTTTTATTTATTCACTTTTTTTTTTACTTAGGAGCTGAAGTAAGTACAGATAGCACCAATACAGACATTCCTTCTAAAGCATCTACCGGACAATCAAGTCCAATTGCTGATGCATCGATAAATAAAGAGTGATTTATTATTATGTACAGTAAAATAATTTATAAAGATTTGGATAACAAAGACAGGATCATACTTTCAAGCCTAACATAAAGCTGTTAAGAATTTCTGATTTGCATTTTTTTTTTCATGACTATTTACCTTTCAGCTCGAGCTCTTGATTCTTTAGCTTCATTCTGAACAAGCTTTGTCAACATGTCAACGTCCTTTTCTAACTGTGCGTTTCGGTTTTGATATGACTTGTTTTCATCTCTTTCATTTGCCAAAGAAGCTTCCAAAGTATTTAGTTGGGCATTCATTTTGTCATGTATCTCTCCTTTATATTGAAGCATATCATTTTGAAGTAAATCATACTTCATTTTTAATGCTTCATATTCTTTTCTTTGTGTCTATTTTAAAAAGAGGATATAAGTCCTAGTGTTTTCTTTACAACTCTTTCTTACGCTTATTGTTTCTTCTAGTGCAGATATGTCTTGCTCATATTTGATCTCAACCTCTTCTAGATCTTGACGCATCTGTTCATTTTCCTGCTGTTTGTAATCGAGTTCTTCTTTTAATGCCTGAGAAGCGCTTTGGTCGTCTTGTAATAGCTGTATTCTTTCTTGTAATTCTTGATTCTCTTTGCAAAGCTCATCACACTGTATCATCAAAGACTCATTTTCATCGCTTTCTTCTTGGATATCTTTATGCATCTTGGACAACATCACTGCCTGTTCTTCACTAAACTGTTTGACTGTGGTGAGTTCCTCTTGAGATTTTGTCAATGCCTGCTGGGTAGCCTCCAGCTGATCCGAGAGTTCTTTGTTTTTAGTAACCAAGAAGGTCTTTTCTTGTTCCATCTGTTCAAGGGCCCTTTGGTGCTCTTGCAGCTCAGCATCTTGTTTCTCCATCTGTCTTTGCTGACCTTGATTCTCAAGAGAAAGTTCCTGCAGTTGTTCCTGAGTGGCGGAAAGGACCAGTTCAAGATCTTCAATTTTTTTCTGAATAGCATTCTCTGCACCAAAGGTATACTGGAGCTCCTTTCGACGATGATAGACTTTCCACAGCCTTGATTGTTTCATGCTAATATAGATGCGAGCATTTCTTTGGATAGTACGAATCAATTGGTCTTGAGATTGACGTAAAATGACTTTACGACGAGCAATCAAACCTCGACAGGCGGCCTGGATCTTGGTCACAATCTCGGACAGTTTGACATCTCGTTGTTTTTCTAATTCACCAAGCACGCCGGCCTTAAAGAACACTTTTGTCTTACCCAGCTGATAGTCTTCGATGGGCTTCATATGTGAGACAGAGGCCAGTAAACGTTCACATGCCTTGCGATGATCTTGTTCATTTGCCACTAGGTCGGGGCTCAACAACTTGTACTGTTCTCTAAACTGCTCAAACGTCAGACGATTCGGGTACCCCACACGACAGATACGGATGCCTTCCAAAACACCATTGCAACGTAATTGATGAAGTATCAGCTGAGGCTGAATCTCCCCAGGCCGTTTGCGATCGTTGGGCAAGATGCATCGTACAAAGTGAGGATGCGTGTTTTGTAAGGTGTTCATCAAACCGGCCAATTGCATTTTATGCTTGTATCCAACCGTGTGGAAATTGCCTCCGCCCTTTCGCGTCCTAAACAAGGATCGCTTGACGTCAGCTGCACGTATCGGCATTGCTGCTTGAGTGGCATAGTCCTTGAAGAGATTGGCAGTGTGTTGGTGGGTGGATTCCGCAAAGAGCCTTGCAATATGCTCGTTCAGTGGGTCCTTGCCTCGATCAATCCAGCCGGACGTAGAGTACTTGACCTCACCTGCATAATGTTTGATGGAAAAACCTTCATTGTACATGTCTCGTTTGAAGCGTGAGTTGTGTAGGTTTTGTTCAATGATCTTGGCTAATAGGCGTTCATCAGTTCCTTGTGTAACGCATTCATCTTCAAGGCAAGACAAGACACCAATTGGCTATAAAAAGTAGTTCAGAAAATCATAATAAAACTTTTTTTTTTTTTTTTTTTACATTTTTAACACTTTCAATTAAATCGATAGTGGGCTGCAAATCGTTACGATAATCAAATGAGTCATCGCAATGAATGCCTTCTCGCTTATATTCCTTTTCTTCGAGCACAAACATGTTTTGATTAAAAAAATCTTGTAATTTTTCATTTGTATAATTGATACATAATTGCTCAAAGCTATTGATCTTTTTCATAAACAGTGTTAAAGAAAACATACAAGTTATTATTGAATGCTTTACCTTGAATATCTCAAATCCTGCAATATCCAATACGCCAATGAACCTTTCACCTTCAGCCATGCCTTCCAAAGACTGAGGACCATCAATCGCCGTATTCACACGAGTGACGAGATGACTAAAGTTTCTTTCGTACATCACTTTGGCGAGGGCATCTAGATGATCCTTGACTTGGCTTGGTGACTTACTCTGACTGACCCATTCATTGCCTGCCCTGATCTGAGGTTCCAGTAGGTGTTTCTTGAATAGCACAGGCGATACACCCAACAGTTCACAAGCCAGCTCATGATTTGCGATTTCGACTCTTCCAAAGTGGTTATTGACAGCAATATTACCCAAGTAAAGGATGGCGACCACAATACGGAAAAAGTCGAATCTTTCTTCTACAGAAATACCCATGATGTTCATGGACTGTACGAGTTTATTGTATTCTGCTGCATCATCCACACCTTGAATGGTATGATTTGAGCTTTTTATATAGTTGAAATCTGCGGGACATTTCTGATCGATACATAGTGCAGCTGTTGAACAGCAGTCATTAGCTTTTTTTTTTTTTTTTTTTTTTTTAATATTACCTTTCATATCTGGATTTGCATTCAAAAGTTGATAAAATATATGATAGCTTCTTTCTTCCAATGCCTGTGTATGAACTCGGGAGGTCTCCAACAGATACCAATCAATGAATGCACCTCGGATATTACCATTTCTATTAAAGGCGATACGAATAAACTTGCCAAACCTTGAAGAATTATTGTTTCTTATGGTTTGTGCATTACCAAAGGATTCCAGGATGGGATTGGCCTGTAAGATTTGAACTTCCAATTTGGATGCAACATCTGTACCAAAACCATGGCTTCCAGCAATCGAAGCCAAGTATTGAATGACAATTTTGGTATTCTCAGTCTTTCCTGCTCCTGACTCTCCACTAAATGTGTCTATTAGCATACAATGGGCACAGTTGGTTTATAAATACTTGCGTGATTAAAATAGATTGATTTTCTTTGTCATGAAGCATATCATAGAATGCATGGTCTGCTATAGCATAGATATGGGGTGGTGCTTCGCCTCGTCTCTTTTTTCGATAATGTCGAATAATTTCAGATGAATAAATAGGTAAATTACGATAGGGATTCACGGCCACCAAGAAAAGACCTGAATAGGTCTAGGTGGATGGTTAGTCATAATAGCCAATAGTGGTTTTATATATGCTTACATATATGTTGTTTTGCTTGTATCTCTGGGTTAGATTGTGTACAACAGCTGGCTCATGAAGATACAATAGCTCTGCCATATCTTCTACTTGATCTAACTTGGGTGGATTCATCATATAAATTTTATCTTTTGATACTTGTTCCTATATTAAATATTAATTGGCCATGCATGCGTTAAGATAAATCATTCACTGACATTAGACCCATCTTCGTATTCAACTAAAACGCTAGTGTCGTCATCATCATTATCATCATCATCAATCACTCTTACTTTCATAAAGCTCTCTGATGAATTCTTTTGTTCGACCCAGGCCCACTTTTGTAAATTAAATCCAGCATCATGATCAACAGATAGGTTATGTTTATGGTAGACTTCAATACCATGGCTATGCATAAGGGTACCTAGTTGCTTTGCTGTTTTCACTTCTGGTGGAGACATGTTGAAGAAGAAAAGAACCTTTTTGTTGTTTAATGTTTTTTTTATTATATGCGTGTGCAATAAAAACAAGTTACTATAAATAGTAATCCACATTTATTATTTAAAAGTCTTTTGGTATTGGAGGCAAATCATATGGAATAGGTGGAGGTAAATTAGTAGGAGGAGGAAGAGGGGGATCGGTTAAACGAGGTATACTCGGCACACGTTGTTGAC
This sequence comes from Rhizopus delemar RA 99-880, assembly GCF_000149305.1. Lineage (NCBI taxonomy): Eukaryota > Fungi > Mucoromycota > Mucoromycetes > Mucorales > Rhizopodaceae > Rhizopus > Rhizopus delemar. The sequence goes on from NW_027137836.1 coordinate 450,757, forward strand.
GATTATTTGAATGAATAGTAAAGCTAGTGTTATTAGATCGATTAGGTTCATGAAATGTGTGAGAACTGACAGTGGATGAAGCAGATTGTTTTCGTTGATTGTTTTCCGTTCGTGCTATAGCCGCAGAAGCCATGAGATGGTACTCAGAATTATCTGGAGAAGGGGTCATCGAATAACTATCTTCTGAGGAGCTAGGTGCTCTAACTTCTTGATAACTTGAATCAACATGTTCTGATGTTTTATTTCTATCATACCTATTATCAGTCAATGGTGGCGGTCTACTCGGCGGAGGGTTACCACCATGTTGTAATATATAATTGTCTCGAGCCTTGACTGCATCCACAGGAAGACCGTCCACCATATGCCCGTGACTCAGTAACCCTGAGGGAGGCCGCCATTCGTTTGATTGATCTTTACCAGCATTAGCCCTGGCTGATCTGGCTAACTCTTCTAATTTCAAAATATCAGCGGCTGTCAAAGGTGTCGCCGGTTTTTGGTTTAGATAGTCCAATACACTGGTCTTGTAGGTCCCACCTGCCTTTCGATTCGAGTGTCCTGTCGTCTTGTTCATCTTTTGTGCCCAGTGTCTTTGTTCAGCCTGTTTTCGTCTTCTTTCATTGTCTTCAGGTCGACTGTAATCGTAGGTCAAGAATTTATCTTCCATCATCTGTTGTTCTGGGTTTTGTTCTGTTTGATCTATTCCTGAAATTCCGGGACCCATATTTTCAGAGTAAGTTGTGCCAACGCCGCGTTTTGTGTTCTTTTTCCTCACTTTGAGCGGATTGTCTTCTAAGAGTATTTCTTCTAATTCATGCGTTGGATCAAAGTTGGCCTTCTTGTTCTATTGTACGTTGTAAGAGAAAAAGGTAAAATTGGTTATGAATGAATATAATTACATCAGGTACAAATGGAGGATCAATCTCTTTGAGTCTTAGTTTTTCCCAGTCCAATCCAGTAAACCAAGGATGGGAGGTCAATCGACTGAAACCTTGTTTTCCAACTCCGATACGAGCATTCACGTCTCTTGTTAACAGAGATTTAATAAAATCAATGGCTTGGGCTGATACTTTATGTTGACTAGGAAACGCAAGTTTATCGTGAAGAATAGATTGTTGTAAGGCGTCGTTTGATTTGCCCCGAAATGGTCTCTACACATTGAACAATTAGTAATGAATGATCGTTATTATAAATAGTTTACCTTGCCAAAGAGTAATTCATAACAGACTACACCCATCGACCACCAATCGACTGATGTAAGGTAGCCTCTTTTTAACAATATTTCTGGTGCAATGTAAGCAAAACTTCCAGCGACTGAAGTTAATGGTTTTGAGCCTAAAGTTGTTGTTGCAATATTAAAGTCTGTTAGATGAGCATGTCCTCTTTCATCCAATAAAATATTATCAGGTTTTAAGTCTCTATAATCATTTTTAGTATACTCATAGATAAATTAGATATAAGTAAGTACCGGTGAATGATATTAAGTGAGTGTAAATAATTTAAACCAAGAGCAATTTCAGCAGCATAAAATCGTACATATTCTTCGGGCATAACACCCAACCGATCCAGGTGAAACCTTAAGTCACCACCCAACATTAAATCCAAAACCATGAATAAATTTTCATCATCTTGAAATGCATATCTCATATTTACAATTAAATTACATTCAATTTGTTCTAATATTTTTCTTTCTGATATAATATTTTCTACTGCTTTCATTTGTATACATTTGTTTTTGTTTATATATTTTAAGGCATATAATTGTTTGGTATTTTTATGTTGAACAACTCTAACTTTTCCAAATGCTCCTTTACCAACTGATCTTAATAATGTAAAGTGTGATAAGTTGACTGTTCTCATTCTATGTTAGTTGCTGATAATAATATAACTTCGTTGTTATGGTTACCTTCGCCATCAAAATCTAAAGTATCTGGATGACAACATATATTGCCCATTTGATATTGTCGTAATTTTTATAATAAAAAAAATAAAGAAAAAAAAATACTAAAGTAATAAATATTATTCCTCTAATTTATCATACAATAATAAAGAAAAAAAAAAAAAATTGGTTACAAGAGAAAAGTTTTGTACCAACCTAGATTTATTAACTGAGAAACTGAGTTTTTATTTTACTGCTGATTGGGCAAAATTATTTTCCCGTTGCTATTCAGAAATTACTATAAAAGTAATTAAAAAAAAGATCACATAACTGTCATTATCCACAAACAAAAAGTATTTTCTTATCGCTATTAAATTAAGCTCGAATAATAGCTTAAAACGATGTTATAGGTTTTTATGATTAACCTCCGATGTTTTCAAAATGGAAAAAAAAAATGTAAAACAAAAGGATCCGTTTTTTTTTTTCTTTGACAGTAGATAGTTTTATACTCAGACGAAAAAACAAAAAACAAGGGACCTAATCGTATATTGCAAGTTTTGCTTTTTAACCATAATAAAGTATAGCTGGAAGATGAATGAGTTCAAGCTATTAGATTATTTTACTGCAATATTCTTTAAATGGGATAAAGGAGAGAAAGAGAAGAAGAAATGTACATGTATTAAGGATACACAAATCAAAATTCCTCTAAAAGCGGAGGTGATACATACTAGCTTTTATCGTTCAAATCAAGCGCTTTGCGGCTTTTTACTTGCGTAATAAGGAACGCAAGATTCAGTTATCATTTGCGATTTTGTAAGCATATTCTAGGACTCTATTTTATTGGGTAGATACAAAATAGACAAATTATTAAAAAAATAGGAATAATATAATTTAATGACAGGACAAATACGCTTTATAGATGACATAGGATTGCAGGTAAAGCCGATAAGGATTACAAGTTCAGCAATCCGATAAAATGGTGATTATTAATAGTCAAATAAGGATAATTACATTGAAGCTGATCATCACAATATTATATTATTTCATTATTCTAGCATATATAAATGAGATCGTACTTGTGATAACCCGAAAAACATTTACATTCTATTTTTTATTTATTTTACTTGCAGTCAATGTGTTTAAGGGATAAAGCAGTGAATATTCAAATAAAAGCTTTTCTTTTCTCTTTTCTTTTAACGATAACGGGAAAAAAAAATGCTGTAAAGTTATGGGCGTACATGAACAAGTTAATGGCATTTACGAGCCATAATCCACTTGTCAGTTCAAAAGAAATTAAGCTATTGTTTGTTATACAAGACCATTATTTAAATGATCGGAATAAAATTTTAACTTCTCCAGATGTTACGTTTGACCCCTCATTGTAGAGCATTGTTACCCAAGATGATATCATTCCTCCATTTTTAAAGCGCAAAAACATTTATAAAGTGTAACTTGACATTCAAACTGAACAAAGAACAGCACAAACGCTTTTTTATATTAAAGTGCGTATTTGTGTATATCATTTAAAGCAGAAAGTAGACAAAAAAAACTTCTGCTTACTTGGTCTGTATTCAAAACTAAAGTTATTTAGTTACTTTCATATCTCAAATATATTTCAGCACATTAGCTTTTAGCATATATACTAGGAGGAATATTCAAGAAGTTTATTAAACAAAAGTAGCTACAGTTCAGGATACGCGTTTAATATTTAATAGTGCTGTGAACCCGACAAATAAAATGTAGAACAATATGACTGGCACATGAACATGTTTATCAAAATATTGGATTAATTATTTCTTTAACTCGATTGTTCCGAATGTTATCTTTTAAACGAATATCCTCTTTGCATACAAAAATAATGCAGCGCAATATCTGAACTTGAATTTTTTGTATTTGTAGGGTTTCCTCCTACATCAAAATTTTAACCAAAAGAAATAAACAATAGGCTTTCATATGCTAACATGAAAAGAAAACTCAATTAAAAGTCTAACATGAACCATACATTGAATACAACACTCTTTATGAGGTCATATCATTTTTCAAGTTTTTGAAGTACCCAACTGATGTTTGAAAAGTATACAGAAACTTAACAAGCGTCTTAATAATTTTGAGTCTGTGTCAAAGGAACCATTTTCGAAAAACACATTGGGCTCTGTTTTCCTCTATATGATTGGCCAATGACTCGAATAAAATACTAAACTACCGTCGGAAAATTAACTATTATCAAATCAAACAAGGTAAAATATTTAAAGTCAGAATTGATTTTGCAAAGGGGGGTTTTATGGTCGCGCATTTTTGTAATTTTTTTCTCTTTTTCTTTCTGAATATTGATCGCTCATTTTTCCTCACTTATACAAAAGCATCTCATTTGACATGACAACTTTGCAAGTTTATGCACATAGATTGAGCGATAGCTCCCTTTGTAAATATACGCAGAGCCGTGCAAAGCACATTTTTTAATACTTGTTTACTACTAGCTCCCAACCTCAGAGTCACCATCGCGAATGAATTAAGGGATCAGGTTGAAATGTTTCAAACATTAGAGTATCCTAAATTCTTATCAACGCTCATTCCTATTTTTATGGATATTTTACAAAATGGAAATCCTGTATTTCAAAGTGGAACACCAGAACAAGTAATAGAAGAGCATCCTTTTCAAACCTGTATTAATCAAATTATTGATAGAAATTAAGAAATATAATATTGGAAATCATCTACCGCTTACCACAAACAGAGCCGCTAAAGGAATATGCGCATGATTTGTGTATAATGTTGATGAATTTGATACGAGTGGAGAATGAGGATAATGCTGTTGTTTGTGCAAAAATTATTATCGACTTACATAGAGCGTTCAGAAATTTATTGGAAGATCAAGTGGAGCCTTTTTTGGACATTGTTCTAGAGATATTTAAGAACATGGAGCAGACTGTAAAGGACCTTTTTGATGCTCCTAGTACACCCATTGGATCAGTTACTGCAAGTTGACATTGTTTTGTATATGACTTGTTTCGCTAACATTTTGTAATTAGCCTGGAATAAATCCTTTGCTTTTTGCTTCACCTCGACCTAATTCACCAGCAGAAGTGCCAGAGTCGCCATCAAAACCTTTACAAAAGAGTATGCATAGTTTTAAAGTCTTGACCGAATGCCCCATCATAGTTGTGTTACTCTTTCAAACAAATCGACGCATTGCTACAGAAAATATCATGAAGTTTGTACCTTTGATTTTCCAAGTAAGTATATAGCTCTTTTATGCTTGAGCTAAACTTATATTATTTTCTAGATTCTTAGTCTGCAAGCAAAGCCTCAAGCAGAAGCTGCCAGCGCTGCGCAGGCTCGCGGCGAAATATTCGTTGGTGTCAGTCCGGAAATTCGAAACCGTGCTGTATATAATGACTTTATTGTAGCTCAAGTGAAGACAATGTCATTTTTAGCATATATCTTAAGGAGCTATACTGCCTTACTTCGACCTTTTCAAAACCAGATACCAGATTTTGCCCTTCGACTCTTGAGAGAATGTCCCCCAGAATCAACTGCAACCAGAAAGGAGTTGTTGGTTGCTATTCGACATATTCTTTCGACCGATTTTAGGGCATCATTTGTACCAAAAATTGATCTATTATTAAATGAAAAGGTTCTTATTGGCGCTGGTGTCACCTCACACGATACACTGCGGTAAGTTTTTCGAAAAGATTGTATGAATCATGTATATTGATATTTGAACTATAGTCCTCTTGCATACAGTATGCTTGCTGATCTTATTCACCATATTCGAACTGAACTTTCACCTACCCAACTCTATCGAACCGTATACATGTATACACGAAATCTTCACGACGCTACACTGGCACCTAGTATTCAGACTATGTGTGGCAAATTATTACTCAACTTAATCGACTGTATCATAAAGATTCCCAATAAAGCTGAAGGAAGAGAGTTGCTGATGCGTATCTTGGACGCATTTGCTAGTAAATTTGCTTCTCTTAATATCATATTCAAGACATGCTTTAAACAACATGTGAAAAAGAACAAATCCACTCTTGTTAGTAATAACAATACTACTTCACAACTATACCCAGACAACAACAAAAAAGTCGAAATTGAAGACAGTTTTGATTATGATCGAGCGAAATCTATTCAAACATCTACTTTTATTCTCGAGCCACAACATGATGGCATCAAAGATGGCCGATTTTTATTCAAAAACTTTACTGTTGGATTAAAGTCTTTATTTATTGGCTTACGGCACTGCAATCCACCACCTTCAACCGACACCAACTTACAAACGTACTCACAATTTGCTCGAGGGTTTTCACAAGAGGATATTCATACACTTATCAGATTATTTAGAGAAGGACTTATGTGTTTTGAATACTATAACATCGATCAATACGGACCTGATGGTTCATTACCTTCTGAAAATGTTAACTATGAAGAGTTGAAAAAGACCTCGATTGGATGCAATGACTTATCTCTTAAAATTGGTACTCAAGCATCAGCAGAAAAGGAGACCTTGGAAACGTTTGCTACTGTATTTACACTTCTGGATCCAGCTATTTTCCAAGAGGTTTTTGTATCTCAAATGGGCTTCTTTTTTGACCAAATGTTAATCAATACTTCTCTGGTTCATATTGTGCAATATTTTTTAGTCAATGAAATCTCTAGTCAAGGATTTGCCTCAATCTTGTTCAAATTTCTGATTGATCGTCTTGAAAATCTAGGTGGAGCCAATATGCATTACTCTGCTGTTCAGCTTCATTTGTTTAGACTATCCTTTATGGCCATCAATCTCTTTCCGGATTTGATCGAGCCTGTACTTCAACCTTATTTAAGCAACCTAGTGAATTCTTGTTTTAAACTATCTACCAAAGCAGAAGAGCCTGCCAACTATTTTTTGCTTCTTCGTGCCATGTTCAAAAGTATTGGAGGTGGTCGATTTGAACTGTTATACAAGGAAGTTACACCATTACTTCACATGATTCTAGAAAGCTTGAATTCGCTACTAACCTTGGCTCATAAACCCGAAATGCGAAATTTGTTTGTTGAATTGGCCCTGGCTGTTCCTGTTCGTCTGAGCACTCTTTTGCCCTTTTTACCCTACTTGATGAAACCATTGGTGATTGCCTTACAGGCCGATAATGATTTGGTTGCTCAAGGTCTTCGAACAATAGAGCTCTGCAATGACAATTTGAACTCTGATTTCTTGGATTCGGTTATGGAACCTGTGATGAAGGAACTTATGATGTCCCTTTACAAGCTTCTTAAGCCATCACCCTACAACCAACAGAATAGTCACGCTGCTATGAGGATTCTTGGTAAATTTGGTGGAAGAAACAGACGTATTCTTAGCTCTCCTCCTACCCTTGAGTATGAAGAAGGCGTTGAGAGTGGTGTATCACTGGAGATTGTCTTTGACCCGAGCACAACACCTCACACTCTTCCTTTGGATAGATGTCTTGAAGTGGCATGCAAGGCGTTAGAAAATCCAACAACAGATTTGTTTTACAAGAAGCATGGATACGAATTTATAAAAGCCAACATTATTACCATGCTCGATATTGAAAATGGATTTGATAATTTGGCTCAAGTACTTTGCGAACGTGTGAAGAAACATTTACTGGAATCGTCTTCGCCTGAGGATAATAAGCCCACGGAAGCAATGGATACCGATGAGACACCTTTGGATGATATGCAAGAGGAAAAATCGGATGATTTAAAACCCAAAAGGTTGGAAGGTAGAGGCTACACAAAGTACCTTTCAAAAAGACTTGCGCAAGAAGAAGCATTCCGTACCATGCTTGTTGCAATCCTGAAAGCTTCTACACTTCCTACGTTGAGTGAAGATGCATGGCTCTTTTTTGAAAACATCTGTCATCATTTTATGTTGTTACATATCGGTGAAGCAATTGAGGCAAAAAGAACATGCCTCAAACCATTGTCAAACGTGATGAGTGAAAAATTATCTGTTCAAAACTTGAGTACAACAATTCTTGTGGATGCTATCGTCGAAGTGATGTCTTCTGAAAATGCAAAGCTAAGAGAGAGAGCAGAAGAATCGCTTCAACTCTGTTTTGATATAGCTGTCAAGATTTTAGGTGGTAAAGAACATGTTTGGAAACTACCTATCTTTAGAGTGCTTGCCTCTCAATTTAGCTCATACTGTTATAAGCAAGAGTGGTACTATAAAAAGGGTGGATGCCTTGGTATCTCAATCATCAGTTCACAATTAGACATGGGTACTCGATGGATGCGTGAACATGAAGTAGATTTTATTCGCGCTCTTTTGTTTGTCTTGAAAGATGCTTCGCCCGAGATGGCCAACGTTAATACAGCAGAAGCAACACAAACCCTTGCTCATGTCCTCAAAGTATGTAATCGACCCGATGACGATGAATCACAAGAAAGTCAGCAAAAGTTTCAGAACCTTATTGCATTACTCCTTAGTGAATTATCCAACTCAAACAGTACCGTGCGTGAAACGATACAATCCTCCTTCCAGCTTTTGGCGGACTTAACAGGTAACGAGGTTACAGAACTTTTAGCTCCTGTTAGAGAACGTTTAGTTGCACCAATTTTTGCCAAACCTCTTCGTGCTTTACCATTTGCTATGCAAATAGGCCACATTGACGCTATCACCTACTGTCTTACTCTTAGACCACCTTTCTTGGAATTTAACGATGAGTTAATTCGATTGCTACATGAGGTGCTAGCTCTTGCTGATGCAGAAGATCAAGCTTTAGTGAGCAAGGGCTCCCAACACAAGAATGAAACTCCCCTGATGAACTTGCGTATCGTATGCATCCAGCTTTTATCAGCTGCTATGGCATGCTCTGATTTCTCTAGCCCGCGACAGATTCATACTCGTGCACGTATAATTCAGGTCTTTTTCAAATCGCTCTATTCAAGTACACCTGAAGTAGTTGAAGCAGCTCACAGGGGCCTCAAACAGGTCTTGTCTCAATCAAATAAATTACCCAAGGAGCTTCTACAGCAAGGCCTTCGTCCTATTTTAACCACTCTATCAAGTCATAAAACCCTGAGTGTTCCTAGTCTTGAGGGGCTTGCTCGATTGTTAGAACTCTTGACGAATTACTTCAAGGTGGAAATTGGTAAAAAGCTGCTGGATCATCTTAAGTTATTGGCTGAAACCAGCTTACTGCAAGAAGCTGCTGGAACTGCATTATGTGATAACGGAGAAATCAAGGTCATGGCAGCTATCTTGGACGTTTTTCATTTGCTACCTCCCACTGCTCACATATTCATGGATGAATACATCTCGGCAGTCTTGGAAATGGAGCTTCACCTTCGTCGTTCTTTCTCTAGTCCATTCAGGTCTCCTGTAGTCAAGTACTTGAACAGATACCCTTCTGAAGCAGTAGCTTATTTCTTTGACAAATTTGACAAGCCACGACACCTTCGTCTATTCATTGATGTTTTAGGCTCAGAAAATGCTGCTCAGGTTCGAGAAGAGGTATCAAAGAATATGACTCAATTGATAGAAAAAACATTCAAGGTTTCCGATAATTCAGTATTGAATTTCCAAGGTGTGCTGATGGTGCGTGAAATAGTGCGACATGATCCAGATTGGTTGAGTAATCAGCCGGATGTCTTGGCCTGTCTTTTAGATCTTTGGCGATCACCAAGTCGATTTGCGTCAATGAGGAAGGATGATGAAGAAGGGGTACGAGTTACTCGTGAATCGTTCTATCTTTCTCAGATATTTATCTCCTACCTTCGTAAAAACCCAGAGAACGTGGATATTGTTTTTGAAATTGCAAACTTGTTTGCTCAAGATTCAGTCATGGATCTCTCTTATCTTCGAGAATTTTTCTTTCGAGATGTTGCTTTGCAGTATACGGCCAAGAACAAACGACTCATTTTTGAAAAATTCTTTCAGCATTTCCATGAATCCTCTTCGTCTACTCTTTTTCGCATGATGTTTCTTCGCCACGTCATTAACCCATCTTTGCTTGTCGCAATGACTCGAGAAAATGGAGGATATCGAGAGATTCTGGATGCAAAGATGATGGAACAATTGGTTCGTAAAGTATGGGCCCATTCGGGATCTGATGGAGTAGATGAAAATCAATATTCTGAAGACTCTCTTAGAATTGAGTTGCTACAGTTAACAGCAATGATTGTCCAGTATGCACCCGATTTGCTAACTGATTTGCGTAAAGAGGTGATCAAGTTTGGTTGGAACTATATTCGCCTAGAGGATTCGACTTGCAAGCAAGCAGCCTATGTATTGATAGCTCGATTCATTACAGCTTTTGAAACTCCTAGTAAAATAGTGATACAGATCTATGCAGCTCTCTTACGTGCTCATCTCTCTGAAGCGCGTACTCTAGTTCGACAAGGGCTCGACATCATCTCACCCGTTCTCCCTGCCCGTATACCACAAGCTGCGAAAGAACGCGTTCCATCCTGGATTCGTTTGACTCGTAAAGTAATCGTCGAAGACACACACAGTATTTCTCAATTAGTAAATGTCTATCAACTGCTCGTGCGTCATCCTGATCTATTTTACGATTACCGTGAACACTTTTTGCCTCAGATTGTGAATGCACTGCCTAAACTTGGACTCTTTCAGAATGCTACGCCTGAAAACAAACTTCTGACAGTTGAATTGGCAGAATTGGTCTTTAACTGGGAACAAAAACGATTGAAAAAAGACAAAGATACTGTCAAGTTATCTGAAAAGAGAGTATTAGAACCCTCCTCCAATGAATCTCCGGCAAAGAAATCCAGGACAGAGAGCGGTGAAGTCAAGAGTGCATCGGAAGCTCAAGCATCGGGTGGACCTAAAGAATATGCTCCTCCTTTGACACTTCGAGAGAATATGATTGGTTACTTGGTTCGACTTGCATGTAGCATTTACAATCCATCTGATATGATTCAACGAAGACTTGTCCAGCGTGTACTAGAGTTGATTAACCGATTTTTGGATTCCTCCGTTTGGCCCGATGTTCATGTGAAGTTTATTCATCTTGAACGCGCATTGACTATAAAGGAACTAAACGACATACTATTGTCTAGTGTATGCAGTGCTTTAGAGATCCTTTGCATCGACATTAGTCATAAGCCTAATGAATGGTTCATTCTCAACATGAATCAGCTTTTCCGACTTTTAGAAAACAGCATCAAGTCTGACCACGTTCGCATCCATTCATCACTTCAACCAGTTTTGTCACACATCTTTCGTTCGATAAATCAAGCCGTTCAGCCAGAAATCAGAGATGAGCCTCCACATCCAGATGTAGCCGGTTTTGTTGCTCTGGTCGAATCGACAATTACAGATGGTGTGGCCAGTGCAAATAATGTTTATGGTGTTTTAAAGTTACTTCAAGCTTATAGCACAGGACGTAGTGAAAAGCTGGATCAGTTCGTTCCGGGCATCGTGAAGCTTCTTCAAAAGCTCACAAGAGAGCATATCATGGCGGTTCAACCTCCAGCATCCTCTGCCAACCCAGACTCCCAAGTGAATTTACTGATTCTTAGTTTAAAGCTTTTGAGAATGAGAGTTTCTTACTTGGGAGACCAACGTCGTGGATTCCTCACTTGTCTTGTTCAGTTGATTGAAAAGTCACCCGATGTACAACTACTTCATGCTATTTTGGATATGCTAAAAGAATGGACGCTGGATAAAACAGAGACGTTCCCGACCATGAAGGAGAAGGCTGGGATTTTGGTTAAAATGATGAGCTTACAAAGCAGAAACGACAGCCGTCTCACAGAGGATTATCTTGATCTCATTCTGAAGATTTATAGCAACCCGTCTTTTGCAAGGACTGAGCTGACTGCACGTTTGGAAGAAGCCTTTTTATGCGGTACTCGAAGCGAAAATCCCCAAGTACGCTCACAATTTATGCGTGTGTTTGATCGTAGTTTGAGCCGTACTCTTTATACGCGACTGAACTATATCCTGGGGACTCAAAATTGGGAATCATTATCTGACAGTTTCTGGATTCATCAAGCATTAGATTTGCTTTTTGGTGCTGTTCATATCGAATCTCAATTGACACCTCCCCATGTACTAAGAGCAATGTCACTCAAAGTCATTGGCGATCAAACTGAGTCGGTAGACACTGAGGTATCTCCCGAACTGAGTGACATGATTGATAGACACCAGGCATTTTTGCAGAAATTACAGCAGTACGATGTTGGCAATATCGTTATTAACATGCGTCATCTTCAATATCTTGATGATAAAACATGTTTTAAACTTTGGGTCGACATATTTCCTATGGCATGGTCAGTATTAAGCAGCACAGAGTGTCATGACATTGGAAAGATTATGATACAGTTACTTTCTAAAGAATACCATGATAAGCAAGCTGATTTGCGCCCAAATGTCATTCAAGCTTTGATGGCTGGTCTTGCTCGGGCGGATGTTGACATCAAGCTCCCTCCTCATCTGATAAAATACCTGGGTAAAACGCACGATGCCTGGCATATCTCCATTGAGATTCTGCAAAAAATGATTGAAAGCGGTCGTCTGACCGAGGTTCCGAACGACGACTTGAACAGTCAAGAACGCACCCTGGATGCATTGACAGAGCTCTTTTCTGATTTAAACGAGAATGATATATTCTATGGTCTCTGGAGACGTCACTGTACTTATATAGAAACAAACATTGCTCTTTCGTTTGAGCAAAGCAGCATGTGGTCTCAAGCGCAAACCATGTATGAAAATGCGCAAATCAAGGCTAGAAACGGCGTGTTGCCCTTTACAGAATCTGAATACATGCTGTGGGAAAATCACTGGATCTCTTGTACAGAAAGATTGCAACAGTGGGATGTCTTGGCTGACCTTGCAAAGTATGATAACGATCCCAAATTACTTTTGGACTGCGCATGGCGACTATCCAATTGGGCCTCGGATAGAGAGACACTGGAGCAGGCTGTGACTCAAGCAGCAGATCATCCTACACCTGAGCTCAAAGTGTACGAAGCATTCCTGGTTCTCATGAGATCACAGGCGGCAGAAGACAGAGGATCAGAATTCACTCGCATCTGCGAAGAGGGTATTCAGCTTAGCTTGAAAAAATGGTGCGCATTACCTCAGATCGTATCACATAGCCATATACCTCTCTTGCAGCTCTATCAGCAATTTTTGGAACTGCACGAGGCCAGTCAACTCTTTGTCAGTCTGGGGAATACTAATGCACAAAATCTCGAGCAACGATCTACCGAGATTCGTGGTATCCTTGGCTCATGGCGTGAGCGATTGCCTAATGTCTGGGATGACATGAATGTATGGAGTCAGTTGGTAGGTTGGCGCCAGCATATCTTTTCTGCCATCAATCGTACCTATCTGCCCTTGATCCCACTGATTCCCAATCAGGCAGGAAATAACCAAAACACATTTGCCTATCGCGGCTATCATGAGACTGCATGGATCATCAATCGTTTCTCACGTGTGGCACGCAAACACAACCTAGACAATGTCTGTAGCAATTCACTGGCCAAGATCTACACCTTACCCAATATTGAAATACAAGAGGCCTTTTTAAAATTGCGTGAGCAAGCCAAGTGTCATTACAAGCACTCGACTGAGCTCTCAGCCGGTCTGGACTTGATTAACAATACCAATTTATCGTACTTTAACAAGGAGCAAAAGGCCGAATTTTATGTTTTGAAGGGACAGTTCCTGGCCAAGTTGAATTACTTGAACGAGGCAAATGAAGCTTTTGTGACCGCTGCTCAAATCGAGGTAGCCCACGGTCGTGCCTGGGCTGCCTGGGGTGAATACAACGATCGGATGTTTAAGGAGAACCCGCAGGAGCTCAATTGGGCTACACATGCTGTGAGCTGTTATTTGCAAGCAGCTGGTATTTTTAAAAATGCAAAGTCAAGAAAATATCTTTTGCGTATTTTGTGGCTGCTTAGTTTGGACGATCAAAATGGAACTATCTCAAGTGCATTTGAGGTATATAAGGGCGAAATACCTGTATGGTATTGGATAACTTTTATTCCTCAACTCTTAATGGGAATACAACAAAAAGAAGGAAAACATGCTCGTACAATCTTGATGCGTATTGCTAAACAGTATCCACAGGTAAGTTTAATCAACAGAAATTAAAAAAATAAATTTTCATACCCTCTTTCAGGCTTTACATTTCCAATTAAGAACTGCTAAAGAAGAAGTAGCAAAGCGCGCACAAATGGCGGCCGCGGTGAACAAACAAGCAGAAGTCACAGCAGCTGCAGCCAACGGCTCGGTGAAGAAGGAAGAAACGGTAGGTGTGAGTACAGAAGGAAATAAAGAAGAAAATGCCAAGAAGGAGAACGGTGTTGAGCCAATGGAAGTGGATAAAGAAGAGACAGAAAAGATCAAGGAAGAAGATGAAGTGAAGAAGATAAAGGCAGAAGAAGAGTCCATGGAAGGAAAAGAGGACAACGCAAAGGCCGTAGAAAAGAATCCGGTGACAAACCCTTGGATCAAACCTCCCATGGTGACCCCTAATACACCCACTCATCCTTTTGACGAAATCATGGCCATGTTAAAGACAGGCTACCCCTTACTTGCCCTATCGATGGAAACCATGGTGGACCAGATCCAATTGAAGTTTAAGCCTCAAGCAGATGAAGACATGTATCGGTTGGTAGTGGCATTATACAATGAGGGGGCTCAGGTAAGAATGAACATGGTAACTTTATGCTTTGCACTCACAAGTATGGATAGCAATTACTGACTCGTCTAATGAACCCAAATGACACACTTGAATTAACCCAAGCGACTATCAGCAACATTGCTCGTTTTGCTGATAGTCTTTATCCAGGCCATATGAAGACAGCTTTTGTGCGAGACTTTGCTACGAGCAAGCTCAATCTAGAAGAATACGTGGCTAAACTGAGACTGTGGCGAGATAAATTTGAGGCCATGCTGGATGCTCGACCTCGTAAACAAAAGTTGGAGGCTTCAAGCCACTATCTTGTCGAGTTTCAGCATCAAAAGTTTGATGATGTCGAGATCCCAGGCCAATACCTACTGTTGACCGATAACGCGAATGGCTTCCTTCATATTGACCGCTTCTTGCCTAAAGTAGAAGTGATTCGCAGTTATGGCAATTGTTTCCGTCGTGTGACGATTCGAGGTCATGATGGCAGTCTTCATCCCTTTGTCATTCAGAATCCGGCCGCTCGTCAGTTTAGACGTGAAGAGAGGTTGATGCAACTCTTTCGATTGCTCAACGGTGTCTTGGAGCACAAGAGAGAAAGTCGTATACGAAATTTGACGTTCCACTTGCCCAGTATTGTTCCTTTGGCCCCCAATGTCCGTATGGTCAGTGACGACCCTTCTTATAGCACGCTTTATGAAATTTATGAAGACCACTGTGATCATATGAATATGCATAAAGACGACCCATTGGTTTACTTTATTGAAAAACTTAAAGGCAGTGTAGATAGGACAAGTGAAGTAAGTGTGAGGCTTTGATAAGAATATATAGAAAAAAAAGAAGCTGATGGGGTAAATTAGGGAAATCATCTGAAGGCAGAGCTACTTAATTTGAGAATGGAAATTAATGAAGATATTGCAAAGACGATGGTACCATCCAATATTTTAAGCAAGGTAAATAACAACGCAGGTTACCTTGTTTCATTTATTTATATCATGATAGTACATGCTTCGAACTCTCCGTTCTTATTCTGACTATTGGTTTCACCGTAAACGGTTCATTTCTCAATATGCCACTGCTACCTTTATGTCTTATTTGTTTAGTATCGGACATCGTACTCCTCACAAGATTACAATCTCACGAAAGACGGGCAATATATGGATGACAGAGTTATTACCAGGTGAGAGACTGATGAAAAAGTGACTTGTTGGGATTACTGACGTTGAGGATGTATAGGCTGGAGTCAAAATAACCCACTGCTTGGTAATGGGGAATCAGTTCCTTTTAGATTTACACCAAACATTCAAGAATACATGACTGCGGTTGGTGTCGACGGACTTTTTTCAAGCTGTCTGATGGCCACAGCACGATCCCTGACAGAAGAATTAGAGCTGGATCAGTATTTGTATCTTTTTGTGAGAGATGAGTTGATCACTTGGCATATAGCCAATCAATGCCCTGCAACCGAAACGCAATTCCGCGAGCGAGTTCAGGCGAATGTGCTTCAGATGATGACCAAAGCTCAATTTTTGGCATGTAAAGCAGACATTGAAAAGGCAAGTGAAAAAGAAGAGATACGATCAAGCATCGACTGACGTTTTTCTATAGAATGCACCGACTGAAAGACCTGTGAATCAAAATGTGATCCAGTTGATATCACAAGCAAGCAATCCTCAAAAGATGGCACAAATGGAATGTACATGGATGCCATGGTTGTAATATATATTAGAGAAATAAAATTGTGTATAAAGGTATTAAGGAAAGCCTTGTTCTTCATGTTGATCCTCTTTGAGACGATTCAATTCGCCTTTTAACCACAAACAAGGTAAATTACCTACGCCTACGATGACAGCGACGACCACCATGGATAAGTTCATGTTATTGGGTGGTGATGCCTCTGGACCTGCTCTGAGAGCATCAATGACAATAGAAAAGATGAGCATGGCTATTGTTGTGAAGCCCCATAAGAGAGATGAACTGATGGATTCTGAGATAGGATAAGTCACTAGAAAAGAAAAAAGTAGGTAAAAGACGAATTGGAAGGTGACTTTTTTTTACTTTCAGCCGCCAATTCGATATAGATGGGTAATAAAGCATAAGAAAAGAAACCGTTGATGATGCATGCGACAAGGACGGTTGCAAAAGCATTGGGTATGACTATAAAAAGGTATGAGAAAGAAAAGGAGAGAAAAAAAAGAAACGTACGGTTGAAGTTGAACATGACGAAACTAAAGACCATCATGGGCGTCAACAAGCGAAGGAGCATAAAGTACTGAGCCGTTTTACCCAACCAATAACCCGACATGACTAAGAGACATCAGCCAGCAGGTCAAGCACCGACCAACTTACCTCCACCCAGACAACCGGCGAAGACGACCGAGGCAGCACACAGGCCCGCCTGCTGATCGCTGTAGCCAAAGGGCGCGATGGCCTCCATGATCAAGACCGAGACAGAGAGAATCATGCCGATGGTGACCGAGGTCATGAGGGTCAACCAGCCAAACTGAGCGTGTGTGGCGATCGATCGGAGGCCGTGCCAAAGGGAATCGCGTGCGAGGGTGGCCGAGACGCAGGGTGGGACGGCAGGCTGAGGGGGGATGAGAAAGGTAGGGAGGGCGGCAAGGGTGGAAAGACCAGAGACGACGAGCAACTAGGGAGAATCATGAGAACAGCTCATGGATGACGTGGCTTACCATGCGAGGCACCTGGTTGACCGTGGGGCATATCAGAGGCAAGAGCAAGGGTCCCAAGGCCATGCCGACCTGAATGGCTACATAAAAAGAAGGTCAGAGTGCATGCTGTGAACAGAAAAGAGGGAGGAGGGGCATTTACATAACAAAAGGCTGGCCA
Organism: Rhizopus delemar RA 99-880; assembly: GCF_000149305.1. Taxonomy (NCBI): domain Eukaryota; kingdom Fungi; phylum Mucoromycota; class Mucoromycetes; order Mucorales; family Rhizopodaceae; genus Rhizopus; species Rhizopus delemar. Next base: position 468,106 of record NW_027137836.1, read on the forward strand.
GTCCTCGATCTTTGGGTGCAAACCAGATGGAAACAAACTAGAAGGGCCTTCTTTAGCCTTGAGGGGGGTACAGCATGCGATTTCTTTTTTTTACCTTTGCAGCAAGACTACATATGACAACTTAGCCCTCTCTCTTTTTTTTATTTTTTTTTTATTTTTTTACTTGTAAACCAAAGGTCCTCCTAGACTGGCAATCATCTGTCCTGTCATAAACAACGCATATCTTTTTTCAATCGGCACAAGGATGGCCAAGGTTCGAACCCAACAACCCAAGGCGTTCAACAGACCACATAAAATGAGCTAAAGAAAAGAGAGGATTGGGAGGGATGAATCAAGAGAGAGAAGGAGGGGGGGATGCTTACGGAGGATCTGATGCCCAGCTTATCATAGGCCAAGGGTGTGATGAAGGAGACCAGGGCGTTTAGGATAGCCGATCCATTGGAGAGCCAGTTGAGTTGAGTGAGTGAGATGGCCATCCAGTCTGCCATGACGGTGGGTGTACTTGAGGCTGTCATCCACATGATGGCACAACTACTGTTCAACACCATACAGACGACGGTCCCTAGCCAAGCCCAGGTCGTTGTTTGTTCTTGTGGCTTTTCATCAGAAAGAGAGGGTGAGTGGGTTGAAGTGGAAGATGGTTTGTCTAAGATGGGCATCAGCTTTGGATGAATCCAATCCTTTCTCACCTTTTTTTTGATGACACAACATAAGAAAGAAAAACAATTTTTTTTTTTTTGGTCAATCTCCTTTTAGTAGAGGTTCAGGGGAAGATAAGGTATGTGATGCAACCATTTTAATTCACTGCTTTATTTTGTTGCATCTCCCTTTTCTTTGATGCAAGTCTACATGAATTAAAAAAGTAAGGGGGGGGTTGCATGAATCTCAATCAAGTCCATTTGATTTCGATTCTCTTTTTTTCTGTGCTGAGATGCAACGGAGATTGGAAGGAGATGAATCGGAGTGGTTGACAACGTGGCGGTATGGATGAATGTAACATGAAGACTGTGTTACGGTTGAGAAGAATGAAATAGTTTTATTTACAATCCTTTTATTATTTTTAACAATTTTTTTTTAATGAGTGAAAATAATTCAACGACATCGACCGTGATACCTTATTATGGAAGTAGAGTACCCAAACAATCGATTGTGGAAACAGATCGAGTGATATTTCAAATGATGGACGATGTGAAGAATACGACACTAAAAGAAGAAGGTAAAACTGATGCTCATTTTTATATGAAACTCAATTTAAATTAGATGAACAAATCAATCAAACGATAAATCAAACAATGACAACCAACTTTATTTGGAATATTCGGATATTATTAAGTTCAATTGTTATTTTATTATTTGTGGTTGGTAAGTGTAACATTTCTTTTTTTTTTTAAAAAAAAAATGGACTAAAAATAAATCATAAAGGAACTATTCTATTAAGTGAATTAACAAAAAACAAATCATAAAAAGGGGAGGAGAGAGAGAAAGGAAAGGAGGAAGGGAGAGGAGGAGAGAGGGGGAAATTATTTTATTAATAAAAAAAAAGTCTATAAAAGTGTTGAGAAAAATGTTCAAGCCTGTGTACACATTTCACATACAAAAAAAAAAAATTATTAAATTAATACTACAACATATACACAACATTAATAAAAAAAAAATTAGAGTTTTCTTGTCACTTTAATCGTCTCCGCAGCACGGCTGGTCGAAGATACTTTTTGAGATGGAGTCATTGTTCTACGGATGATGTTGGAGGGTGTTGTGGACCGAGCTGGTTTTGACGACAGATGGGTCACGGTCGATTTGGCCGAGCGAACGGCGGGTGTACGAACAGCTGGGGTACGACTGGCAGCACTGGAGGGGGCACGGCTCGCAGCACTGGAGGGGGCACGACTGGCCGCACTGGAAGGAGCACGGCTAGCGGCACTGGAGGGAGCACGACTCGCAGCACTGGAGGGAGCACGACTGGCCGCACTGGACGGGGCACGGACAGAGGGAGCGACACCGCGTGATTTCTTTAATGCCGCGATTTCTGCCGTGGCCTCCTCCAGCTTGTGCTCGATCGACTTTCGGGCCTCGGCCTCTTGTTTGGCGGTCGTTTTGAGTTCATGCAGTTGATCGAGCACACGGGACATCATGGATTCCATGTCAGCTCTGGCCTTGGCCTCATGGCGTAAGCGAGATTCGAGGGGTTGGATGTGATGCAGGGCTTCTTCCATCTTTTGCTCATAGGTCTGACGCAAGCCGACCTCTTGTTCGAGCCGTTCATGGAGCACCTTGTGTTGGTGGTCCATCAAGATCGTCATGTCCTCCATCGCCTTTTCAAACGCGACCCGCATGGCTGTTTCCTGGTTCAGACGCTGTTCGAGTTGATGGATCCTGCTCTGGACCTGGTCCTGCTGACGGCGAGCGAGGGTGTGGTGGATGTGCGCTAGACCGGCCAGCACGCGGTGAGAGGCCTGGGTGGTTTGCTGCGTACGGTAACGGTAACCACGCCAGGCGGCTTGGATCTTGGTAGCAGCCAGGGTACGGACATGGTCTGGGTCGAGTGGGTCCGACAGGGGCAAGAAGACCGAGGCGGATTCGATCGGTCGTTCTTTGCAGTCGATGTCTTCGAGAATGTTGTCATCATAGCCTTCGTCGCTGTAACTGATACGAGAGGAGTGGATGATGACAGGTGGATTGAGTTTGCTGATCTTCATGAGGATGACTTTGGAATGAGTTGAAAAGTTGCTTTGATCGTCTTCTTCATCGGATGAACACTGATAGGGATGAACACTTTGATAGACTATAGGAAAAGAGGTCAGAGGATGAATAGAGAATAAGAGAGCTTACGTTGTTCATGCCAATCTTCGGGTTGATAATCATCATCGTCAGGAAACATGAATGATTTCTCATCCCAATTGATCCTGTCTTCTTCAGGCACACGTTCCAAAAAGAGTTGTCTGTGTTTGGCGGATAGAAAAGAAGAGGGACCCAAGGGTTGTTTGATGGTACCGGTTGAATCATAGGATTCTTCTCGATCATTTCGACTGATGTATTGACAAGGGAGTTGAAGTGGAGAGAGTTGATGATCCGAAACGAATTCTTCTTGTCGAGTGATGAAGGATTCATTAATAAAAGACAATAAATCTTCCAATTCTTCTTGTCCTTCTTCATCCTCATCATAACGATGATCTGTTGAAATGGTAGTAAAAGAAGACTCATCAAAGAATTCATCTTCATCGTCTTGTATGTGTTCTTCAATAGCCATAATGCGTGATCTCGGTGGGAACTCATATTCATATAATTCGGGTGCTAATCGTTGAGTGACCTCAATCATGGAAGGAGGGTTCTATTGTAATTTGATGTGAACCAATCAAATTAGTTGGCCGCTCATTTTTCATGTACTACTTTTACCACGTTTTTTTTTACCTCAATTTTATCTTGGAAAATCTGGTGATGAAGCATAATTGGTTCTGAATTGAAATTGTCTGTCATGATGTTTATATAGTGAATGGAATGGGGTAAATAAAGTCTATAAAGGAAAGTCTATGTTTTAAAAAAAAAAAAAAGTCTATAGAAAGTATAAAAAAATTAAAAAAAAAAAATGTGTGTGTGGGGAATAGATGAAGTGATGATGAAATGCGTTTTGTTTGTTTAAGAAAGAAATAAAAAGTGAGAAAGTGAGAGAGAAAGAGAAGAAGAAGAAGAAGAAAAAAAAAAAATTTGTAAAGTATTTTTTTTTTTTTTATTATTTTTATAAAAAAGTGAACAAGAAACGTGACAACAAAGCCCAATCCAAAAAAAGAACATTTGATTATTCAAGTTGTTCGAGATCAACGTACTATTGACAAAGTTGTACAGTTATCGTCATGATGATTTCCTTTTTCTTTTAAATGTCATTAACATTTCATTTCATGTATCGGGCTTGTATTCATCCAATCAAATGTTGATTCATTTACTTTTTTCTTTTGAAATCATTCATTCGCCGCTTTCTATTTTATTTTGAAAAATAAATTATTTTTAAAATTGCTGATTCATTGTGTCTACAAGAAATCATTCGTTCTTTTACAACCATTGATCTTCATGTGAAAAACAATGAAAATAAACTTTTTTTTTCATCCTGTGATAATAGACAACAAGCATTTGCCACTCATCTAAAAAATAGGAAAGAAAGAAAAAAAAAAAAAAAAAGGAGAAAGAAAAAGAAGGAGAAGAGAAGAAAAAAAGATTGTTTTATAAAGAATTTCTTCTTTTCAACTCACGAGCTTCCCAAAAAGAAGGAACAAAAGAATGTTTGTGCAACCAGTTGATTTTATTCTTCATTCAGCTTACATAATGTGAAATGATATCACGAAGAAGAAGAAGAGGGTATCATGTCAAGCTGTCTTAACAAACCAGCCAAGAGATATTGTTGATGGGTCATGGGCTGATACCACTGGCCATGATAATCCAAACCTTGATGGGTCACATAGTCTTCCACACACCTTCGTTCTTTCTCAAACAGATCCAGCGTGACCCCCTCGAATTGATTGTCAAACGTGTTGAAATTCGTTTCGTATTCCAGTCGATTCAGGTTCGGAAAGAGCCTCAGCAGGTCCACAAAGCCAGCGAGCGACAGCGGCATCGTCACGTATTTCGTCACGCGCAACCGCTCGATCGATCGCAGCGGCTCCCGTTCGACCGCCAGTTCACGGTTGATCAGACAGGCGAGATCGACCAGCTCGACCGTCTTGAGCTCACGACAGCCGGACAGCAAGGCCCACAGGGCCCGAGGCGAGATCGCTCCCGGTCTGTCTTCGGCCAGGGTGAAGGAACGCAGGTGAGGCCAGCGTCGGACGACGGTCGCGAGCACACGGTCGTCCAGGCCCGCGTGCAGGCCGAGAAAGTGACGCATGTGGGGGGTGGCCAGGATGAGGGTCTGAAGCATCTGGCCAGAGTCGATGCCCGCGTCTCCATTGGCTTCGTATCGAAAGCGCTCCAGGGCATGACCGTTGCAGATCAGCGTGCTAAAGAACTCGGTCAGGCCCAGATCGAGATCACAGCCGATGACCGACAAGGACCGGACGGGTCCCAGCTGCATCAGTTTCGCAAATTGGTCAGAAAACGCCTGGTGGACCGTGTCGAATCCGTAGGCTTGGTATTGCTGTCTTCGTTCGGCTGGCTGAAGATGGCGAATGTGGGTATAGAGCGGGGGGGCGTCGCATCGGCTGAAAGAGACGGGTATCAGGGTGTCTTGGATAAAGGAAGAATAACAGTGTTGGAATCGAATCGATTTGGGTCTGGGTGCGATACGAATGATCTTTTGGAGGGAGACCAAGAGGGCTTTGAGTTCCAGGTCTTGAAAACAAAGGTGTTGATAAAGATAGGGATCATGAATCATCCAATACCACTGTCGACAGACTCTATCTCCTTTTCTCAGTCTTCTTCTTCTTCTCTTCTGATTCTTTTTCTTACCTTGCCACTTGCCATCTTTCTGGATAATTTAAATAGGAAAATATATGTTGAAGGATTGGATTGGGTAATAACATTTATATACAAAAAAGAAAACAATTTTTTTTTGGCTCCTCCCCCCTCCCTCCTTTTTATACAACAATCGGTTACAAACAATGCCCTTTTGTGAATTGAAGGTTTCAGAATTGGATGCTGGGTTTATAAAAAAAAGGTTTTGTTGGTGTGTTGACGACCGTTTCGGGTCTTCTTTTAAGAGGAGATGGACTACAAAAGTAGATGACACCCAATTTCCAATTCATGTCGAATTCGGATGGGTCCGTTCATGGGATTAGTGTCGTACAATCCATTCATTCAGAGCTAGAATATTTATCTTCTTTAAGGTACAATATGAAACATGAGTCAATCAAAATGATCATCAACTGAAACACATGTCACATTTTACTTTTCTTTCACAATACCGCGCACTCTCTCTCTCGCTTGTGAAAATCAACAACATCATTTCTTTCTCTGAGCCCTCTTGTGTACAACCTCTCATGATTTCATTCCAATGCGCAGGCGGTGTAGCCTATCTCAAAAAAACAATCGACAAGCATTCTGTGTCTACAGGAGTCGCTGTCCTTTATTTCATCAGGGTCTCTTCTTAAGGGCCGACGGTTGGCGCAGGATTCATTCGACGCTTGCCACCGACTAGAGTCGTAACATTGACCAAACGACGGCGAAAGCATGCTGGACACCGTCCGATCGTCTCCCTTTTTCTTACTTGTCTCTTCTTTACACGACCCGTCTTGGCCTTCTTCTTGTTTGGCTACCTTTGTGTTTGAGACTTGACTTTACCAGCACAAGCAAGCGAACTGTGGACTTTACCCTAGAAAAAAAAAAAGAGATCAGTGGATGGATGACTCGAGGGCTTGTCTTTACCATTTGAATTGATCGAGAGGGGGGAGAAAAGGGTGAGGATGGATTGAAGAAAAGGAAAGAAAGGGACGCCTTGCCAATCAGATCGTAGCAGGGTCCGGTTCGGACTTTGGAAGTGCTACCTTACTCTCTGTTTCATAGAGAAAAGGGTTCCCCCCCCTTCCAAAAGAGCTTGTTCTCACACTAAAAAAAATGAATTCTTTGTTTCACTGCTTTTCAAGAACAAAATATGCTGTTTCAACCTCTGCTTTAGAACGACGAAAGGTTTTAAACTTTATTTTATAGAATGCGTGTTTGACAGATCAAGTAGCACTTGAGATGTTCTTGATTATTATTATAGATCAGACTTTGAGAAGGATTCAAATCGGTCGACATGTTTTAGCTTTTTTTGGACAAAAACGTAGCCAAGGATGATGTCTCGCTATTTTTGTCTCGTTCGATGGCATCATCCCACTGTCTGTTTCATCCAAACACACACTCCCTCTCTCTTTCCCCTCGGACTTCATGAACACATGGAATCCAGCCTGGTTTCATATCCACTTGAGTCTCTTCCGAAACAGCGGCATCGATTCTGCACTAAAGCATACAGATAACGTGCCTTTCATGATACCGCTTGAAATTCTGCTTCACATTCGCAATAAATATTATCCATCCACATGTTTCGTAGTGACCTCGGCGCTTTCGGTTGACGTAAGCTGCCGTAGGACTCATTCTTCATCTTTACGTAATCTATACTTGAAGTGACCATGTCCTGTTTTGCTTTGTGAGATCAAGCCGGGTCTTGGTATTGGACGTGATAAAGTATCTAGGGGAACGCGTTCTGAATCATTCAGGTTGATTTCTATACACTAATTGTTTATATTAAATCAAATAGGATGATATGAAACATGAAACATCACCTTAATTAAAACTAACAACACCATCTATCCATCGTCTTCCGTGGAACACAACCTTCTTTCGTACACAAAAAAACGATCGTATGTGCTTCAAGAAGGTTTCAAAGAGAGAAAGAGAAATAGCCAAGGTGCTGATGCTTGGGTTCCCTGTTTGAAAAAGAAAGAGTACTTTGCTTCAAAAAGTGATGTTTAATAAAATAAAAAAATGAAATGGTATTAAATTAGATTGCTAACATGCCAGAGAACATGGTAAATGCAGCCTGCTGCGTGTTGGCACGGGTTTTGATTGTAACCCAGGTTTCTGTGAAACACAAGTTACAGCCCAAATTCAATCTCGCTTCATTTTTGGAGTTTGAATGCGGTGATCAAAGTCTATTGTTGTCTTACTCGTCCCAGGCAAGAAAAGACAATGGGGCTGTATGTTCTAGCCAGGTTTCTTTCTGGGAAGGCAACGGTTGGCATGTGTCTATCGATTGAGATCAGAATGCCGTACACTGGTCGAAAGCGAGGACCGATGTCGTTGTGAGACAGCAGTAGAAAACAAACCCTGCTTTGAAGCCAAGAGAGAGAGATGGGCCATTCAAAGAACCAGACAAACTCTCAAGTCGAACCATGATTGAAATAGATAAAAAGGGTTCTAGCATAGCTGGAGATGCGTTCTCTCTTTGGAAGGATTCATGTCGGCCGTGAGAAATGATTCGAAAGCTCAAAGACGCTTCAAAGCGTGTTTGGCCAATGCCAGACATCAAAAAAGAAGACACATTGAAACAAGGCCTAGAGAGCAGGCTGCCCTGAGGTAAGCAGAACAAGGGTGCTACGGAGGAAAATTTACTGCGTTTTCTGTCGGCAACACGGCAAGAATTTAGCCAGTGGTCATCCAGACTATCCGCCCATAAACAAAGCCACAAACATCCCCCACTTCTTCTTTCTCATCCAAAAGATCGATAGATATTCCATCGTCGTCTCCATCCGATCCAAGCATATGAATCCCGTCCTTTGAACACACCTGAAACAAGCAAGACCATCAAGGGACCGTGAGAGAGAGGGGGGGGTCTGATGCCAGACGAGGATCCCAAAATGAGCTGTTGGTTGGACCATGCGAAAAGTTCAAAGCTTGTGTGGTCAAAGGAGGTCGACGGACAGGGTTCCGATCCAGGTAAGGGCTCTCTTTTGGTGTCCAGTCGTGCTACACAGTCATGCACCCAACCGATCCTATGTCAAGCGCGCCTTGCTCAAGAGACATGCGTTCCGTTTGTTTTTTTTTTTCTTGTCAACAGGATCACTGCAAGTGTTCCATGGGTTCCGCCTGGCCTGGTATTCCAACCCTACCTGCAGTTCAAATGACCATCCGTCTTTACGCCAGTCCACAGAAAGAAAACAGGTATTCCTTTGGCTATCCTGTGACGAGTTGACGTCACCTTACTCCACTGTGCCTGTCAAAAAAAAAACTTTCATGCAACAAATCAGAATTGCACAAGTGTACTTGATTTCCCCCCCCCCCTCTTCTTGTAGTGTTGACTGTCATCGGACCATTTGTATTTTTTAAAAACACAAGATGGGATCAAGATGAAAAGGGATTTTTCTGTAAAAGCAAATCATTCACTGGATTTAGGACAAAAAAAAATCTATTTTTCAAATGAATATGGACACTTTGCACAGACCATGTCAGACTCTGTTTCCTTTTTTTGTCTTGTTATCACCCGTCAATCTCTTTTTTGATGACATGATATCCATTCAACTTTTTTTTTTCCTTTCAAAGCTTTCTCTGGTACTGCTCTTGGCTTCTATTCAATACTTTCTCAGTGAAAAAAGAAAGTGTCCAAAGGATCATTTCATGTCCCGCTGATTTACAAAAAGCGATGCATCTGCCATTGTCTGTTACAATCCATGTCTTTCTACATTTTGGTTTTCAAAACATCACAGAGAGGTCGCCATGGATCATCCATGGCTTTTTGCTGCCAACATCTTTCGTTTGATGACAAAGCGCACTGTGCTCAGTTGGAGACGAGATGGTCCAGAAAGAACGGTTCCGTTGACGATGCTTGTTTTGCAACTTGTAAAGTCCATCACTTTTTAGGCACGCTTTCTTTTGGTGGCTTTCAATCGGCATTCAGTCTTTTGTCTACTCAACTCTTGACGCAGCGCGTTTATTCAAATTTATCACATGTTTAATTGCAAGCTTTTAAAGATTTATCCATTTTAGGATAGAAAATATCTTTATTCGGATTCTCATAAATCACCCTGTTTTTAATTGTGAGGTTAGCTCATTTTTTTTAAAAAAAAATTAAAGTGTTGCGCTTTTAAAAAGAAGAGTGTCGTCTATTTTTAGAAAAGAGTGCCGCACAATGCAGGAAAAGAGTGTTGTGCTTTTTTTTTTTTAAAAAAAAAAAAAAAAAAAAAAAAAAAAGATGTCGTACTGTAAATATAATTGTTTATTAAATAGGATAGCCTGCAAGGTAGCCATCAAAACATCTAGTAGAATAGCGCGCAAACCCTTCAAAAGATGATTGGGCAACTTGGTTGCTAGCGTCTGCAATTACTTGAGAAATAGTGTCTTGAGTATAAACTTTCTTTTTACATTACTCTTAATAACAGACCAAAGTTGTTCTATTAGGTTGAGTTCTGGAGAGTAAAGTGGTAGGTAAATACATTTGTAGCCACACTCTTTAATCATCTTGCCAATTATTTTACCTGTATGTATGGGCGCATGATCCATGATTAGATCACGTCCCTTCATTTCAGGAAATGTGTCCATCTCAGCAAGAGTGTCTTTAATAAAACTGGCATAGTGATCAGTTACCGTGCCCTTTGTTTGCAGCTTTCTGCCACCGGCTAGCTTTCTTTTCTTTGAAGAACGCATGGGGCTTTCTCAAGCTAATTTTAATCAAGCCTTTAGCAGAAATGGCGCCCAAGATGGAAATTGAATTGGCTCTAGCCGTAAGTACTTTGACAGCCTCCCCCTTTGGTGCCCAGCCTTGAGTTCTTCTCAGGTTCGCATTAAACCCTAATTCATCGATAAAAACACTGTTGTTCATATAGTCAACACTCATCTCTTTCACCATTTCCACCCATTACTTTCTCGCTTAGATTCTTTCTAGAGTGTTTCTACCGGCTCCAATTGGACCTTCTTAAGGGTAAAAATCCATAATCCAGCCATGTGACGGTAGAGCGTTCTTTTTGAAATGGTCAGATCCTCAAAGCTGTTATTCATCTGATCCATCAACTGATCTATGGTAGCAGTGGGATACTTGCAATAGAAGCCAGACACTAAATCTCTGGTTGACTCTGCTAATTCTCCTTCAGGTTCAATCATCCTTGGACGGCCTATCGTCTTGAAAAGTGAGTCTGGGCCCTCTTTCTAAGCCTTGTACCATCTCTGTACAGTTCTAGGCTGCAAATTGAGCTCTAAGGCTACAACTCTCGCACTGTTCCTAGGATGAACGTCGACAAAATGAACAGCATGAGCATAACCTCGTCACTGATGCGATTGCCTTTGATCGTTTTTTTTTTTTTGGTTTTGAGCTAGATAGCTTTTCATCATCGCTTGTCGGCTTCTCCTCTTGACATTCTTGCATCACCTCAACACCTACTAATTTAGTTCTTTGAGCAATACAAGTGCTGTAAGAACTTATTCTTCTAGTTTGAAAAGCTCTTCAATCTCAGTAATTTTCATCAGGTCATTCCCATGTTCATCTACAACGTTTCCTAAGCCATCCTCAAAATAGAAAGAATTACTCATTGTGGTAGTAACTATTAGCTATTGAAGAAGGAAAAGCTCATAACTTAGATCATCCGACATCCTTTTTTTTTAAAAAAATATTTGTCTGAATTCAAAGAAACTTAGTAACACTCTATGGAGACAAAGTCTTCAAGGGTAAAAAATACAATGCTATTCAGTTCTTTGACAGATTTAATTAACCAATAATCTTTTGCTTTATTTCAATTTTATTAACATTATGATTTTAGTCTTTGTTGATTATTTTTTGAGAGAAGAACAACTTAAACATCAGTTTCTTTAAAACAGACAATATCCTCCCAGCCTTCACAAGTTAAAACATCATCATCGAAGCTTATTCCTTTCATTTTATCATCAATCAGCTTCAGGGCTCTTCTTGCTTGCTCTACTTCCATCCAGTTGTTTTTACTGTTGGTTGAATCTTCTTCACTGCTGGTAGATTCTTCGCTATCTTGTGAGGATAAGGGTGAATTACTTTTGAAAAATACATCGCTGGTTTTTCCTCCAAGCGGCTGCGCCAGGAAGTCAACAGAGTCCCGTAACCCGGCTTCACATATAATTTCCAATTTTTTGAAGTTAAGTATAATGGTCCTCTATTAACAGTATATGAAATGGTAAATACGCAAAAAATAATAACTACGCTTCCTTGTAAAGACATCACTGTGAGCAGAAAATAAGCAGCTTGGGACATATGAGATTGAGTTGTAGGAATAGTTGCCGTACTTTTTTGGTAATGTATAATAGTTCCACTCTCTGTCATTTTTGAACCGTATCTAGTGAGTGTAAGTCTATGGAATTGTGAACTAATTACTTCAATGTGCTTGATGTTTGATGGGTGGGGGGGAAGTGTCTGGATGTACAGGAGGCATTTCTCACGGAATTTTTTTGCTTTTGTAATATCTGCTTGTACTTCTGCCTCAGTAGCATTAGCGGGTTTATCCTCACATGAGAAAATACCCATAAGTTGGTTGTTAACAAGAAGGAAATCAACTTTGACGTCTCCTTGGTCTATTTGCTTTGTTTTTTTTCAAGCATTCGATTGTGGTGGAGTGACACTCCGTTCTACAAAAAACAAACAAGGTGGTATGTTTTAGTTTATCTTCTCGACTTGGATTTTTAATACTTTTTTACATAATATGAATCAAACATAAAAATAGCGTCAAACAGGTCAGCATAGGCGTGTCCTTCGAACCAACTCTCTTTGTGCGTAGTATCTTCTAGTTGGCCACTTTGAAATAATAACAACCTAAAGAAAAGGAAAACGTATATGTATAATTAATATTTGAATCATTATCCACATAGGGAATAGATAAGTTAGCTTACATCTTCGATAAAAAGATAAATAGGCTTGTAATCCTAGTCGGGGAACTAGCGTGATCGATTTGATTATTAATTCTACATCCTCAAAGGAGATGACCTCCGGGATTTTAATAAGGATGTTTCGTTCTTCTTTTGTATACGCCAGTTGTAGAGGGGTTGTCAAGATGGTGCGAATAATTTGGATTTCCTTAGCAAAACGAGCTGGTATTAGCCCGGAGAAAATGCGATCCAAGGTATTGTCTATACCGCTAAGTAAAATGAAGATACTTGTATGAGAAAATCGCACCAACTGACTATAAATACGTAATTATAAAGCTTAATATCTTTTTGCAAATATTTCCACTTTTTTCTCTAACGACAAGCCTTTTATGTCAATTATCTTCAAGTGATTAGATTTTTTTTTTGGCGCTCCTGCTGTCACCCATGTCATCAGAATCTCTCTTTTTTTTGTTATTGGGAACTTTTCTGGGAGTGATATAGCAGATGGTATTGATGGGGCCATTTTTGTCTGCTCAATCATATCATTCTTGTCTTTGTAGATACCTTCAATCACTCCAGCTTCATATAAAGACCACCATTGCTATTTATCCAGTGGATATTCAAAGAGGATTAGAAAAAAAAAATATTGTACAATTAAAACATTTACGTTGATGCGTTCATTACGGGTGAAAATCTTTATAGGTTCTGATTTCATCACTGCATCACAGTTATCATATAACTTTTTCATTACACGTTTAAGTTTTTGATCGTTCGTTACATAGTTACTGGCAAACCGTTTGAAAAAGCACTTAAAAATTTCTATACAATTTGATGATACGTCAATTTGGTATTTCTTTCACAATGCCTGGAAGGTTTTGAAGACTTTCCACTCTTTGACATCATCTGTATTGCTATAGTCGTTGTATACAGCCAACTGTTCGTCTTCGCCAATTGAAAAAAAAAAAAAAAAAAAAAAAAAAAAAAAAAAAAAAAAAAAAAAAAAAAAAAAAAAAAATGTCTGTTATTGTAATTATTTTTGGATGCCAGTACCATCGAAGGTGGGAAAATGTTGAGTCGCATGGCTGTACCAATTGACGAATGTAAAGTAATGAATGGAATTGTTGAATGAATGAGAGAAAAAACATGGTATTTGGCTAATACATAGTTGATTATTGACAATGGCTTGAATATATGATGATGATGAGTGGTTGCTTTCATTGTCTACTGTAAACCTATTAGCTTCAAATAATAATGAAATGCTCTCCATACTAAATAGGGCTGTCATGACAAGTGTTGAAACAGCTTTCACCAATATAAAAAAAGGGCTGTAATAAGTATATACGTATTTTCAAAAAAAAAAAAAAAATAAGTACATGCGTAAAGCTGGACATAAGCTACTTACTAAACTGCCACAAAAGCATAAACAGAAGCATATCAGAGCATATTATACAGCCGTAAAGAACAAGCTATTAAAGAAATAACATATATTTAGTAGATAGAACATTAAACATTTCCTTGACTTCAGCTTTAATACTTGGATCCATGAAAATAAACCATTTAACCTTGCACGTATCTACTTGGATGATTTATATTATTTATACTTTTTATCTGAAACATGAAGAACTAAAACAAATAAAGATTATATTAGATATTTTACTGCAATTTATTGAAATAAGTACCTTTAAAAGAGTTGTCATGAAATAGATGCAAAAAGAAAAAAGAAAAAGAAAATAAAGATGGAAAAAGATGGAAAATGATGCAAAAAATATTTAAGTAAACTCAAGACACAGAGAGTAACACTGGCTTCAAATACAATGATGAGGTTTTGCCTAAGAATATAACTTAGAAAAAAAAAGAAAAAACGAGTTTAAATTTCATCTTTGGCGTAAAAAATGAGCTTTTTATTTTTTTATATATAATAGTTTCTTTTAAAGCTATAAATCAATTACATATATAATTCTTATGCTTATACTTTCTTTTCAGTACAAAATCTATGCTTTTGAGTGATTTATTAAGCTTTGAAGAATAGAGGTCTTGAAATTCGAGTAATATTCGGTATTATTTGCAGTGTGTAGAAGCAGTAGTTGCTTAGTTTGGGATGTTTTTCAAATAGATGCAAATCAAATAACATGGACAGTAAAAACTAGTTTATAAAGAATAAATCATCTTTAATAAAACGATCATAATCGTTCTTTAAAACCCTTTTCATCTCCTTTCTCTATCAAACAACTGTAAACAGCCGTTGCAGCATGAAGAGCGTAATCTTGTTTTCCTTCTTTCCTTTTAGTTCTATAATATCCTGTTGTTAGTCTTTACGTATTATCATGATCGAAATGAGCAGAATTTCTGATACAAATCAGGAATAAAAAGCAAAGAGCTAACGTTGACCTATGTCATCTTGATTGCTTGCGTCTTTTTTTTCAAATTGAATGCGGCCAGCATGTATCTGTTGATGATGGTCAGAAGTAAACAAACTCATTGTGTTTTAAAACTGAGCAGATCATAAACCCTTGGGTCACTGCCTTATTTTTACTCTTATTTTGTTTGGACTCTGCTTGAATACTGCTGGATTCATCAAATGATAGAATGTTTAAGTAAAGGAACACTATATCTATCCATTCAGTGATTAGTTCATCGCTCTCTATTTCGTTGTAATCATTAAATTTTAAAAACTCAGGTTATATAAATTATGTTTATGCTTGTATCAATAGTAATAATGGTTTATATTGAATATAGGCAAGAAAAGCTGAAAAAAAAAAAAGAATAGGAACAACTCTATTGAATGCATTATACTTTATTAAAAGTGACATGAGTCTTACAGCTGTCATGTAAAAGGAGGAAACAAGCTCTGGGGTGAGACAATGAACCTCTTGCGCTACCCACCTTTCATCATGCTAGATGTCTGCACAAAAAGTTTTTTTTAGTTCGGAATGTGAGCCTCAAAGTGTGACTGTATTGATTTACGTCTCCGCTCTTGCTTGCAAACGGAAATAATCTGCCAGACTTCAGAACGCTATCAATCCCTCTTTTATATTGACATTATGGGTAAAATCATAGCTATCCATCCATCCATCCAAAGTTAAATTCTAACCATCATCCATTAGCTGTTGGCAAGAATAAGCGCCTTAGTAAAGGAAAGAAGGGTTTGAAGAAGAAGGTGTAAGTACAAAAAAAAAATAGCATATATCTATGTATGGAAAAAAAAAGGATAGAAAGTATGTGCATGTCTATACGTAGACAAAGAGAACGATTAGAATACAAATTGGAGACAGCAATGATGAAGATATTTAAAATAAATACAACGAGTCAGCATGATATTATTTGAAAGCAACACAATCACTTTCAACATTTCACTGCACATGCTTTTTCTTTTTTTTTTTTTTTTCCAACAATGACTATTTGAATGTGTATGTTGATTGTTTTCTTCTAGCGTTGACCCTTTCACCCGTAAAGACTGGTACGACATCAAGGCTCCTTCCATGTTTGAAGTTCGTCAAGTAGGTAAGACCTTGGTCAACCGTACTCAAGGTCTCCGCAACGCCAACGACTCTTTGAACGGTCGTGTTGTCGAAATGTCCCTTGGTGACTTGTCCAAGGATGAATCTCGCTCTTTCCGCAAGATCAAGCTCAAGGTTGATGAAATCCAAGGCAAGAACTGTCTTACCAACTTCAACGGTATGGACATGACCACTGACAAGCTCCGCTCCATGGTTAAGAAGTGGCAATCCCTCATTGAGGCCTTTGTTGACATCAAGACCACTGATGGTTACTTGGTTCGTCTCTTTGCCATCTCCTTCACTGCTCGTCGTCGCAACCAAATCAAGAAGACCACCTATGCTCAATCTTCTCAAATCCGTCAAATCCGCAAGAAGATGTTTGAAATCATGACTGAAGAAGCCTCTGCTTGTGATTTGAAGGAATTGGTTGCCAAGGTCACATCCTCAGCCTCTCAATCTGCTCAAGATGCTATTGCTGTCCGTATCGAAAAGGCTTGTCAAGGTATTTACCCTCTCCAAAACACCTATGTTCGTAAGGTCAAGATCCTCAAGGCACCCAAGTTTGATGTCTCTGCTCTCTTGGCCCTTCACGGTGGTGCTGCTGCCGCTGGTGATGACACTGGTGCTAAGGCTACCAAGGAATTTGTTGAACCTCCTATTCAGGCTTCTGTTTAATAAAGTTGAAATAATAAAATGAACTGTATAATATGACATGCATGTGTTCCTTTGACATCATTGATTCCTTTTTAAGGAAACTTGTCGTTTGTGTCCCACTGTCCGTCACAAGGGGAGAAATTTCCATTTTTGATTTGACACTAAAATGAACCGTGAGAAATTGAGTTTGTAAATTGAAACCAATCAAAACTCTTGTGAATGTGTTGTCCCTATAAAACGACGCCTCTCTTCACCTTCATTCCAATTTCTTTTTTCTTTCTACCATTCACTAGAAAAAAAAAGAATAAAAATGACCCAACTCTCTAGCAAACAAGTCGTTGAAAAGGAAGCCACCTTTGGTGCACACAAGTAAGAAATGAAGAATGATGTATGATTTAAAACCAATGCGTCTTTAGCTATCATCCTCTTCCTGTTGTCTTTTCTGAAGCCAAGGGCATCTGGGTCACTGATCCCGAAGGAAAGAAGTACATGGACTTTTTGTCTGCATATTCTGCAGTCAATCAAGGCCACTGTCACCCCAAGATTGTCAAGGCCTTGTGTGATCAAGCACAAAAGTTAACCTTGTCCTCCAGAGCATTTTATAATGATGTCTACAGTGCTTATGCAGAATACATTCATGATTACTTTGGTTATGACATGGTCTTGCCCATGAACACGGGTGCCGAAGCTGTCGAGACCGCGATCAAGTTGGCTCGTAAATGGGGATACGAAAAGAAGGGTATCAAGGATAATGAGGCTATTGTGCTTAGCTGTGAAAATAACTTTCACGGTCGTACCACCGGTGTGATCTCCATGTCGACCGATCCCGATTCTTATGCTGGCTTTGGTCCTTATTTACCCTTGGTGGGTCCCTCAGTGGTTGAAGGCACCAGAATTCGATACAATCATTTGGAAGATTTGGAATACGTTTTGGAAAAGGTCGGAAAGAATGTGGCTGCCTTTTTGATTGAACCTATTCAAGGTGAAGCTGGGTAAAGTAGAAAAATAGAGAGAGAGAGAATTGGTTGGCTCATATTGTTTCTTAGTATTATGGTACCTGATGAAGGATACTTGAAAAAGTGTTATGAACTTTGCAAGAAGCACAATGTGCTCTTTATTGCTGATGAAATCCAAACCGGTCTTGGTCGTACAGGAAAGATGCTCTGTGTTGATCATGACCAGGTTCGTCCTGACATTGTTCTTCTTGGTAAGGCTCTTTCGGGCGGTGTATACCCCGTTTCTGCCGTTTTGGCCGATCGTGACATCATGCTTTGTATCAAGCCAGGAGAACACGGTTCCACCTATGGTGGTAACCCCTTGGGTTGTGCTGCCTCTATTGCTGCTCTTCAGGTCATTAAAGATGAAAATCTTGTGGACAACTCGGAAAGATTAGGACAAAAATTCAGAGAGGCATTGATCAAATTAGATAGTCCCTTGATTAAGACAGGTAATAACCAGCCAATCAGTTCCTTTTATTTTTTCTCACACGGCATTATTTAGTGCGTGGCCGTGGTTTGTTGAATGCAATTGTGATTGACGAATCAAAGTCTGAGAGAACAGCCTGGGAACTTTGTTTGTTACTCAAATCAAGAGGTTTACTGGCTAAACCTACTCACGTGAACATTATTCGTTTGGCACCTCCGCTCTGTATCACAGAAGAAGACTTAATGAAGGGTGTGGATATCATTGCTGGTGCTTTGAAGGATATTGTGAACATGAAGAAGGAAGATGTTCCTAATGAACTCGGCCACTAAATTTTGATGATTAATCCTATATATTTGCATTCCAGATTAAAAATGATTAGATAAAGTAGATATCTTGTCTATGATTAGATTACTTGTACAACAAGATACTTTATAAAACAAGAAATTACTGGTGTATAAACATTAGATGAGGAATAAGGCCATCTATTTTGTAATATCGCATTGAATCTTCATTCTGATTACATCATGAGCCATTCATCAGAAGGTCTCTTTCATATAAATTTAAAAGGAGTAATCTCTGGTCATCAAATTCTTCAATTTTCCTTAATTTGTGTTCTTTCGGAAAGTTTTTTTTGTTATCAATTTAATCAATTGGAGTAGTGTGAAAGCGTACAAGATCAGAAATGACTCAAACACCTTTCCAATCATAATTCTGTAAAAGCTTGTGAATCATGTTACATTTAAACTTGTTTTCTAAGCAAGTTAAAAAGTCAGCATGTGCATTAAACGCGTATATGCGTAAACTCTCTCCTGATTTGATTGACAATGATAGCAGCAATCATTTTATTGATACAAACTATAACCAATCTCTGCTTCTTGCTCTGTTGCATTCAACTGTTTCCTATTCAAAATGACATCCATCTCTCTCTGATAAAAAAAAACATAAACTACTGTAAGCACAAGGCCGATCAAACCATTTCAGAAAAGGGTGGCAAAGATGGACCTAGTATGACTCATCTCATTCACAGTCAAGAACATGGCATCCATCTCAATCGTCACACTACCATCATGAATATGCGTATCTAAGGAGTATCAATTCACCATCCTCGTACCAGATTCAGTAGACTCCAAAACGGCCTTGTTCACAGTCAATAACAAGAGTATGCCATATTTGCCCAAAAGCGCTTTTTTGCTTCTAAGGCAAGGTGTGAAGTTTGGTCTCCTGTTTCAACTGAACTGAGTCATTCCACAGAGACTCTAAGCCTAGGTACCTTGTCTGTTGGAGCCAAGACGAGCCAGTCGGTACTTTCAATTTGGTCCTTCAAACCAATCCATAATCTCCGTCAAGTTGGCATCGATATCTCTCAGCAGACGACGATGGCTAATCTAGATCGTGCTGTGGGGGATCTGAATGGTGTGTATCATGTAAACAATGCCGTTAGAGATTGGCAGGCCAGATGCTTCCACCAGGGCGGATCCAAACCTGATTTGCTGTCGAGTGCTGTTGATCAAGCGCGTTTCGTTTGTCATCAAGGCGCTGACGGGATGTAGGCCGTTATTGAGCAAGTCCCGGTAATAGAGGGTCGACAGATTGAGATCGACGATGAGCGTACTGAATATGTCCGGTGGAAGGCCAAGTGGTTTATAAATTCAATAGATGATGCTTCCATTTATAGGCACTACACAATAAAGTCAGAAAGCATGTACATTTTATCGTTATTTGTTTTGCTTATTTAGGATCTGAGAAGAGATATGGATATATACCTTGTGCAGTGTCTGGATACACACTTTTCCACCAGTGTCTGGATACACACTTTTCCACCAGTGTCCTTCTCCACATTTCAAATTAGATGAAGTGTATATCTTACAACATTTATTTCCTTTTTCATGTTTGGGATCTTTGGGATAGGATATAGATACATATCTAGTTCTGTTGTCCACTGACAGATCTTCACTTGTCTCTCGCTGTGCTTTTTCATGGGATACAGTCTTTTGGATTTCGTTGTGTTTTTACCTTCTCATGGTAATGTCTGTTCATTTATCCTGAATTGATTTCAAATGGTTTTGAAGCTGAATCAAGATAAACTAAACAAATCATATTTGCGAAATTTGACCCAAAATGATTATTACATACTATATTATTAACAATATAATCTGGAAATAATAATAGATCGTGGAGTTCTGCTTACAGACTAAAAATAAAATGAGTATTTATAGTTTAGCGTTAGTTTGCCATGTAAATTGGTATTCAGCTGTAAAAGTAGGCTCCAACAACTCATTGCTTTTATAAAAACTTAATCTGCCTTCTTTTTATTGTATTTCCATTTTGTTTGCTATGAGAAAGCCATCCATATATAAGTTGATTGGGAAAAGTTTAATCATTTACTTTATATGTGTAAACACTAGAAAATAATAGTGTGTCTATGTGAATAACATATGCATATAATTTGCAGTAGTGAAAACTAAACAGAAAAATAAAAAATACTTTTTTAATTTTCAAGAGTTGCACTTCTTTAAAGCTTTGTAAAAGGTAAGGTAAAGATTTCATTAGATCTCTTTCGCTATAGCTTGTATCTTTTAAAGAATCAGATATATGCAGTCCATTACCTTCAAGCAGAAAATTTTTAACCTGATGTCAAACATAGTCATTCTTTGCGTGGAAGTGTTTCATAGAAAGGGACTTAAGAAGATTCTCCATATCCTAATAATAAAGTATCTATAGTTAGGAAAAGAGATAACAGTTACAACAGGCTTCACAGTTGCACGTTATTGTCTGATTCACACTGCCTAATAGACCTGATAATTCTTTAGACAACTGCTTCATTGGACGCATATTATAGCTTTTATTTTCCTTTATTTCTTATAATGAAAAAAAAAAGCCCAACCAATTTTCATCCCTAATGCCCAAAACAAAGGAGTGACAAAAGTGCTCAAACCAACTTTTTTCAACTATCTTCAGCATCTTCAACTATACAATTTTACGAGTAGACCTTCACATCTTCTTTTCATTCATTTACTTGTATATTTCGATCATTCTTTGCATTATTAGAAAGTTTATTTTATTGGAGAGCACTTAAAGATTTTCGGTGAATATGTTATTTGTGCTGTCTTCCAAAAGATTCAGCTTGCTCAACTTTCAGCTCACCAACCATCTTTGCCCACACATAAGAATGATTTTGTTATAATAATAAATGTACACAGAAAATACCAAAAAAAAAGTATTTATGACAATTATACTAGTTTAATTTTCGTTGCTCTAGCACCCTTTTCGATTCGCAAATTCTTTCAGGATTAATCAAGTCATTGTTCATCTTATAACTATCTGCTATTTCTTTCTTCAAGTTTTGTAGCACGCTTCTCATTGTTACAAGAGAATCACGTTTTGTAATCTAAGAACATCGCAGCAACTTCTATAGAACATGAAAGCTTTGCTTTTCTTTTTTCTTCCTTTGGGATAGTCTTTTAGTTGTGAAATCTTTTCTGATCTCATTCTCAGCCATACTGTTACTTGTCAAAGCAACTACCTTTCTGGTTATTCATACCCTGATCAAGTTGGATTATACAAGCATGTTTTTTTTTATGTTGATAGAACAGTTAAATCTTTAATTGCCTCAATAAAGAAGAAGCAATGGTGGATTAAGCCGATAAGACCAGTCTAGAATTACAAGAAGCTTATAGCAACATTATTTCCAGATTGACAAACAAGTCTTCAGTTTGTT
The DNA here is from genome assembly GCF_000149305.1 of Rhizopus delemar RA 99-880. Classification (NCBI taxonomy): domain Eukaryota; kingdom Fungi; phylum Mucoromycota; class Mucoromycetes; order Mucorales; family Rhizopodaceae; genus Rhizopus; species Rhizopus delemar. The sequence goes on from NW_027137836.1 coordinate 489,676, forward strand.
TCAAAAAGCGCAAGATCAATTCTGAAATGTCGATTGTCGTGACAGAAAATTTAAGTAGAGTAGGTATATGATAATACCATCTCACCCAACTTGGTCCCCTGAGAGACAAAGTTAAATACATGTTCTTTAAAGATCCATAATTGAGTTTCTCTGTAGCTACTTAAAGATAGGAGTATTCAAAGACATTTTATCGTTATTTGTTTTTGGCACAAGCTGATAGAAAGAGGGTATAGTTTATCTTGCAAGATTGCTCGTGACAACGATAGGATATGTTGTTTTTAGGGCTTTAAAAAACAAGTCAATAGAATGATTTAGTGCGTGTCTAATTTATCAGCGTAACATTATAAAGTTGTTTTATATTGACAACTTTATGAACAATTGACAACATAATAAACTTCAAGTGTTCATTCTTTTGTGTATGATTATGTCATGTTCATGCCTGAGTTTATAGTTCATGAAAGTAGGGGAAGGGCAAAAAAAAATATGAGCCAATGATTTAAGCTTTTTTTTGGGTCACGCAGAAAGTTATTTACTATTGAAATAAGAAACTTTTCTTTTTTTTTCTTTCTTCTTCTTTTACTTCTTCTTTTTTTTTAATACAAGAAATGAACAAAGAAGAAGAGATAAATGAAGGAAATGGAATAGAAAATAAAAAAGTGTATAAAAGGAATAATCATAACAACTATAGAATTTATACAAAACAACGTTATCCAATGCAATACATTTACTATTCGCCTTCTACTGTATTCTATCCATCAATAGAGCAAAATGGTAAATGAATAAAGAGTAAGTTCATTTACTTACTTTTATAGATAAATCACTCAATTTAAAAAAACAACTCGAATTTTATTTTTCAAGACAAAATTTGATGAATGATACTTTTTTAGGTAATCATTTGCGTATTTTTATTATTATAATTATTAATGCTCATATTTTGTAGTATCTCAAATGGATAAAGATTTATTCGTACCTATTTCACTTGTAGCTAATTTTAAACGTGTGCGTGAATACACAAATGATATAAATTATATCACAAATATATTAAGAGAATCATCTCTTGTTGTTGTGAATGAAATGGGCACAAAAGTTAAACCAAATATATCCATTCAAAGAACAACAGTAATTCTAAGGGACGTACCTCATTGTACTATGAATGTAAGTTTAATACTACTTTAATCGACTAACAACAACTTATGTATTAAAAAATAAAGGAATTAAATGAATTATTTCAATTGCTTGAATCACCTCCTATAAAAGATATAAAGCAGGATATCGGAAATATGTGGTACATTACTTTAAATAATGAAGATGATGCTTTAAAGTTCCTATCTTCTGTTAAAGGTAAAACCTTTAAAGATCAACCTATCGCTGCTAGAATGAAATCAGAACCTGCATTAAGAGTGTAAGGAAATGAGGGATATATGAGCTATTTTATCTTACTTTTATATTCTATCAGGCAACCAGGTTATAGTACAACTCATAGAAATTCTCATATGCCCAAGCAACAAAGCAATAAACGAAATACATACAAGAACAATAACACACAATCCATAAAGAATCATCATCGAATAAGACAACCAAAGAATAGCCCACTAGAAGTTCAATTATCCAACTTGTCCATTCATAATAACAATAATAATGAATCAACACAAAAGAAACAACAGAATAAACAACAAAATAAACAACAAAATAAACAACATCCTAAAAGAAACGGTAAACTCAGCCATAAAAAGAGATCACCGCATAATGAAGGCAAGTGATTATTTTATTTAACAAACAGATAAACTCATTTCTATCTTAGAATTAAAACCGTTTCATTTCCCTCCTTTACCAACAACAGATATAAAGTCAATTGAACAAACAAACAACCAAGAAAGTAAAAATAATAGTTTTAGTTATGCTGACATGCTTAAAAAGAATTGAATAATAAAAAAATTTTTTAAGTGGTTTTACTTTATTCTGTTTAATGAATCAAAAATGCTTAAAGCTAATTACAATCTATTACCCACTTCAAATTATAAAGAAAGTAAACATAAGACAAAACATCTTCTTCAAGACCAGAAAAATAGAGTGAAAAGGAATTAATAGAGAATTATTACTAGAACCTAGAGTGGATCTAAAACGACTTTCACTTGTCATTCTTGTCATCCAAAACAGCATGCTGGTTTTACTGATGCGATATTCTAGAATTGCTAAATCAGAAAAGATCTATAATGCCTCTACTGCTGTCTTTATGGCAGAAGTCGTCAAGATCTTGACATGTCTGTACATGCTTTATTATCAAAGACAACGACATTGGCTCAAGACCATCTTTCAACCCAAGGAAATGATTAAAATATTTATACCCAGTGGACTATACGCCTTACAAAACAATTTATTGTATATTGCCTTGAGTAACTTGGAGGCAGCGACCTTTCAAGTCACCTATCAACTCAAGATTCTTTCAACTGCTGTCTTTTCTATTGCCTTACTGGGCAAATCGATGAATGTCACTCAGTGGATATCCCTCTTTTTACTCATGATGGGTGTGACCTGTGTTCAGTTTGATAACACATCGGCCGTGGGGAATCAGCAAGGGCCGGTGGATGATCAGCAAAGGCCCATGATTGGACTGTTATCGGTGATCATCAGTTGTGTATCTTCTGGATTTGCAGGATGCTACTTTGAAAAGTTATTAAAATCGAGTAATAACACATCGATGTGGATAAGAAATATTCAACTGGCAATCTGCAGTGGGTTCTTTAGCTTTATGGGAATCATCTTGTTCGATTATGAAAGTATAGCAAAAGAAGGCTTCTTTCAAGGTTATAATTCACTTACTTGGTTTGTAATTATCAACCAAGCCTTAGGTGGTTTATTGGTGGCACTTGTTGTAAAATATGCAGATAATATATTAAAAGGATTTGCAACAAGTATCTCTATTATATTATCTGGATTTATTAGTTTCTTTTTATTAGACTTTGTACCTTCTTCTTTATTTATTTTGGGTACTTTTATTGTTATTATCTCTACCATCTTGTATGCTTATTAAAATCAATCTTCATTCCGCTGCTCTCTTTTTTTTTTTGTTTGTCCGACTCGTACGATTTTCCAAACTTCTTTAATGACCCCCTTTGCTCATCCTTTGCCTTTACACCCCCTTTTCTCATCCATTTCTAATCCAATATGGGTAAATATATACAAATGCATCCATCTATATTCATGATCACTAATCTATTTATTTAACCTATAGTTGTAAGTACCGAGATTTTTCAGCGACTTGACTCGACATGTATTGAATTTTAACTTTTTTTTTTTTAAACGTAGAATTTCACAATTGATGAAATTCGTAACTTGATGGACAAGGTTACCAACGTCCGTAACATGTCCGTCATTGCTCACGTCGACCACGGTAAATCCACCTTGTCTGACTCTTTAGTCTCTAAGGCCGGTATTATCTCATCTGGTCGTGCTGGTGAAGCCCGTTATATGGATACCCGTAAGGATGAAATTGAACGTGGTATTACCATCAAGTCCACTGCTATCTCCATGTATTTCGAAATGGGTGAAGAAGATATCAAGGAAATCAAGGGTCAAAAGACTGACGGTAGAGCTTTCTTGATCAACTTGATCGATTCTCCTGGTCACGTCGATTTCTCTTCTGAAGTTACTGCTGCCCTTCGTGTTACCGATGGTGCCCTTGTTGTTGTTGATTGTATTGATGGTGTCTGTGTCCAAACTGAGACTGTCTTGCGTCAAGCTTTGGGTGAACGTATCAAGCCTGTTATCTGTCTTAACAAGATGGATCGTGCTCTTCTCGAACTTCAATTGGACAAGGAAGAACTTTACAACGTAACGTGTTTTTATGCTTTGCTGCGCCATTTGATACTAATTTATTTTTAGTCTTTCTCTCGTACCATTGAATCTGTCAACGTCATCATCTCCACCTACGTTGATGAAGCTCTCGGTGACTGTCAAGTCTACCCCGAAAAGGGTACTGTTGCCTTTGCTTCCGGTCTTCACGGTTGGGGTTTCACTCTTCGTCAATTTGCTAACCGTTATGCCAAGAAATTTGGTGTTGACAAGGAAAAGATGATGACCAAGCTCTGGGGTAACAACTTCTTCAACCCCAAGACCAGAAAGTGGACCACCAAGGACAGAGATGCCGATGGCAAGCCTCTTGAACGTGCTTTCAACATGTTCGTCTTGGATCCTATCTACCGTATCTTTGACTCCATCATGAACTTCAAGAAGGAACAAACCGCCACTCTTTTGGAAAAGTTGGAAATCAACTTGAACTCTGCCGAAAAGGAATTGGACGGTAAGGCCCTCTTGAAGGTTGTCATGCGTAACTTCTTGCCTTGTGGTGATGCTCTTTTGGAAATGATCTGTATCCACTTGCCCTCTCCCGTTACCTCTCAAGCTTACCGTGCCGCTCTCTTGTACGAAGGTCCCGCTGATGATGAGTGCGCTGTTGGTATCCGTAACACTGACCCCAACGGTCCCTTGATGTTGTACGTCTCCAAGATGGTGCCTACCTCCGATAAGGGTCGTTTCTACGCTTTCGGTCGTGTCTTCTCTGGTACCGTCCGTGCTGGTATGAAGGTCCGTATTCAAGGTCCCAACTACGTTCCTGGTAGCAAGAACGATCTTGCCGTCAAGTCCATCCAACGTACTGTTCTCATGATGGGTCGTAACGTTGAAGCCATCGAAGATTGTCCTGCCGGTAACATCATTGGTCTCGTCGGTGTTGATCAATTCTTGGTCAAGTCTGGTACCATCACTACCTCTGAAGTTGCTCACAACATGAAGGTCATGAAGTTCTCTGTTTCTCCTGTCGTTCAAGTTGCTGTCGAAGTTAAGAACGCCAACGATCTTCCCAAGCTTGTTGAAGGTCTTAAGCGTCTTGCCAAGTCCGATCCTTGTGTTTTGACCTACACCTCCGATTCTGGTGAACACATTGTTGCCGGTGCTGGTGAACTTCACTTGGAAATCTGTTTGAAGGATCTCGAAGAAGATCACGCCCAAGTTCCTCTTAAGACTGGTGACCCCGTTGTCCAATACCGTGAAACTGTCACTGCTGAATCCAGCATTGACTGTCTTTCCAAGTCTCCTAACAAGCACAACCGTATCTACATGCGTGCTTGTCCTTTGAATGAAGAACTTGCTGATGAAATCGAAGCTGGTACCGTCTCTGCCAAGGACGATTTCAAGACTCGTGCTCGTGTCCTTGCCGACAAGTACGAATGGGATGTTACTGAAGCCCGTAAGATTTGGTGTTTCGGTCCCGACGGTACTGGTCCCAACGTCATGGTTGATATTACCAAGCAAGTCCAATATCTTGGTGAAATCAAGGATTCTTGTGTTGCTGCCTTCCAATGGGCCACCAAGGAAGGTCCTGTTGCTGAAGAAAACCTCCGTGGTTGTCGTTTCAACATTTTGGATGTCACTCTTCACGCTGATGCTATTCACCGTGGTGGTGGACAAATCATCCCTACCTGTCGTCGTGTCGTCTATGCTTCCGTGCTTACTGCCACTCCTGGTATCCAAGAACCCGTTTATCTTGTTGAAATTCAATGTCCTGACTCTGCTATCGGTGGTATCTACTCTTGTCTCAACAAGCGTCGTGGTCAAGTCTTCTCTGAAGAACAAAAGCCTGGTACTCCCATGATGACCGTCAAGGCCTACTTGCCCGTTAACGAATCTTTCGGTTTCAACGCCGATCTTCGTGCCGCTACCTCCGGTCAAGCTTTCCCTCAAGCCGTCTTTGATCACTGGCAAATCATGTCTGGTAACCCTTGTGAAGAAGGTAACAAGGTTTACGACATTATCCGTGCTGTTCGTAAGAGAAAGGGTCTTACTGAAGACATCCCTGGTCTCGACAAGTACTATGATAAGCTTTAAATGAATGAAATAAAACAAAACAAATTGTTTGTAAATAATTTTTATTTGAGCATATATTTTACAATAAAATTAGTGAAAGACATTTACAAATGCTTTTTTTTGTATGAGGGGGATGCATGTGTTTTAAAATTGTTTGGATCTTAAATAATCTTTTAATGTAACAGGTGTTTCCTGCTGGTTTTGATCCTCTTCTAATTGAATGATCTTTCTGGGTCGTTTATGTGCACGAGCGACCTGTTTCACTTGTTCATCGTCACCATCAATCATAGACCGTGCATTTCTCTTGATGGTTCTTGATTTTTTCTTTTTAAAATATCGTATGTATTCTCTTAAAAGGTATCCTGTAGCGTAAAGCGCTGTTTCGTCTAGATTTGGGAATGGTATTTTATTGACCGCGAGATCGGCTGCTTTTATATTTAGTGCTCGTAGCGCTTCCTGTCAATTGCATAGCAGCGTGAATAAAATACCTTTACTGATTTTATGAAAAATGTCTTACCACAAACAATGGCTTTTCTTTTTTAGATATTTTAGCAGTCATTTCTTCATCCGTCACGTATAAATCGTCGTCCTCCTCTTCTTTTATTAAATTAAATTGCTCCTCCGAAGTTTTTTCTTGTTCTCTTTCCGCATTGTTCACTTTGCTTTCTTCGTCCTCACTTGAATCTTCTTTATCGTTTTCTGATTCTTTTATCTCTATTTGATTTTCTTCTATGTCGTTCTCGCTATCCTCTTTATTTATTTCTAATTTCGTGTTTGCATCATGCACTTCAACTTGTTTTCTATCGTTTGAGCTTTCTTTGCTTTCAACTACTTCCTCCTCTTCTTCATATTCGCTACTGTCGTCTTCTCCATCTGTCTCCACTTCACTGTCTTCCTCATCCTCTTCATCTCCACTTTCCATATCAGAAAATAATTCACCGGGTTCTGTTGACAATACGATTAAAAACCATTCCATTCTACAGACACTATGGTTCATTTACCTGCCAATTCTTCTATTCTTGATTCTATACGTGTAGGGAACAATACGTCAGCTGTTTCTAATTCGACGTGATCCCAGTCTATCTTTCTCAAGTTGCTTAAATAACGAAAATTGAGAGCTCTCTTTTTCTGATTTAGTGAACATTCTGAAGGCGAGCATTTCGGTAATATTCGTTTGCCAGATGGATAGCATTTAAGTTTCTCTGTTGTTGGTAAGCTCTTTTTCTCTTCCTGACTGTCGTCAGAATGCTCTAAAAAGTCGAGATCAACGTTACATTCTACAGAACTTTCCCTATTGCAAGTTACTTTGCTGTCATCTTCTTTGCTGTCATCTTCTTTGCTATCATCTTCTTTGCTATCATCTTCTTTGCTATCATCTTCTTTGATACCATCCTCTTTGCTATCATCCTCTTTGCTATCATCTTCTTTACTATCATCGCCTTCCTCAGTACGCAGTGTGAATTTATCACGTTCCTTGTCATTGTTGAATTTAGCAAGAGACTCTTTGTTTTCACTAAATGAGCTGGTTCTTTCTCTCTTGATGACTTCTGTGGTGGGTTTCTTATTTTTCCAAGTCTTTTTTTCGTACTTTCTTGGACGTCCACGCCCTCTCTTTGGGATTTCTTTTTCTGGATGCTGTTCTGTTTTTTGCTCCTGACCCATTTTTTTCTTTTTCTTTTTATTTCTCGTTTTTCCTTCTTGTTTACTGCCTTTCACATTTTTTTTATCTTCATTATCATTAGTGATAGGAGTCTCATCCGTATAGCTAGTCTCGTCAGTGAATCGATCTTCTTGATCAGCATCAATTTCAGTTAAATATTTTTCTTCTTCTTTTTCTGGTGTTCCTTCAGTGCTTGAATACTCCAACATGATGCTTGTCTTTTGTTTTTTATAATCTTCCTCCATGCTCCTCACAATGGCTCCTTTTGAGCTCTCTGCAATCACACTTTGTTCAGGCTGTGTTGGTGTGATTTTGTGCACAAAAGCTTCTTTGACATTATAATTAATGGGCTCATGAGAAGATAGCCTCACACTGCGTCTCTCCAATTGTTTCCCTTTTCTATTCATCAAAACCAAAGAAAAAAAAAAAAAAAAAAAAGAAGGAAAAACATGTCAAAACTTTTTTTTCTTTAATTACAACTCCGATAAGCGTAGGCAATTGACATCAAGTCACACACACATTATAAAAAGGAGAAAGGGGTTTGCTCTGTATGAATTCGACTTTTGAACATATGCATTGAAAAATTAACTATTCAAAGATTAAATGACGCATGTGCCAAACAAGAATATTTAAGCTAGTTCTTCAAGTAAAATACTTTGTAAAAAAAAAAAGAACTTGCGTATTTTTGCTGCAGCATATGATTTTTGTAAGCAATCCATGAAGAAAGGTTGTAACAAAAGCATACAAAACAAGAAGGCTAGGCATTGAATCTGTGAAATCCAAAGAAGTCTTTAGTATACTTGCTACATAGAATAGATGGGATTGCATCTGCTCGCTCTTAAAACGACCTAGCAACTTTAAGTGGCAATCTCTTTATTTATTTTTCTTTCAATGTGGTATCAGGTCCAGAAGATTCAATAAAAGTCAAATGGTATTCCCACTCTAGCTCATATAAACCTTTCTTTTTCATAAACCCCGTGTTTTATTTAATTACCGCCGGTTTATAGCATATTTGAATCAACAACTAGTGTTAGATGTGTAGTATGAACCACACTATTCATTTCCTTTCTATTGATCATTGGCTTTACGAGACAAAAAGATCTGGAAATATATTCTTTTGCAAAGAACTATTTAAAACTCATGAGTTAAAGTACATAAAAACGGCTAAAATAGATGGCCTGACAAAATCAGGAAGATGATCCATATCAATCGATTAGTAGCAATGTCCATCTGTTGTTTTCTTTGTTCTATTTATGATACACTTTTACGATGACTATAACGAGAGAACAAACAATAAGTATATTTTAATGTAAGGCCTATAATGAAGTATATGTTTCAAACTGATAAATATTAGTGAGGACATGAGGAAAGTAGGACATCTGCTCTCTAAAAGATCCTTTGAGTTTTCAAGTGCTAATCTTTCAAATGCCACCACTACCCAATATATTTTTTTAGATAAAGCAGGCATCATGATGAAAGCACAAGACTTTATTGAAATGTATGATATAGTATACATTCGTCTTAATTATCAAGGTGATTTCCCCAGTTGTGCAAATACACTTGGAGCAGCAGTGGGTACTAAATTGCAGTACAAATCTTTATACTTTTTTTTTATTTCTTATCAGCTAAAGGATTTATAGAATATACATTTTTAAAAACTTCATCAGACAAAAAAGCGAAAAGAAAAAAGACGTTTACACATGTATTCTTTAATAAAAATAATTGAATCTAAAAGGCTTGTATTTGCAGAACAAAAGCTTTACCAAAAGCAATTATCTTGAAATGATATTACCGAATATATATATTCTATTTAAGCTCTCTATCCAACATTTCAGAATTGTTTTGTACTTTTCGAAACGAACTGAGGACTTGTTTGACAATCTGAATGCCATGTTACTATAAGCTTGCTGTGATTTTAGACTGGCCTTATCGACTTAATCCACCATTGTTTCTTCTTTATTGGGGTAATTAAAAATTTAATTATTCCATCAGCGTAAGGAAACTTTTTATATTTGAAACAAGTGTAGGAATGTCCATAATGCATCTTGATAAAGACAAGTTTTTAGCCTGACATCAATAAAGACCACCACCTTTATCTGGTTTCTTTGATTGTTATGAGCCTGTAGCTGATTTTAAAATCAAAAAAGGTTGTCTGCTGAGCAACGTGCAAGAGCTATCGTCTTGTCTTCAAAGGCCTCATCCAAGTCCACTCAATTACATTTCGTCCTTTTAGTTCAATAAATAACACATCAAATGTGATCACAGACTATACTAAGAACGTAAGCCTTTAAACTAGAGATAAGCAGGATCTTTCGACAAAGGCTCTCATGGGCCTTATCTGTCGTTATGATAAGCTGTGTGCATGTCCAACAGCTCAATCTGTTCTAGAAGATGATGCGATTTCTAAATCTATCTTGGCTTATGATATAAACCTACTTGTTCCAGATCGATCAAACGGACTTGTTTGAAACAAAAGAGAAATGTAACTGATCGGTGATTATCATAATGAAAGAGACAGTAAGAGACAAATGAGGTTACAAAAATGGCAGTGTTTAACAAGTCCCTGTCAATGGAAATTAATTTAATAAATGTCTTTGGCTTAATAAAATGTACAACTCGGCTGTGATGCAAATACTTTTCTCTTATTCTGTAATATAATAGAGATCATCCATTACTACAACACGCTTGAAAAAAGTCACAATACAAATGCTATGTTTCATAGAGATTCACCCTGAAAAGTTTGATATTGTGTAACATGTAGAAAACCTCCTATTGGAAGGTAATTATCTGTGCGAGACATCGGTTCATGAAATTTTTTTTTCTAGCAAAAAAAAGCCTGAAACGGGATTTTTTCTTTCTTTTTTTCTATTTATTAAAATGACTGAAGAACAAAAAACAAGAGCCGAACAAGTCAAGAATGAAGCCAACATGCTTTTTAAAGGTAGTGTGAAAGATGAGGCTTTTAATAATAAAAAACTAACTCGGTTAAAAAAAATAGAAAAACGTTTTCCGGAAGCGATCAAGAAATATACGGAAGCGATTGAGTTGAATGACAAGGTCGCTTCCTATTATACCAACAGAGCCTTTTGTCACCTGAAGTTAGAATCCTATGGTTATGCTATTGCGTAAGAACTATAGAAAAGTATACATGCTGTACTCATACTCTCAACACAGTGATTCAGACAAAGCACTTGAGGTGGATCCAAATTTTACAAAGGTCAGAGTCATCCATCGATATCTGTCTGTACATGTCAACTTATTTGTTACCTTAGGCTAATTATCGTCGTGCTTCTGCTAACATGGCCCTTGGTAAATTCAAGGAAGCCTTGAAGGATTTGAAGGTGGTTTCGAAGCGTGCACCTGCAGATAAAGATGCCAAATCAAAATTGGATGAATGTGCAAAGATTGTTCGTAGAATAGAGTTTGAAAAAGCCATCGAGGTAACAATGAGATTCCTTGTTTTTGAAATGTTGAAAATAATGAACCATTCGAAATAGCATAATGAATCAAAGCATAGTGTGGCCGATAGTTTAGATGTCAACGCAATGGGTAAACAAAGGAAATTGTAAGCTATAGAAAATATTGACAGAAAGGATAGTGGTCGAACCTACTTATGATGGCCCCAAGATTGATTCAGAAACCAGCAAGGTAGATAAAGAGTTTGTAAAGGCCATGATTCAACGATTCAAGGATCAAAAGAAACTTCACAAGAAATATGCTTTTATGGTAACCCTTTTCTCTCTTTTTTTTTTTATACAAAAGTACTGACTGTGTTGCATGATTAGATCATCTTGGCTATACGTCAAATGATGTTAGAAGCACCTTCCTTGATCGACATCAAGGTTCCTTTGGACGGAAAGATGACAGTGTGTGGTGATGTGCATGGACAATTTTACGATTTTATCAACATTTTCGAAACCAACGGCTATCCCTCTGAAAAACACACCTACTTGTTTAACGGTGACTTTGTCGATCGTGGATCCTTCTCGGTCGAAGTCATTCTGACTTTATTTGCCTACAAATGGCTTTACCCCAACAATCTTTATCTTGCACGCGGTAACCATGAGACGGACAACATGAATAAGGTGTATGGATTTGAAGGAGAAGTGAAGGCCAAGTTCAGCGACATGATGTTCAAACTGTTTTCAGAGACCTTTAATGCCTTACCCTTGGCCCATGTGATTGAAAACAAGATCTTTGTGACCCACGGTGGATTGTTCTCGAGAGATGATGTGACTCTGGATGAGATCCGAAAGATCGATCGTTTGGGACAACCGGGTAGTGAGGGGCTGATGTGTGAGTTGCTCTGGTCAGATCCCCAACCAGAAATGGGACGAGGTACAAGTAAGCGTGGTGTGGGTATTCAGTTTGGACCAGATGTGACAAGAAACTTTTTGGAGACGAATGGATTGGATATGATCATTCGAAGTCATGAAGTGAAAGAGGAAGGTTATGTGATTGAACATGACGGTAAATGTGTTACTGTGTTCTCTGCTCCCAACTATTGGTAATATGATAATATACATTGTGTGTGTGAGAACGTAAACTGATCTGCTGCTATTAGTGACACGGTTGGAAATAAAGGTGCTCTTATCAACATTACACCTGACATGAAGTTGGATTATGTCACATTTACTGCTGTGGTAAGAGATCATGTATAAAAAAAAAAAGAACAACTTGACTAAACATTTTCAATATAGCCTCATCCATCTGTTAAGCCAATGCAATACGCAAGTCAATTCAGTGGTTTATTAGGCATGTAATCCCTTTTTCTTTTTCATATTTCTCTCTTTAGACTTTAACGATAATAAAAACAAAATGTTTAATAAATAACTTCCATATCCAATGTACCAGCTCTATTTGCTTCTTCTTGTAATCGCTTTCTTTTCCTTTCTTCTTCTAATCGAAGTCTATCTGCTTTTCTAGCCGAATACCTAGTTAATAAATAACCCATAGTAGCTATTGTCAGTCCTGCTAAAGCAACACCAGCTAATAGAAAATGTTAAAAAGATCGAAATCAGCATAGTTAAACTTTACTCATCCCCTTCCAAATCGTTTCCCACCGGACAGCTTCTATTTCAGTACGAATGTCTCCTAAGCGAATAGTGAATTTATTATTGATCTCTTGTATCTTCATGTCCATTGCCTTTTGATCTTCTCTTGTTTCATTCTTTCTATTGTTCATATCCATCTGAATATCATTCTTCATGGTCGCAATACCTTCGTTCAATCTTTGTTCTAAAATGTCTACTTCCCTTATCAACAGTGAAAGTTCTGTTTGAAGCATTTGCATATCGTTCTTTCGAAGTACTTGAATCTCTGTTCTTAATTCAGATAAAGCCGCTTTAAATAAATAAGATTCCTATCATTGTACACAAGTAGATGAATTAATGGCATAATCAAAAGAGTACAACTTACATTTTCCAAATCAGATGATAAGAACAATTGTTGTCTCATGGAAGCAGTACTGATATAGACTGTGTGAATACTTTTTCTATTTTTATCTATTTGTAATTACCATTCTCTTAAACGAAACTTGATGCCCTTCATAATCACTTCAGCCTGTTTTCGAGTAAATCCCTGTCCCTCAAGCTGAGTGAGCACCTTGTAGGTATCAAAATGATGACTTTGTCTAAAAGATGTATTGTTTTTATGTGTAATGTCTTGAGCCACAGCATCCAATGTAGGTGACATTACACTGTTATCATCCTTTTGATCTAAAATATCAATAGGTCGTGTAGGCTGTGGTGGTGGGAAAGGTTTGGAAGGATCATGAGTGAGTGTACGACGAAAGGAATGATGGAAGCGAGGAAGGGCTCTTGATCGGAGCGGACAAAGTCGTAACATTTTTTGAAGTAAAAAAAAGGAGAATCATCATCGGTTTCCCCCTTCACTCTTTCATAAAAAAAAATAGGGCGGACTTGAAGGTGATTCTTTGATCCCCCCCCCCAAACCACGTTTTTTGACTCATTTTTAACTTAAGGATTTCCTTCAGTAAGATGACCTTAACGACATACAAGTATCTCTTGTATCATTCATGACTAGCATAATTATTTTATGAAACTTTGGTAACTCGTTTTATTTATAAAAGAACCTTAAGGGCCTTTGAATGCTACCTTTTGTAAAAATACATGTCTCTTACGATACAAGCTATTCATCACAAACGTTATATATCAATCTTGCAAAACCCGGGCGTCAAAGAGTGAATAGCCAACACAGGCTGGAAGTGAATGTTTCAAAAAGGAGTCACACGATTGTACTGCTTTTTTAACCTGTCTTTTTTTTTTCTTTTTTTCTTTTCTTTACACTTTAGATCATGATCTCAGCCATTCAGTGGATTCGTAAGGGAGCAGCTGCTCAACAGCCCAAGAAATATAACTTGAACGATGAAGAATATGAAAGAATTAGCAAGTTGGCTGCAGAACAATTAGAAGACGCTAAACAAGACTTGGAAGAAGCTTCAGCAGTTGATAAATCTATGACAGTAGAGTATGTATCTCTCGATGTATATAAAAGGACTCTACTGATTCATGTGTAAATAGTGCAGAGAATAAAGCAAAAGAAGATGAATTGGCTGTGTATAATTTGGATAACTATGATGATGAAGTGAAAGCTTCTAGCAAAAGTAAATGATGACTTGAACAAAAAGTAATAGCTGACATGTGTATTTTATAGAGGTCGGTATCTTTTCGAATATCAAAGATTTAGCATACTACAATAATGATGAAGAAGATCCCTATGTGACATTAGACCAAGATATGGATGCAGATGAGGAACAAAAGGAATTAGAAATCTTGCCTACCGATAATATGTTATTGGCTGCTAAAACAGAAGATGATATCTCACAATTAGAAGTATACGTATTTGAAGAATCTCAAGATAATATCTATGTACACCACGACATCATGTTACCCTCTTTCCCTCTCTGTCTTGAATGGTTAGATTTTCACACAAGTGAAGGCAAGATCAATCCCGAGAGTTCAGGCAACTATGCAGCCGTGGGCACATTTGATCCGGACATTGAAATTTGGGATCTTGACACGATCGATGTCATGTACCCCGAGACCATCCTGGGCCACACTGACAAATCCAAAAAGAGATCCAAAAAGCCCAATGCCAACTACCATGTGGATGCCATCATGGATTTGGCCTGGAATAAGAACCATCGTAACTTTTTGCTTTCTTCTTCTGCTGATGGTACCATCAAACTTTGGGATTTAGCGACTTCCAAGTGTGTTCAGAATTATACACATCATACGGATAAGGTTCAATCGGTCGCCTGGCATCCTACCGAGACCACCGTGTTTATTTCTGGCTCCTATGATCGAACCGTCTGTGTGCTCGACGCCCGTTCTCCTGACCAAGTGACTCGATGGAAAGTGAGCAGCGATGTGGAATCCATCCGATGGGATCCTCACAACCCTTCCAATTTCTATGTGGCTCTTGAAAATGGTGTGGTGCAATACTTTGATGTTCGTCAAGCAGAGAATGGCAAGGGCGGAAAACCCTTGTTTACTTTACAAGCACATGATGATGCTGTGAGTGCGTTTGATATCAACCCACTGGTGCCCAACTGTATCGCAACAGGCAGTGGTGATAAATTCATCAAGCTTTGGAATACAAACCAAAATAAGCCTAGTATGGTCACCAGCCGTAATTTTGAACTCGGCCGTATCTTTTCCGCTCAATTCTGTCCTGATTCACCTTTCCAATTGGCTATTGCTGGTTCAAACGGAAAAATGCATGTGTGGGATATGTCTTCGAATGCAGGTGTCCGTCAAGCTTTCCAACATCAAGCCTTGGCTAGTGTTACTGTTACTGAAGAAAAGAAGCCTGTGACACTTCCTGAAGATGATGAAGAAGAAGAGGATGATGATGAGAATGAGGAAGTGATGGAAGAAGGATCTGAAGAGGATGAAGAAATGGAAGAATAAATTATTAATGATTCAATAGACAATAAAAAATATTAAAAAAAAAATAAAAACGTCGGAGATGTAAAAATACCTTGCCTTAGTAATTATGAGCTTGGGTACTTGCTTTTTTTTTTCCCTTCCCCTTTTTTATAGATCATAGAAGAAAATGTTTCGAAGTTTATTTAAATCATGTTCACAATTACCTACTCGACCTCTTCGAGTAACACCTAATATTAGATCAAGGCTTGCTTTATATTCAATGTACAGTACTTTGGTGAAAGCTTCAACAGAAAATGGATTGGGCATTACAGATAAAGCAATTAAAGTAATTCAAGGCAACTACACACAAATTAAGCGCTTAATCTAACAAGTGTTTTTAGCAACTACAACAAATACAAGAAAGAGAACAAGACGGTGAACAAATGCTGCGTATTCTAGTTGATTCAGGTGGCTGTCATGGATTTCAAAATAAATTGGAATTAACTCAAGAAATAGAAGAAGACGATGTGTAAGAGATAAAGAAACAAACAGAGATCGAAAAGAATACTGAAAAAGACTGTATTAGGGTGTTTGAGAAGGAAGGCGTCAAGGTGATTATTGATAATATATCACTTCAATATCTTCGTGGGTCTACACTTGATTACGTGCAAGAACTCATTGGATCTACTTTTCAAGTGATTGAGAATCCTAATGCAAAGCATAGTTGTGGTTGCAATATTTCGTATGATATTGATTTAGATAAAATACAACAATAAAGAGTTGTGTACGTCATGAAATCAAACCCCGTTGTGCATTCAATCCCCGTCCCTTGATATCGACATTTTTTTTTGAAACAAAAAGCCATTCTTTTTTTTTTTTTTTTTTTTTTTTTTTTTTTTTTTTTTTTTACTTCTTTCTCACTCAAAAAATGGTGGATCAAAACAAGTTTATTGTTGTAAGTAATTGAGAATCTACATTGTTCATGATGATCAACGGATGAGGTAGGACTTTTTGATGGGCGGTGTTTCCGCTGCTGTATCAAAGACCGCTGCAGCACCCATTGAACGTGTCAAGCTACTGATTCAAAATCAAGACGAAATGATCAAACAAGGCCGACTGGCCACGCCTTACAAGGGCATCGGGAATTGCTTTGCACGCACGATCAAGGATGAAGGGATCATTGCGCTCTGGCGAGGCAACACGGCCAACGTGCTTCGTTATTTCCCCACGCAAGCGCTCAACTTTGCCTTTCGCGATAAATTCAAGCGGATGTTCAATCGCAACAAGGCGGATGGCTATTGGGCCTGGTTTGCAGGAAATTTGGCCTCGGGTGGGCTCGCGGGTGCTTCCTCGCTCTTGTTTGTCTATTCGCTGGATTATGGACGAACCCGGTTAGCGAATGATGCCAAGTCGGCTAGTAAGGGAGGTGGAGAGCGTCAGTTCAGTGGGTTGATTGATGTGTACAAGAAGACATTGAAAACAGATGGCATCGCTGGTCTTTATCGAGGGTTCAATATTTCTTGTGTAGGTATCGTGGTCTATCGAGGCCTTTATTTTGGCATGTATGATTCTATGAAACCCATGATGCCCGAAAAGCTTCAGTCTTCCTTCCTGGCTACCTTCTTGCTCGGTTGGGCCGTCACGACCACGGCTGGCCTTGGTAAGTGGACAAGTGTATGCATAATTGTATGAGTTTTAATAGGTTACACCGATAGCTTCTTACCCCATTGATACGGTACGTCGTCGTATGATGATGACTTCGGGTGCTGCTGTGAAATATGATTCCTCGCTTCATGCATTCAAGGAAATCATTGCAAAAGAAGGCATGGGATCACTCTTCAAGGGTGCTGGTGCTAATATTCTTCGTGCTATTGCTGGTGCTGGTGCTATTTCCGGTTATGATCAAATTCAATTGATTGTATTTGGAAAAAAGTTCTCTGGTGGATCTGGTTAATAAAAACAGTTTTTTATTTTTTAAAAAAAAAATACAACTTTCGGAATAAAGTTTTTTTTACCTTCTTTTTTTTTTTCCTAAAAAAAATACACTTTTTTTAAATCATCTCTCTTTCTTTTATTATAAAAAATAAAAAAAGGCACAAAAAAAAAGATGTCGGTGAGATCAAGAACAAATAGTGAAACAGTCGATGAAAGACAATATGGGTAAACAAAACAAGGAAGGAAGTCAATGTGACTCATGTGCAAGTAGATTGTGGATTGAACAAGTGTTTTCACATTATTCCCTTTCAACTCAATCCATCGAATCTCGACATTTGGGTTTTGCTTCTGTCAAGTTTGAATCTTATTTCTATCCCAACATTACATTTTACGAGATTATCAAACAAGAAGAGTCATCATCTACAAGAGATGTCATCTTTTGTATAAATCAAACTCAACAACTCTCAGACCAAGGGCGGTATTACCAATTCCCTCATGAAGCTATTGTAGAAGCTCTCAATCATACTTCCACTTTTGATGTAAAAAGTAGTCAACTCATCCATAATACATCAACTGATGATGTTTTAATTAGGTGCTTGTTTCGTTTCATTTACCAAAAGATTCCAATCTATCCGTTCTTCATTCTGCTTGTTCTTGCAAGAATGCTTCCAAACTAGAAGAGTTTGCTAATGTATGTACACGACCTAAAAGAAGGTTAACTGATCCCAGTCTGTTGCAGCCACAACAGCCAAGATCAGATTGCTATGCCATCAACATTGGTCTCACTGGTGTTAGTGATATTTTATTAAGTGCTTTAAAGCAAACGGTTTTCAATTTTGAAACAAGATATGAAAAGATGATAGAACTGGTTTGTTCATAAAAAGCTTAAGCAAGACACATCGTAACTCTTGATTTGTAGATGAAATTGCATAATCAACAGGTCACTGCTCAAAAAATGATTGGTCCTTTGGATACTCGAGAAGAGAAAAGTGGTTGGTTGAGTAGCGATGAAGGGGAAGAAATAGAAGAAGAGGAAGAAGAGGAAGAAGAAGAAGAAGAAATAGAAGAAATAGAAAGCACGATAGGTTTACTCACACAATAAAATCATTTGATGTTAAACTCACAAAGAGATATAGGCATCACATCGACTGATTCTACCATGGAAACCGATTCAACACCCCCTGCATCAACCAACAATAAACCCAACAAACAATGCTCTTATTGCGGATCGAAAAGTACACCGATGTGGCGTCGAGGACCTGAGGGCGCAGGCACGCTCTGTAATGCATGTGGTGTGAAATGGAAACATGGCAAGATCCTCTGCGGTGGAACCGAATATTTTCCTCCCCAAACAAAGTCCACCCGAAACTTTGTAGAAAAAAAGAAGAGGAAATATAAAAAGAGAGTTAAGAAAGAAGAGCATCAGCCGGCCATCACGAAATCATCCAATAACAAACGAGCTGCCGCTGCCGCTGCCGCCGCAGCGATTGTGGCAGGTAACAAATATGGATCCGATTTGGATATTTTGCTGAATAGTGAAGAAGAGCAAGAACAACCAAGTCATCATCACAGACGTAGACATACAACTGATATCTCCATGATACAAACGTATGGATTCAATTCTACTTTTGATGCTGGTGTGGATGCGGTCGAAGCGGCCGCTGTATTGACTTTGTTAAAAAGAAGCTAGACTCTCCTCTTTGTCATTTTTCCTATTTTTCTTTTTGTAAATACTTTTCTTTTGTCTTGTAGTAATAATAATACTTTTTTTTTTTTCTTCATCAATAGTTTACCATGTTGTGAGAGCCGATTTACAAAAAACTGCATAAATAAAGCTAAAGCTCTCTCTTTTTTTTTTATTCATGCAAAAAAACAATATAAACAATCTTGTTAACCAATAAAGAGGCAATACTTCATTGTTTCGTCATATATGGTTTTACATTCAAAAAGAATATAAAAGAAGAGGGAGTGGATTATTCGATCATTCACTTATTGAATCATACAAGATGAATGCTCAAATTAAAAATTTTTTCAAGCGATCTTTCACCCATCCTGAAGTACTTCCATTGATGGCGATCGTTGGTACTGCACTCTCTACTGCCTCTTATGTTGGATATCGTCAACTTCATTCTCCTGGTGTTGAATTACACCACAAAACTCACAACTATGCTCGTTAAATATCATTGTAAATAAAACGATTTGTAAATAATAAGCCTATGTGATAATGATGAACGTGTGCAATACAATACAATTACTTTAAAAAGACTTTAATGAGTGTACAGTGTTTTCAATACACCTGATTTGCTCAAGTCAGATTAAGGGGAGTAAGACGGAATCAAACGAGTAATAAAAAGAAAGGAATGCGACTTGTGAGTGAGTAGTAAGTTCAGAAGGAAAATTAAGGGATCTTCAACAGTGAGTGGTACCTGAGATGGATTAATACACTACAGGGTTTCTCTCGACGGTTCATGTGCATTGTTTCATGTCAGATTTCTTTATACTTTTTTTCCCCATTTTTTTTATATTCACAACAGTAATAGTGATTCGCTTTTCTTTGGGCTTCTATATAAAGAGTCGTTAAAAATAATGCAGTACAGTATCTGTGATTACGAGATCATGACTTGTGAATAGTAGCTTCACCTTGTTTGTATTGTCAAGGAAAGATGAGCGTTTTTAGGTCAACTTTAAGTCTAATTGGAGCGCTATCTAATCTTTGTTGTCAATAGTTCCTATAGGCTGAAGGACTTCCAGGTTGGCATTAGACCATCCGAGGTAGCTACGTCAGTTATTTTAAATAACCTTTATTTGCATTACCTCACATAAAATGATGTCTGCTTGAATAACGCTTCATAAACATTGTTTTTTGAAGGCCATACCAATAAAAACCAGCAAACAATTTGTAGAATATATCAATCTTGGGTTTATTCTCACTTTTATGGTCCTATCAAACATTAGACGAATCTATGGAGGCTCTTCGAATTCATGAATAAAAAGCAGAAACTACCTTCTTTTGATCTTGTAACAATTCACACATAAGCTTTCCCTATTTTTATAATTCTTGAACATTCCTTTTCACACT
Organism: Rhizopus delemar RA 99-880; assembly: GCF_000149305.1. Taxonomy (NCBI): domain Eukaryota; kingdom Fungi; phylum Mucoromycota; class Mucoromycetes; order Mucorales; family Rhizopodaceae; genus Rhizopus; species Rhizopus delemar. The sequence goes on from NW_027137836.1 coordinate 510,104, forward strand.
CCTTCTCAGCATGTCTTTCGATCCATTCTCCTAGACCTTGCTTTGTAGCTGTCACAGAACTGCATTCCTTCAAGTGTCATTGATGTAAGTTCATCTTTTTATGAAATAGTTGAGTATGCTTTTCAATCTAGAATGGCACGATTCCCCTTGCTCAATGTACTGTATGAAGTGGGCTGTCATAAGACACATTAATTTTCCTAGATGTTTATCGGAAGCACCTGTTATGGTTGCTAAAGCTTTCGATTGTGAATTATGACAGAGATACGCTACTTTACTTTCCTCGTTTGGTACTTTATAGAACATGACAATCAGAGGATCACTGCATGCTGTTTGCTGCTTAGAAAACATTCGACGGCCACCAATGGTTTAAGAGTTCCATTTGTAAATCAACTTTTGATCGACAGGAAGTTTGAGTAGTATCCATTTTTCACTTTTGTCCCCCTTTAAAAAATCTTGTAGTCCTTTTTTCTTCTTTTGACAACAAATCAAGCAGTAAAATGAACAGTTTTATCATTCATGCCATTCGCTATGCTTATCATGAGCAAGTTACATACCATAAAAAGCCGATTCAACTTCAGTTCGGCTGTGAAGCTTTATTCTTGTATTGACAACATAGTTGATAAGCGTGCGAATGGGTGTTTCTATAAAACCTACGGTGAGTTAAAAAAAACAGTTGGTAATCATCTTCCAGTTAAAAATGATGATTCGCTGTAGTTAGACTAAGATATCTGCTATTCGTAAAGTGTTTGATGAATCACTCAGTATAATAGTGTATTATCGAATATGAAGAAAACATGAGAAAAGTACATGAGACCATGTATCCAATTTGTTAATATACAATGAAGGGTGTACAAACATATGCTACAACCATAATTATTTAAATGCAATGAATAGGTTGTCAATCCTGATCTTTTGAAAATGAATTCCACAAAAAAATTCTTGTTTTTCAATTATTATTATGGACAAAAGATCATGATGTGTTCATTGTTGGAAAAAAGACGCACTTTTATTACCAATGATTATATTGAATCATATCATAATCAGTTTAATTCGTATTACTCTAATCGCACTAGAAATACTCGTGTTGATGGAATGATTTACAAGCTATGTCATTGACTGTCAACAAGATGCTGTACATGTTCAATTTGGTACAAAAAAGAAAAGGAAAAGAGCATTGATAGCGATAAATCAATTTATAATGTCACTGAAAACACAGATGATGCAAATTGTTTGCTTTTGGATATTCCTTTGAAATAGCCTTCTAAATGCGAATCTTTCTCTGTCCTTATTCTCAATGATACTGTTACTTGTTAGGATAACTATCTTTCTGATTGTTCATGTCCAGATCAAACTGGATTATACAAGCATATCTTTCTTGTTTCAAGCGTAAATAGATCCCTTACATTGGTAGAACAGCTAAATTTTTAATAACTTCAATAAAGAAGAATAGAAACCTTAAATGGAATGTACATACAATAATATCATTTCATCCAACTCGACCCAAGTAGACAAAAATTCGTAATTTAGTTTCTCTGTGACTGCACAAAAGTGGGGAGGGGTAGTTAAAGACGTTCTGGCACTGGCAGTACTGTAATTGATTATTTCTATTTAAAGCACTTATTGTTACAAAAAAGAAATAAATGAATAAAATGTTTCAATTTTATATGTGTGCTACTTTACAACGAAAAAGTACCATGGATCTGGGGACAGTGACACAGACGAAGATATGTCAAAGAAGAATTTTTTTAGTTTGAAATTTAATTTATTAGCTACTTAAAAAAGAGATCTACACGCTGTATGGAAATTGGTTTGATTGGGCTTCTGAGATTTAAAAGGGGAGCAAAATATATAGTGCCAACTCCTTATTCATTCTCTTTTCTCCCCTTCTTTCTTATACAACAATGAATTCAAACATGTCACCTCAAGCCTCTGTAAGAAGAGGACCAACACTTCGAGGAGGAAGGTTTCGACCTCCTATTGGAAGAAATTCATTAATACAACGTAGAAACAGTACGAGTTCAGATGAAGAAGAAAAATTAGGATTGACTGAGAATATTGAATTGGTAAACTTGAGCCGTCCTGTCATTTTTTTTTTATTAATAAGCAAATTAGAGTGAAAAATTTGAAGCAGATCAAGAAGAAAAACCACATTATCATCATGGAGAAGAAACATTTGGAGACATCATCACACATCCTATAGAAGAATATAACGCGCATAAGCATCGTAAAGAAGAATATCAGCATCAAGTAGACAGATGGTCTCATCAACCAGACCACAGGTAATAATCTAGAATTATTTTTAGTGCTTTTTGTACTCATTAAAAGCAGGACTATACCACCACCAATGGCTACTAGTACCAATACCACTAGTACAAATACAGAGATGGCCTATATTATCATTATCCATTTTCGTCAACTGAAAGGAAACCAAAGCTTTGCATTAGATCATGACTCAGCTGTCGATTTTGCACAAAGAGTAAATAAAAATAGAAAAAAAAAGAAAAAAAAAAGTTTGTGTAAAGTGTAACATTAATATGGACTTTTCAGGTCAATTTAACACCAAAAGAAAAGATTTTATTTAACGGAGTGCACGACACGGACGGTCTGACTGATTTCCTTTATAAGATTAAACGTGACTTTTCAATCAAAATTCATAACAAAGCAGACAGTACTGTAGGCCATCAACAGGATCATACTCATCATGCAGAACACCACACGATTGAATTTAACGATAATTGCTTTATTGAATTTAAACCAAAGCACAATCATCATCACGAACTATCATCTAAAGAGACCAGGAGACCCTTCTTTCAATACCCCGAGCCTGATTTAAGTGCGGATATTGGAGAAGAAACAGCGGCATCTTGGCTTGAATTATTTTATGATTTATTTTATGTGGCCACTCTTTCTGAATTTACACATAGTCATCATATTAAAGATTGGGCATCCTTGGGTTTATATACCGAATGGTTTGTTATCACCTGGTGGGCTTGGTGCGCGAGTTCACTGTAAGACTATATCTTATTCTATTGATAACCTACTTACTTTTTCATATTAGATACACAGCAAGATTTGATACGTAAATATAGAATATAAAATAGATGAATAATCACTCTTATCTTTCTTTTGATATATCTCTAGCGATGACGTAGTACATCATATTTATAAACTTGTAGAAATGTGCGCAGTTGGTAAGAATACAATAATGTATGATTGTGCATGCATTACTGACATACTCTGCATGAATATCTAGTTGGTATGGCAGGTTCATCTGAATATTTTTTGAGCTCGCGAGGATATGTTTATGGTTACATTGGTAAATAAACAAGGATAATGCTGCGCTTTTTTTTTTATTGACATTCACACGAATTTATATAGCATTAAAAGCCATACTTGTCATTGAATACTCTGTTGGTAAGTTATTACGTTGAATATAGTTTATAATTATTCATACTTTATTTTAGTGTTTATTGTTGCTTTACTAGCAAAATCAAAATCGCGTATGGCATTATCATGCTACATTGGAGCCAATTTGATATCCATCGCATTATGGGCTGGTTCACTTACTATGATTGATAATGACATTCATCGAGTACTTTGGTATTTAGGTGTCTTGTGTGAATTATTAGTGAACGTGATTATTCGTGGTGATAAAACACTTTCTTGGGCTGCGAGTCATTTAGCTGAAAGACTTGGTTTACTTACACTCATTGTTTTGGGTAACTAAGCTGTTTGTTTTATTTAAACTGTCAACTTATTTGCATGATTAGGTGAGAATCTGATGGGCTTAGTTGGTTTGGTAGCGACTGCCGGAACAAGTGTCATTATAGTGTAAGATGAACATACAAATGAACTCGTCATAACTAATCTATCATATCTAGACTTCCCAACTTTATGGCTGTTGCCATCATCTTTGGTTTCTTCTTTATGTACTTTGAAGATTTTAACAAAGAAGTAATTATATAATCTAGGTTGATTCATTTGATATACTCATTTATGGTATATAATAGGTATTTTTACATAACAAATATCATCAAATTTGGGTCTATCTTCATTTTCCTCTTCATCTTTGTCAAGTTGCCTTTGGTATTTCGCTGATTGATATGTAAAGTATATGTTTACTTATGATAAACAAGGACTAGAACCATTCTTTCTTTTAGTCTAAAGATTTACAAATTTCAGCTTATAAGAGACAACAAATTGAAAGAAGAAGAGAGTACAACTGAACATAATGGTACCGAAGCCTCGTCATCATCTACAACTGGTGCTTCAGAATCCAGCCATACTGCTTCAGAATCTACTCATGGTACCTCAGAATCCAATCATGCTACCTCAGAATCTACCCATACCACATCAGAATCTAACCAAGCAGAAACTAGTGAATCTGCTACATCAGCCACCCATAATGCTAAACGTGCTATTCAATTAGTCAGCGATGTACTTCATCAAGATACAACGGATTATAACCCTGTAGTGATTGCCAACACAATTCAAAATGATACCAATCTTTCTTCACAGCATCATCGATCCACTTGGTGTAAATATATTGCCTCATCCATTGCTTATGCCGCCTTACAAACAGTAACAAGCTATTATTGTGAAGATCGTCAGTTGTCATCATCATCATCAAGTCATTTGACGCGTCGATCTGAAGCAGCATCAGAGGATGGATCTTTTGCTGGCACTGTATCGAACACGGAAATTGTATTTGTTTACAAAACTTTTCTTATCTTTGGTGGTCTTATTTTAATTATTAATTCTATAATTAAAGCCATCAACACAAGAATAGCCGGTAAGAAGGATATAGAATGTTTGTACTGGGCCTTTTACTAAGCTATTAAAATAGATATTTATGGAAAGATCATCATTGCATCAAGAGTAATAAATGCCATCGTGCTTTGGTCACTGTGTGCACTTCCATTTGCACAACTAGACGCTATTGTTCTTTTAAGCACTATGGTTGGATCACTGATTTTCCAAGGTAAAAGAAAAAAAAAAGTGTATACGCACTAATGATACTAATAAATTGTATAATAGCCTTAGTAGACTTACTAGATTAAAATAAATTTGGCTTTAGTTTAATTATTTGAAAGCATTTCCTATTGTCTTTACTTTTGAGCAAGCTTATGCCAAGAAACAAAGGACATTTGTTACACATATTTAGTTCTTATAGTTCGATCACTCTTGCTTGAGCATATAAAAGTGCAAGATAAAGGTATTTATGGATATCCTTATACAAGCTTGGCATCAAATTGAATTTCAGAAAAACAAAAAAGGCAAAAGATAGTTATGAAAGTCGACTGTTTATTATTGACTAAATAGGCTTTAATGTTTTGACATTTGTCACATTGTTGGTTCTAGACACTTGAGTCTAAGTATATCACACTAAATTCACTTTCTATTGTTTTACTTTTGCCAAGCTAATGATACAAGCCCTCTTTTTCATGATCTGGAACTTTTAGCTCAGACATGCCTAACTTTATTTTTCATCACCGATTGGTTCAACTACTTTTCCAAAACTCATTTTCATGTTCGGAATGAGCTTATCTTTGTGTCTTTTTTGGTTTAACGTCGTACGGATAACAATAATCATAAATAATACAATTGCTAGCTCCATTATATTAATATTTAACTTTACTTTTCAAATTACATTTCATTAGAATATTTTTTCTAGTTTTTGCTTTTTATATTGTAACTTTGGCTTCTTTTTAATGTACTTAAAAGGATAATAATAAAATATTGGTTTTTAACTGTAAATTTGTGAATGACATTTTTTATTTTGCGCGCTTTTTCCGCTTTCCTAAATTTTTACTATATTTGGAAAACAATTCAACACTCGTCTTAGATTTTTTACGCTACAACATAACAACAGCTACAACTTCATTTCGACATTTATTATCATCAACCAATGCCTATAGACTCCAATGGTCTTCAGGGATCAGCTAACCATTCTTTGTCTACAGAGGAAGTTGATTCTCTTCTCTCAACTTTTAGTAAAGAGCGTAAACGCTTAATATGCCCAAACTGTAATCAACAAGGTCACTTCCGACGACATGGTTCAACCAAGTCAGATCCACCACACCTCTTGTTCCGCTGCGTTAGCTGTGGCAAATGCTTTCAAGCAGCATCAATGAGGCATATTATTCACGATTCATGTCAAGAACAATCGCAAATTCAGGCACCGACAGACATAGAAGAAACTAGATCTTTCCAAGAAAATAACAATACGCACACACCAACAACTCACAGCAGTCAAAACGACTTGCAAACTCTCCTTGATACAATCCAACGCTTGACACAAGAACTTCAACAGGCAAGAGCAGAAATTAATAGCCTTCGCTCTCAAACTGATAAACTCCAGCAACAACTTTTACAACAAACTCAAACTGCGGATCCCTTTCCCAGTTTAAATCAACAACCCCCTTGCCGAAACCCCGAAGCTATGACCCAAATGAGTAACATCGAATCCGCTCCCTGGCACGAACCTGCTAAGATACAACATATTAAAGACAATCTAATTGCAACTCGTAACCAAAGACGCCTACAGCGCCAAGAGGCTGCTGCACGTTTCCTTCAGCCACCATCAGACAACCAAGGATTCCAATCTATTTACGTTCGTACGAAGGCTAGAGTTCCAATCGGACAGGTTAGATCTCGTTTGTGAAAGCTTGACATTAATAACAACCGAATCCTTGACATACATTATCCTGATCGAAGCATTTTGGCCTTATTGGTTCATAATGCCTATGCTGCTGAACTGCGACAACAACTTCAGCGATTCAAAGTTACCATCAAAGATGAATTTGACCCTTGTAGTCCCCAAAACCTTAGGGATCCTAAATACGCAAATTTACCATTAGAAGAACGTACAAACCGCGCTTTTATGCACCATTGCGATCGTATGGAACGCGCATTACAGTTCATAAGAGTACCCGTCAAGTTTGCTGTTGCCTGCCATTTCTTCTCTAAAGGATGAATTAGCCAAAAGACACTTTTAGACATCATTCCAACGCGACACCCAAGACACCAAGAATTAGTAGATAATCTATTCTACTCAGAGGATGATCAAATGAGCACAACTAATGAACATGAGGATAACCACAGTTCCTCAAACAACGCCAACAGCGCCCAACATAGCATTGATTTTGATATTTAATGGACCAATTAAGTATCATGCTCTTCAACGCCACCGGGTTACCCAAACAAGCAATATCACCTATTCTATCTCTAGAAGGACACTCATCAGTCTTACTATTCGAAGAAACTTGGTTATTATCACCAAATAGATACCCCACACATTGGAAACAATACCATACATATGGAATAAAAACACATCCACTCGCCACAAAAGAAAGCCAAGGCATCAGTCTCTTGTTTAACCCTGCATGTCAGTTCCATGTACATCACTTACCCAACGACGATCCACAACTCTCACAGTATGAACTCTCTTTTACAATCAATGATGTTTTGATACACTATGTGTATTTTCCACCTTTACTTGATAACCAAACCATTTCAGAAACGCTTAATTCACTACCAAAAACCATCCCACATACCAACCAAACCATTATATGTGGTGACTTTAATGCCAGAATGGGAAATTATACTGGCAATCACTACTCAAACTCTAGAGGGAAGCAACTATACAACTGGATTCAACAAAATAACATGATTGTGTGAAATTCAAGGCTATGCTTTGGTCAACCTACTTATATGACATATCAGGGCAGTAGCATAATAGACTATTTCTTAAGTAGTAATGAACTGAATAACCCTTGTTTAGTTATAAGAAGTGATCTGTCATTAGATTCCAATCACAAATTGATGACCCTAAGTTTTGACATTCCAAGAACCACGACAGGTAGCCCGCCAGAGAAGCGAATCACTTGGAGACTTGGTCGACTAAAAAGCCCCAAGATATTCAAGCAATACATAAAAGAATTCGAAACGACCAACCAAAATATTTTAAAGTTTCATACAATAACAATTGCTACGTCACTTCGAGATCATCAAACAGCAACGACGTGCATTGAACAGTTCAATAGAGCAGCCGAAAAACAAAGGTGGTGTTTCATTATTGAATGTAGAGTTTCAGCAAAAGGTTTTCCAGTTTCGATATATCAATTCATTGCTGCTAAACTGTCGTCAAAGGATACCAGACTTCCTGTACAAGATGTTGATATTTACTCTGCAATCTTCCTTTGATGCTCCCTCACACGTCATCCCTTTGATATTCAAACATTCCAGATTATACGGCAACATGAAAGGCTTCCATCCACTAATCCCTATGTTTAGTGCTTTGGACTCCTGTCCTCGTTTACCTACCGAAAATGAATTGACAATATCATCACAAACTAGTCTACTCATTCCCTTCAAAGATATATGCGAAGAAGACCCACAAGAGAAATTCAAATTTAGCAAGTTCCTTCAAGTATAAAAAGCATATCATTTCTTTGAACGAGATTTCCTTTCAAATGGTATACAGTTCAAAAACAGACAACATTGTGGCTCTCCCTATATTCTACAAAAAATAAAAAATGCTGTTCTTACTGGAAACCTTACCTTCAAGCCGTATTTTGCATCTTTATTATCAGCTGAACAGCAAGATCTTGAATTGGACAATGAAGAGCATCCAACAGAAGCAAATATCAGCTTTGACCCATTCATTCAACAGATGAGCTATGAAGATATCAATATAACAGCATTGAAGAATCGTCAACTAAAGACAATGTTTAGCTTCAACTCAAACTCACAAATCACAAATATAAGCCACAACAACTGGAAAGATTTTATCAGTACCCCTATGCACCATATTCCTAGAAATGTATGGTACAGACTTCTTCATAAGAAATTATCCACTCGCGCCAATTTGCATAGAATCATCCCAGCAAAGGTAGACGACGACTACTACCAATTGTGCAAGCTACCAGAAACAGAGCAGCATACGCTCTTTACTTGTATTCAAAAACAAGACTTGTGGAACGCAGCTTTCAAGAAATACTTGTCAAATCCTAAAGATCCCAACTGTAGCTCAATATTCGAGGATTTATCCACACCAAGATTATCCAAGTATTACATCTTACATTATCATGACAAGTTTACAATCTATGATTTTTTTTGCTACAATCATTCGATTCATTTGGAAAGCCCACTGGCAACAATTCTTTGAACAGACTCCTGTCGTGGATGAGATTGTCCTCAATCAAATCCAGAAGGAACCATTGAAACTATCTGCTTACAATTCTCTATGCTAATTTCTTTTGTATTTTCGCGACAAGTCACTGTTTAATACACTTGTATCGCTCTTAATCCTTATACTCTTTGATGAGGTTTAATAAACATTAAAATTTTCATCCATAAAAAAAAAATTTAAAAAACTGTAAATGAACACAATCACTCGATCAAGTGCTTTGTTTAACAGAACTATGTCATTTATATCATCGCAAACATTTACACTACAATACAGTACTAGCATTTCTTGATATTAAGTCAGCCAATGATACGGTTGATCGTAACATCATATGGAACGAGCTCTCTTCAAGCATACCAACACCTCTGCTAGCCCTCTTATTCAATATGTTTGAAGATGTTTTGGTCGAAGTGATTCTTAGTAACCATAAATCCTCCCGTTTTCATTCAAAAACTGGCGTCCTGCAAGGGTCTGTACTATCACCTTACCTATACTCAGTCTATATTAATAGCCTTCCAAATTTCTTACGGCCAGCACCTCTCGTCGATACAGATTTTAATGATCCCATCATTGTCGCTCTAAAGTTAAACTGCCTATTGTATGTAGACGATGTTGTTCTTATTACTGATGCTGGTTCAATGCAGTCCCTTCTTTCCAAATGCGAGGAGCATAGCCTTTCCTTAGGTTATCGATGGAACCCTAAAAAGTGCGTCGTTGTTGATCCCAACTCTACACGTCAAAAATACTACCTTTACAATAGTGAACTACCCAACGAAGATTACTTCCCATACCTTGGTGTTCCTATAAAATCTGGTGATATTGTCGACAAATCAGCACTTTTACAACAAAGCATTAACAAAGCACTTGGAATGATGAGACAACTTATTACCCTTGGTGTCAACAAAAATGGGCGCGATTACCTCCTTTCAACACGCTTTTATGCCCAGATAGTCCGACCACAACTGGAATATGGTCTAGCAATTACAACCTTCAATCTACGAGAAATTCAGTCTCTCGAAAATTGCCAAAACCAATGCATTCGTCAAATCTTCGGCGGACGACTCTTCACCTCTACCAAGGTAATGCTACACTTAACAAATTTACCAAACATGAAGGATCATATTTCCATACTTCAAGCACAATTTCTATTTAGAATCTCCTTCCTACAAGACGATGCATTATTAACAAAATTGCTACCATACATAGAATCACAATGTATCTCGAGATGGTCCCAACTATCCAAATAACCTTTATGGACATCATTCAGCAATGAATATCTCGAAACCATGTTTCATAGTAACTTTATTAGAAAACGAAGACAGTTTTTAATTGATAACCACTGTGCGAAGCTCCAAGAAAAACATGCTAAACTTCTGTCCCACTGCCGTAATGATCTAATTGTCGACCCTATTCTTCGGATACCAATGACAAGAAGTGAACGGTCTCGTTGCGTGCGATGGCGACTTGGTTGGTTACCTCTCGGTAAACCCCAATCCCGTCCTTTTCATCCAAATGAACTTTTTTCACGTCAGCATAGTTTTTCTTGTTTAGATATGCACAACCGCCTTCAGATGCCCAAATCTATTGACGATCCACTTTCCTATCTTTTGAACCTCTTACCATCAACATTCTTTACCAAGAAAGCGAGAAGATCAATCGATGCCTGGCTCATTCGTTTACCTTCCATATGTGCAATACTGCTCGAAATGGACTACTTAGCTCACTCCCAGTTCCCTGAAGCTTCAAACCACCTTGGTGAACCCTTTGTCAAACGTCTTCACTACATTCAGCAAAAATTTTCAGATGGTCAACCACCATCCCTAATACATACTACTTTTATATTTTCCCTTTAATCCCAAAAGGGTTTTTTCATTCCCTCTCACTGCGATCTGACCCAGGCAGTACAGCATGGAGATGCTATGTGCCAATCGGTCATTAAAAATTATTATCAAATAAAATTATTCTTAATCGTAAAAGGCGTTATTATACAGTCACTCCAAATTAATTATGGGACAAGGAAATTTATTGAGGAAAATTTTAACCTCATAACAAAATAAACTTGTCTTTTTCTCATCCATTAACACATTAAAAAAACATGTCTGCTCAAATCTCCAAAGACTGCACCCGACCTTTAATTATATCTGAAGATGAAACAAAAGAAAGTAAAGCATGGGGGGGTTTTTTATCTTCTTAGAACACATCATACGATTAGAGAGATTGCTGACCTTGTTGGATTGAACAGGTCTACTGTACAAAATATAAAAGTCAAGATTGATGACTATGGTAGCCCTTTACCTCACAGGCAAATTGGGCGACCACTGAAAATAAATGAAAGAACTGAAAGGCATTTGAAGAGGATAATTAGAGAGGATCCTTTTGCCTCATTTAAAGAAATAAATGTGGAATTAACAAAGCTGGATGTTTTTGTTAGCATAGACACCCTTCGATCGTACGTGGATCGACTTGACTTCAAATCGTACAGAGCAGCTCACAAGCCTAGATTGACTGCAAGACATCGCAAAAGTAGGCTTCGCTGGGCGAAGGAACACCTCAATTGGACCGAAGGCCAATGGAGAAGTGTTGTTTGGTCTGATGAGTCGCGCTTTTGTGTAGAAGGCAGTAAACGCGGAAAAAGAGTGCTCAGGAAGAAAGGAGAGCGTTATGATGAAAGAAATATAATATCCACAGTCAAGTGGGGTGGAGGTGGTGCTATGGTTTGAGGATGTTTTTGGGAGGAGGTTTCGGACCTTTAGAAATTATTGATACCAGTTCCGTAGTCCAAGAAACATATATCAATATTTTGGCCAATAGGTTCCATCCTTGGTTTACAAATGTCACGGCACATCAGGAGAGGGATTTTATCTTTCAAGAGGATGGTGCTTCCTGTCATACAGGTGGTTATGCTCGATGGTGGAAGGAGACCCACCAAATCAGGGGTTTTGAGTACTGGCCTGCTCAAAGCCCTGATTTGAACCCCATTGAGCATGTTTGGAATGCTCTTGAAAGGCGAATTGAAAGAAAAAGATCGTCGATCAAAAACTTGGAGCAATTGAAGGTGGCTCTACGAGAAGAGTGGGAAAGAATGGATGATGAGTTTGCGGACCGATTAGTTCGAAGTATGAAGAGACGGTGTGAAGCAGTTATCAAAGCTAAAGGCGGCGCAACAGAATACTGAAAAACATTTTATGAATATATTTTTAAAATAAACATGTGAATCTTTCTTTTCTCAAAACTTGAAATCCCAAGCTTAAGTATACACGTATTAATTGGTCTTGGAATTACATGCTATATTTTTTCAAAATTTTGTTTCGGTTTTTTGTCCCAAAATTAATTTGGTGTGACTGTATGATGACGTCGCAGGCCAGCATTTTTAAGAATTTCCATCCCTGTATAAACTTCCTTTCTTTTTACGTAGCATTTTGTAAACTCATTGTGAAATGGAAACATGGTTAAAAGTGCTTCTTCTACGCTTTTCAAATGTGATTTAAGCGCTTTTTCTGCCTTATTCATTCCGGGACTACTTGGAGTATCATCAGTCGTTTAGCTTATTTATGGATGATGGTCTCATGGACGAGGGAATCCCAACGCCTTGTTGCTTTTAGCAGCTCCCGTTAGGGTATCCTTGGCGTTAGCCTCGAGCCCCAAGTGACAGTCATGTTTATGGCTGGTAGCGCTGTCCATCACTGATGCTTTTAGTTTATAAGAACAGGCAAATATTGTAAAGATAACGGTAACTTGTTTCTAATGTCCTTTCTTTTTTTTTTTTTTCTCTACGAAAACTCAATAGTCTTAATGTCTATTGATTTCTATGGATGATGGTCTCATGGACGAGGGAATCCCAACGCCTTGTTGCTTTTAGCAGCTCCCGTTAGGGTATCCTTGGCGTTAGCCTCGAGCCCCAAGTGACAGTCATGTTTATGGCTGGTAGCGCTGTCCATCACTGATGCTTTTAGTTTATAAGAACAGGCAAATATTGTAAAGATAACGGTAACTTGTTTCTAATGTCCTTTCTTTTTTTTTTTTTTCTCTACGAAAACTCAATAGTCTTAATGTCTATTGATTTCTATGGATGATGGTCTCATGGACGAGGGAATCCCAACGCCTTGTTGCTTTTAGCAGCTCCCGTTAGGGTATCCTTGGCGTTAGCCTCGAGCCCCAAGTGACAGTCATGTTTATGGTTGGTAGCGCTGTCCATCACTGATGCTTTTGGTTTACTGTATGATATTGTTGTGTTTTTACGTCTCTTCCTATCTCAAATAACTTATTCCAAGTACTATATCGTCCCTATTCAAATTACTACATCTGTTACTTATTTCAATATTCGTGTCATCACTAGAACTTGTGCTACTATCGCAGTGTTTTATTGACCCGTAGGACTCAATGAGACTCATGATTTTTTTTACCTTCGACAAAATTTTATAAAGCAATTTCCTTTTCGAATTTTTTTTCAAGTATTGATGAGTCCTATCACTTCAAAAAATGAGAATACTTGTTAAAAAACTAAAGTATTTGCCTGTCGGGTCTCATCGTAACAGATTCTAATATTGACTTATCAAAGTCGAGCTTTTGACAGTGGAGAGTAATTACCCAAAGACAGATTCAAACGCCTAAAAGGTTGACATGATTTAAAGAGATAAGACAAAGTCAACAAAGCCATCAACAAAGGCTACTCATTCTGACTAATAGTTGTTGAGTTCAAAGTACTTAAACTAGTTTATTGAGAAGAGGTAAAAGTATACAAGTGTGCGTTTTCCACGACTGCAATTATGGCTTTAAGGTGTTTTAACACGCTCTGTTTTTCTTTGGGAAAATAAATTATGATTTATCTATACAAGTAAAATCTAAAGCTTCATCTTATGCCAACAGTATCAACGATGTTAACGTTGAAACTGAGAAAGAGCTGAGAAGGAAGAACACTAAGACCATATTAAAGAATAGAAAGAGATATGAGATACACTACATAAAGCTTTTTTTTTGTTGTTCAACATCAAACTAAAAAAAAAAGTGTGATAAATGTTCAAACCCTGAGAAGGTAAATCTTATTTCAGGTTTCTTCTAGAAAGCTACAAAAGAAGACATCTCTTTGCTTCTTTGCTAAGCATATAGAAGACGCAGACGTAGTTTTGAACTTTGATGTGAGAGTTACATTTATAGCTTATCCTCTTTTTGCGTAAGTTGCTTCAAGCAAATGTTAAAGAACAATCAATTTTTGCATCATAACTGACCTGATAAGATAAAAAGTGACAAAACAGGGGTACGCGTCGTGTTCCAAGAAAAAAAGACATTTAAAAAGAGTGAATGGAAGACTTGCTTTGTTTATTCATCGTTTTTTTTTTCCTTTCAGTTTAAAAACAACATGCGTAAAAAGAAAAAGAAAAAACCCATATTGTCTCGCTATCTGGCCCTCTTCTTTCGCTATTTGCTCTTTCATTTATGGACATGGTCATACTCCCGGCTTCATTAAGCCTTTCTAAACAACAGTCAATTCTACACTGTAAACAAAACTATTGCCGCTCTCTTCTGAAAAGGAAGCAGAACTAGGCTGCAACCGATGATTGCTTTACTTTTCGGAGGTAAGCACTTTTATTCTTATGTTGTTTATGTCTTGATGACTGAGACTGACACTTCATATACCCTATCAGTATTTTATTGACCACAAAAATGCATAATTTTTATTTTCTCCCTGACTTAACAAAGAGTACATCTGGAAGTTATTGTTTACTCCTTACCTTTGTTAAGTTTATAATCACCAAATATCTCATACTGTATGATATAACATTTTTTTAGCATAAATTCAGGGCTATACACTTTCCGGAAATAAAGTCGCATTGACTGTCTCTTTTGTGTATAGATTGTATTATAATATATGTAATATACGACATTACTTTCTGGAAATAGTGTATGAAACATTGTACGGTATGGCTGTAGAATACTCGTACCTGATTAATTGTGGTTCAGTTTTTGGAAATAGACATAACTAGGTGGGCTGTCAAAGGATGTATTATCCGCGGAATAAATGATCTTTATAAATTGTAAGTCTGTCTATTGGTTCAAGTGGTTTGTTCGTATTAAATATGCAAGTGACCATCTTTATATTATTAATGATGGATACATCATTCGGATGTTTTTTGATGAAATTCAGTTGACATGTTTGACTAATAACTTATTGAGAAATAAAAGGTTTCAATCTGAGGCAAAGCGATTTTTATCTCAATCTCCGAGAATCACGAATTATTAAAAAAAACCTCTCATACCATTTTCTACTTGTACATGACCTAATATTTATTTCAAAATAGCCTCTAATTGACCTTTTGTTAGCGATGGACGTCTCCATGCCTTACTCGACTCGTCGTCAATCCTGACGCAACAGTTGTCATATGCATAGATGACTTTTTTCAAGTTTGTCAAGTGCTGCAGAAAGGAAGGAAGCTCGTCTAAACAGCTTGGAGCATCAAAGCAGCATAACTCCAGCATTGGGTAGAACCCATCATCAGCATGGGAGCAAATGTACACGCGTACATTGAGGTCTATTGCGTTTCAAGAATATAAGCATATTGAGTCTCCACAAATAGATGCTTATCTAACTTACCAACTGCCTGAACGGCCATAACACTTTTTATTTTGTTTTGGTCAATCACATCCTTCCAAAACTGACCAAGGCGTATCAAGTCTAACTTCACCAAGCCAATGTCTTTTGTGTCCTTTGGCTTGACTTCGACAAAGCCAAGCGCATGCACTCCTGCTGCGTTCTCAATCAAAGACATACAAGCGTCTGGTCGCTTTGTGTTGAGCTGCCCGAACTCCTCAGATTTTCTGTTTGCCCTATTAGTAATACAAGTATTGTTAGTCAACAGTGTAAATCAGTCTTCATTGAGCTTACCATCTGAAAAATCTCTGTTCATCTGGGTTGTGGAACAAGGAAGTTAGGATATGATCAAGATATCCCGTGATCAATTCCTGTTCGCCTACCACAAGATCAAGCTTTTTCTTTGGCAGCTTTGTGATACTACGAATTATGTGTTTAAATATTCTTTCAATTTTAGAAGAAAGCAAAGCGTTTACCAGCTGGTGACCATGTCAATCAGAGCTGTATCATATTTCTCTGTTTGGGCGGTGATATTGATCAACTGAATTTTGGCTGTTTTTCTATCAATGTCCTCAGAAACGAGAGACTATAAAATATAAGAAATTACTTTAGAACATGGATAGGAATCATTCCAGTATGTCTTACGGCTATTATCCCAGATATGGCGTTTGTTATCTCGGTTTCGATAACAATTTCTGCATTGAAATATCGGGAAAGAACCATTTCCATTAAGCTTTCGTATATATCCTGGCCCAGAAAGTTGACCAAAACATTGTTTTTAGACAAGGTCAGCAACATAACATGATTCAATGCCCTGTGTTAATTAGTAAAGTGAAATATATATTCTTCATAATACGGCTTACAAAACTTCGATTACATCAGTGACCGTGGACAATCCTTCCATTTTGGCTTTATTGTAGGTCATCCGCTTAAACCCATCCCAGGTGCTGCCAATGTCAAAACCATTGGTCAAGATAATTCTCGACTTCTGGCTAAAATCGATGGAAATGTTTTCTTCGTCAGTTGAAGAAGAAACATTTCGAGGTGGTGACAGCCTATTTGCGTTGGCCAAAGAACTGGCAGCATTGCTCAATGATACCCCCAAAGCACCTAACGCTCGGTGACCTCCTATGGCTACTTGTTCCTTGCAGTATGCCTCCTCCAACAACAACCTCCAATTTACTGCATCACCACGTTTCTTATCGGGCTTTTCGCCTTTGACATCCTTATAAATCTGTTGAAATTTTCTTTTAACTGCTCTTTCTGCTTTTTGTACAGACTTCGAAGGCGCTATGAAATTCAAAAGAGTTTGTTTGTTTCTATCATCAATTAAAAATCCAGCAACTGTCGGTCTTTTGTTATTTTTTATGTATTTGGTTAAGCCTTAAAAATATATAAGCACTCTGCAGCGTTACAAGAGTAAATAATTATTACGTTTAGTAAGGTCAGACATAATATAGACTAGTAATAAGTAAACAGATAAAAGAAAAGGGGGTTTAATAGAAAATTGTCGCGTTGGCGTTTTTTTTTTTTTTTTTTTTTTTTGTATGAAGGAAATTTTATTCCCATACCGCATAATAGCTGGTCATCATTTTAAACTTTTTTTTAAGTAACAGGGAAAACCCACAAACAAACAAGTATCAAATAACAGTACTAAATCTTACGTACTCGCGGTACCAATCAGATATTATACCATTCGACTAAGGGCCTAAGCCTCCTCGTTGGCATTATTTGTTTTCAATATGATGTTACACCATGGTTCAATATATACCTCCTTGTCGGAGCTTAGCTTCTTTCCAACCAATAGTAAAGCGAAAAATAAGTCCTATGCTCAAGTAGTGAAGATAACAACAAGAGTGTCCCTGATGCATAATCGCATCATAACTCCTCATAATGATGATGTTTCCGCCTTGAGCACCTTGCAGACCAGAATTTACAGAGTGTCTAGAACCAAAGGAGCTCTTTTTTTCGACATTTCCGCTGTGAGAGGGAAATACACTGATCATCAGAGTATAATTCTTCCTAAGGAACAACACTCTAATCACTATGGCGAGATTGTCAGTGGCCGGCAACAGATGTTGGTGGATATTGGGTTTTGACTGTAAATTTGTGGATGCCATTTTTTATTTTGCGCGCTTTTTCCGCTTTCCTAAATTTTTACTATATTTGGAAAACAATTCAACACTCGTCTTAGATTTTTTACGCTACAACATAACAACAGCTACAACTTCATTTCGACATTTATTATCATCAACCAATGCCTATAGACTCCAATGGTCTTCAGGGATCAGCTAACCATTCTTTGTCTACAGAGGAAGTTGATTCTCTTCTCTCAACTTTTAGTAAAGAGCGTAAACGCTTAATATGCCCAAACTGTAATCAACAAGGTCACTTCCGACGACATGGTTCAACCAAGTCAGATCCACCACACCTCTTGTTCCGCTGCGTTAGCTGTGGCAAATGCTTTCAAGCAGCATCAATGAGGCATATTATTCACGATTCATGTCAAGAACAATCGCAAATTCAGGCACCGACAGACATAGAAGAAACTAGATCTTTCCAAGAAAATAACAATACGCACACACCAACAACTCACAGCAGTCAAAACGACTTGCAAACTCTCCTTGATACAATCCAACGCTTGACACAAGAACTTCAACAGGCAAGAGCAGAAATTAATAGCCTTCGCTCTCAAACTGATAAACTCCAGCAACAACTTTTACAACAAACTCAAACTGCGGATCCCTTTCCCAGTTTAAATCAACAACCCCCTTGCCGAAGCCCCGAAGCTATGACCCAAATGAGTAACATCGAATCCGCTCCCTGGCACGAACCTGCTAAGATACAACGTATTAAAGACAATCTAATTGCAACTCGTAACCAAAGACGCCTACAGCGCCAAGAGGCTGCTGCACGTTTCCTTCAGCCACCATCAGACAACCAAGGATTCCAATCTATTTACGTTCGTACGAAGGCTAGAGTTCCAATCGGACAGGTTAGATCTCGTTTGTGAAAGCTTGACATTAATAACAACCGAATCCTTCCGAATTGAAGCTAAAATAGAAAAATAAAACCAAGAAAGGTCCACTGTGGTCGAAAATGATGCTAATAACTAGCAGTTAGCTCATAAAGCATATGGACTTGAGAACATCAAACGCTTATTCAATTTATATACAAAGAGGATGGTGCGATTTCAAAACATACAAAATCTTGTTATATTTCACGCTCTACTGCTTAAAAGATACTCAAACTGTGGAATGAATGCGATGGAACTATTATCTCCATCGGTTGCATAAGGATTCCCTCTGAGATCAATATAGCCGTAAAATCAAACAACCATAGCACAAGAACATATTGATCTCCTCATAGAATCGACTGGTAAAAGAACGTGTATCACAGTTAGTACGACAAAACGAGAGCATGTCAAACTGTTTCAAGACCTTGACTTATCTGAAGGTGAGGCGGAGGAAACATACGAAAGAAAAGGTGATACTGTTGTCGGAAAGCTCACGCACTTACACTAGGAAGAAAAGAAACTGTAAAAGCAATTCAACTTTGTTTCCATATAATAACTGGATGGAAGACTGTCTGTGTGGATTTTCAGAAAAGCTATATGTTTATCGATGAGGCAGCATGTTACTCTCATCAAATCAGAGCCGATGCTTGTTCTGTTAAGGGCACTCCAGCAATAGTAAAACTTCCAACACAAATGGATGTTAATCTTGATTTCTTTGGCTGCATTTCTCTCTTGGAATCATCAATCTTTTAAAAGTGGAGTCTTTAAAGCCAAGAGATGTTGTGAAATTAAGAGTTCCCTCTACCTGAGACTAAAAAAAAAAAGGAACAATCGCACAATTGTAAAATCCATCATTCTCATTATGTAATCAGGGCTATCCAAACTTGTGATTATAAGTATTTATCCATACCCTTTACGCTCCTTTTCTTAATCGAATTGAAAAATGCTAGTCTAAAATCAAAAAAGTATATTAAAAGAGACCTACTCTTTCCATTAGACACTTGAACCCAGAATCCAAGCTGCTTGTATGACTGTTACTACAGAAGATCGTCTTGGTTGCATCAGATATTCAGAGTCATTTTAGAATAGACATCATGCCAAGGGACTCGGCCTTATTTCATATGTTAATCCAGTCATCTTTACTTTCATCTATTTCTTTCACCTATCCAATTTATTCTTGTTCATTTGTTTGAAAAGTGTTTTCATTCTATCTGAATTTAAAGTGCGAACATTATCATAAAACTGAAATGAAATTAAAAATACCATTCCATATTGATTAGTTTATTGAATATTAGTACTGTTGTTGAACAAATACACCGTATTATCTCTGTGATATATTTTGAAAATAATACGATACAAAAAAGGAATCTCATAAAATCATAGTATCACAGCATAACGTGCTTTATCGGTGATCTGTTTATTTATTTTGCCCTGATAACGTCATTTAGTTAAACAATGATTGAATACCCCACTTGCTGATTCTTGTTCTGTAAGTAATACCAAGGAATACGAATATAAAAGATACCCAGTGGAGATAGATGAGATTGGTACTATACATATTATTGTACATGTAGTCTGCTCTTACACCTAACTGAGCAGTGATCCAAACGAACAATAAAAGAGTATAACCAAGCACTCGGTGATACTTCCATAAGGATTTTGCTTTATCAATTGAGCCATAAATTGTGATAGGTATCATACCAATCGTGACACCAAAGATCACTTGAACAAAAAGAAAGATAAATGTAAACACCCCTAATTTACCATGAACACTAGTAATAACACTGTAAATACTTTTTTTTTGGTATTTGAATACTTACGATTCAAAATGTGCCTTCCCTGAGATGATCTTGTTATAAAAAATAAAAGAAACCCCAATGATAGCAAATATGTAACTTGTGGACTGTATTAAGCTATGATATTTCAACCCTTTCTTCTTTTCTTCAGTTGTACTTGTTGGCTGTAAAAGGGCAATACCTTCAGTGATAAGAACAATAAAGAACGTCATGAATATCGGATGATATGTAAAGACATTAAGGGGAATTCTAACAAGCACTGACCCAATTAATCCTACAAATAAAGTAAGGCCGAGCGCAATGCTTATGTTTGCATAAATGTCTTTTCTAGTCTTCTTTTCTTTAAATCCAATCAAGGGCGATTGTTCATTCATTGCAAGCGAAAGAGAAAAAAGAGAGACAGAGAAAGAGAATGAAATCTTGCTATTTTATAGATAAATGCAGGAGTTTAAATATAACCAAAGTGTCAAATTTTTATTGTATGCGCACAATTATGGTTGCTCTTCTTTTATCTTTGCTGTATTTCTTTTACTCGACCGAGACTTTTGATTTCCACCCTCTTCATTAGATTCTAAAGGATCTGGAATACTTGCAACGATATCTTTTAAAAAATCAAATTGTTCTACCTTTTCAATTGTTTTCTTTCTATAAGAAAATGTTATCTAGCGCACAATTATCTTCTCTCACTCTTATTTCTTACAAGTGAGCAACAGTCAGACGTTTGGCATTACGTGAACGTGATTCTTGACATGATTGATCTATTAATGATTGCATAAACAGTTCTAATGCTTTGGCTAAATCATTTAAAATTGTGTTTAGTTTTTTTTTTTGGACTTTGAGACATTTTTCTTTTTGCGAATTTACAGATCAAAATGGGTGTTGCTTGAGCTACTTTTCCAACATCTTCATCTAATTGCATAATCTTTTTGATTCGAGCCTGTTATAAAAACGTAATAATCAATAAACACATACATGCATATTCACTTGTATATTATAACTGTATTTGACAATTTACAACCGGAAATTTAGTTTTATATTTCTTTTTCATTTTTATTTTTTTAAAGCAGAAAAAAAAAGAGAGGAAATTTTACTTTTTTCAGAAAAAAAAAATTTAAAGCCTTTTGATGCGAATGCACTAGGAAAACATCGTTCCCTCTCTCTTTTTCCCAAGAAAAAAAATATAATGGTTAATAAGCCTTTTTATGAAAAAGAAGTACGAAATAAATCATATTTAATAAAAAAAAGGATTATTTGCAGAGGGGATCAGATACTTGTACAAAAACTCTTTCTTTCTGTGGTCATATACACTTGAAAATTCGCAGTGAAAACATTGTGGTAAATTTGTTATTCAAAAAAAAAAAAAAAGATTAGCTGTGATTGAACGATGTTAGGCTATAGCCTTTTATATACAATTGAAGAAGCATGAATGTTAATAATATTTGTGAATCAAATAACCACGAGGATGTTATCATAATATCGGCCTCTCTTTCTCTTCTCTGTTTGTTATTTTCCTCTTTTTTTTGTTTTTGTCCAAAGCGGAAACAATAGAATCAAGTATATTCAAATGTTTGAGCCATGTTAACATTTATTCTCTTTTATACAATAAGTTTTACTCAAGTGATTGGCAATAAAAGAGATGTGCACTCTTTTTTCTCTTTCCGTTCTAAATGAGTGTATAAAGCAGATGATTATAATACTTTTATGGAACTTGGAGTTTCAATTATTGCTTTTTTTTCCATTCAACCGTGAAAAACTTTTTTTATTGTTGCTGTCATTTACTTTGAATGCAATTAAAATAAAATTCGACAGAAAAAAAAATATTTCATGAATACAATTAAAAACAAATGCATCTTGAAACAAGCATAGCATTCTTTGAAGCAGTAATAAAATGGAGTTTTTGCTTTTCGTGCACGATGTTACACGAATTAGAATGAATTCCATTGAAAGTATTAAAAGACCAAACTGTTCTCTCTTCCCTTTTTCTCCGTTTTCTTTTATTTTAAAAACTCATGTTTCTTACTCGTAAAACTGAATTGAACAGCGCACCAGAATCTTCTCTTTCTAATGGAAATGCATCGATTATAAAATCAACTTGTAAAGAAGAACCAACACATGTAGAAGAAGAAGAAGAGGAAGATGAAAAATCAATCGACTTGACAATTGAATCCATGTCTGCTGTAATTGCCACTGCTGTTCAGCTATCTGCATCCGGTGGAGGTCCTCCTTCTTCTTTATCTTTGGGAAGTGCTTCCATCTTGCAACCCTTTTCAAAGCTTGAAAATAAGGCCACAAACAAAAATAGATTTTCACTGTTTTCTTGGAGAAAGCAAAAGGAAAAAAAAGAGGATGCGGTTGTCACGGTCGATTCCAACTTGACCTTCAGTCGTAGTTCAGATGAAGACAGCTCCTCACCTTCTTCTCCCCGTAATTCATCCACATTGCCCGATGATGGAAAGGATGAACTTCAATATAGAGGCATTCAAATTAAAGAGATTAAAACGACACTTAAAACACTTGTCATATCAGATGATGTAAGGAATCCTATGCCACAGGTTAAACTCGAACGACCTGGATTTGCTCGTATCAATTATTAGCTTTCATACCCCAACCCTATATATATTTTGTATCATAATGTAATAAACTTTCCTGTGTGTCCAACTACACGTGTGACAAATCACGGATCGCCTGCTTTTAAATTTTCTTGCAGGGTCCAAGCCTCAAAATTTTTTCTTCCTCTCTCTCTCTCTCTTTTTTTTCGGTAACGTGTGTTGACATTTTATTACAATGTCTTTTCAAGCTCGTTTATGTAAAGAAATAGTCTTGGAAGATTTTGGTCCTTTTGTTTCCGTAAGAAGAAGAATAAGAACTATACGAGCTTTTCTAAGTTATATTCTATAGCAAGTAGCACGTCAATTACTTTTAAAAGGTCGTCTGGCTTTACCAGACATCATTCGATTCACAGGATTATCTACGAGACAAGTCAAAGAAAGTCTTGTAGTTCTTGTTCAGCACAGCATCGTCTATTTTTCTGAAGCACCTGAAGGCAAAATAGAACCCACCTTTTATTCTATTGATCCCGAAAGAATCATGATGCGTTTGCGCATGGGATCTATTCTTCGTGATGTGGATGAGAGATATGGAAAAGAAGTAAGAATGCAAATCAAGTGAAAGAGTTGATACTGAGCTGTACATCCTTAGGCTGAAACGATTTGTAAACTTTTGTTTTTAAACGGTAGAATGACAATGAAAGGCGTAATGCAATGGGCGAAACAAAATGTAAAAAGAGGACGTATGTTATATCTTGTAGACTTTATCTATACCCTCTTTTACTTATATATTAATAGAATTGGATAAATTCAGGCAATCCTTTACACAACTTGTTGTCAATCAGCACATAAAAGCGACCCTACCAGAACACAGTCGTTCCACCATGGATCGTTTATTGGCTGCCACTGAAAAAGAGAATGAGAAATATACAATCATGACATCTAAAGATATTGCCAACGCCAAATTATCAGCACAAGCACAAATTGATGCCGAATATGGAACAGATGAAATCATTGGTATGAAGCGTAAAGTAGTCGATCCAATGGATTATCAAAGAAAGGTAAAATACTAAAGTTGTAAACAACTTGATTAACGTAAAAAAAAAGCGTGCTGCTTTAAGTGAAGTTGGTCAAGAAATGGAAGAAGAAGAAGCGGAAATTGATGAAAAAATATTTTTCTCAGTAAACTACGATAAATTCAACATGTTGTTCAGAAACGATGCTATTATTGACTTTGCTACTGAACGTATTAACCGCTCAGCTGGACAAATAGTAAAGGCATTCTTTGAATACGGCAAAGACAAGATGAAGACATTAAAAGAACAAGATTCTCGTAAGCGTGATTTGCTTGTCTCAAAAGCTGGATTAACCTTTCTTAATTAGCTTCTGCAACACCTGTTCATATCGCAAATGTGGTTACTAAAACGGATGTGGCGACTCGAGGCGATATCGTGTTACCCAAAGATCCATTAGAACCCAACAAAAAGCCCAGTTTACAAGAGATCGTACGAGGCTACATTACTTTATTAAAGATGGACCCTGCAGGTTTCATAAAGTCAAAGGATGAACGAGGTGCAAATCATTATGCGGTCAACTTTGAAAAATTGAGAAATACGATGAAGAGACGTATCATCGAAGGCCTTGTTCGTGAACGTTACGGTGTGGCTACCTGTCGTGTCTTTAAGATCTTGATTGAAAAGGGCAAGCTGGATGAATCGCAAATTCAAAAGTTGGCTATGCTTCCTGCCAAGGACACAAGAGAAAAATTAGCGTTATTAAAAACAAAGGGGTTTGTAGAAATTCAAGAGGTACCTAGAACGGCCGATCGTGCTCCTGGTCGATGCTTTCATCTTTGGTATGTTCCCCTGGAAAAATGCTATCAAGAGGTCCTTGTGGACTCTTACCGTATTATTTGTAATCTTCAACAACGCAAACGACAAGAATTGAAGCTTCGTAAGCGTTTGGTAGATAAGATTGCTAGAAAGGATGTGATGGAAAATCCAGATTTGCTTGGGGAAGGAGAAAAGAAGGAGATTGAGCAAATGAACAAGGTGTTTGAACGATTGGAAGTAGCCAAGTCTAGAGTAGATCTTGTTGTTATGATTTTAAGAGACTTTTAGTTTCTCAAAAATGGCTTCTTTGATAAGAGGCTGGATACCTTAATAAAAAAGTTTGAGCTTGTGTATTTCATTATGCAATACTTCCCAATATGAATTGCTCATACCACACTGTTAGAAGTCTATTAAAGTATGAATTACCATAGAGTATAGCTCTTGATCGCTTTTCTTTTTGATGGAAAATTATACTTTGAAAGTTGCTCAATACATGCTTAATCAAAAAGAAAGAATTCAATACTTGTTAATAGAAACAACTAATCTTTTACCCCCTCCTCCCTTTTTTTTCTACATGAGCTGTAAAGATACTGTCAGAAATTTGTTTTACATCTTGTTCAGTAAAGAAAATGCAGGTGCCTGAGAAAAAAAAGCCTGGCTCTATGCATATACAAAAGAGTTTAAATTAGCCCTTCAGATAAACATACATGTTCTTTTGATTTTTCTATTAAAAGCCAATTTATTTACAAAAATTCTCTTTACTTGACCTTTGTCTTGTTCAAACCGTCTCATGCTACTTCAGTTGATGATTATATTGACTGCATCATTACATTCTACGGGAAACTAATTTCAAGAGATAGAGCTTATTCGATTGATTGATATTTATATTAGCCAATGGATAATGAAAGGCAACGAGTACATGTATTTATAGGAAGAGAATAAGGCTATACTTTCATTTCCTTTAAACTTTTGTGCTAAATAGCACTTGATGAATGATAACCGATACTACATGTTGTTAGTATTTGAGAATACGTCAGGGCATTCATTTCAAAAATGTAACAACAAACAAGTGTATGCTATTATAGTATAAATGGTTATCAACAAAGATATTATATCATTAGTAAGTGGTTCAAAGTAATAAAAAAAAAAAAGAAAAGGTTAAACGTATAGAGAGATACATAAAAAAAAAAGCAAAGTCTTCATAAAATGAAAGTAAATTGAAAAAAGAAATCGAATGATAATAACAGCGCTTTTACAATAGTCTAACGAGACTTACTTATAAGCAGATGCATCTGCTATTAATTATAACCATTTAAAAAATGAAACCAATATGTACAATGCCTTTTCTTGTAGGGAAAAAAAAATTATAGTAAATATTTTTTTTTTTACATCCCACATTTATGCATTTTTCATTTCAAAAAACTCAGGGTGCAATAATAAAAAAAGTCCACTGAGCTTTTTTCTTTTCTTTTTTTTGTTTAAAGAGTAATAATTGAAGGTGAGATGCACATCAATTAAAAAAAGAGCTGTTGAAATCAAAAAAAAAAAAAGTCGAAGAAACATCATTTTACCCTCTTTTTTTTTTAAGAACAAAAAATAAAGATGCAAAAAGACGACGATTTGTTTGAACAAGAAGGAATGCACCGTTTTTCTCAGCCCACTGGTTACATTGACTGGCAGCAGACAGCCAAGATCACTATGGAAACCCATATTCCCGAGAGTAATCTTGGATATAAAATGATGGAAAAAATGGGTTGGAAAGCTGGAAGAGGTTTAGGTTCTCATGGTCAAGGTAACAGTTGTTTATATACAAAACGACTGTTTTGCTCATCTTTTTTTTTTTAGGAAGAGTGGATCCTATATTAATTGAATTGAAAGATGAAACTCTTGGTATTGGTAAAGCACAAGAATATGACGAGACACATACTATTAGTACAGCAAAAAGAAAAGCGTTGGATAGCGAAAAGCAACTTGAGGAGACAGAAGTACAAAAAATTGAAAGAGAACACAGAGCAGAGAAAAAACAGGCGATCATGAAAGAGTTAGAACAGGTCAAGCGAGTATTTTATTGCGAACTGTGTGATAAGCAATACAATAAGATCTCTGAATATGAACAACATTTACAAAGCTACGATCATCATCACAAAAAGGTAAATGAACCATACCGTGTCCTTCCAATTGATTTAATAAGCATGCTTTGGCAGCGATTCAAAGATATGAAGGAAACCACAAGAAATTCAGCACTGAAGCAATTAGAAAAAGAAAAGAGGCTGAATCGAGAAAAGAAAAGAGAAGAAAGAGAGATGAAGAGGATGCAAGAGGCTATCCAAAAGAAACTCGGGGAAGCCAAGAGCCCTGCACCTGCCGCTCTGCCGTTGACTTCTGCTGTTAAGGTGCCAAGTACGAGTGAAAACAAAGGAGGTTGGTCAAGTGTGCCTGTCTCATCAAGTACGGGTGGAGGATGGACAAGCGTGTCAGGTGGCTCGAGCTTTAAGCCTGTGGATGAAGCACCTACAAATAGTAAGGGTGGATGGAGCACTGTAACAGAAGGAACTGTACCGAGCACTACTGCAAGTACCACTGCCAGCATCACTTCAAGTCATCCCGAAACCAAAGTGCCTGAAACAAAGCCTGCTCTGAACACGAGCTCAACAACCGCACCTAAAAAACTTGCCTTTGGATTAAAAAAGACAAATGGGTTTCAATTTGGTTTAAAAAAGAAGCAAAACTAGAGCAAATAAGCATGCTTTACGATTTCTTCCTTCGTATATAAACAGTTTTTATTTCAACCCATTTCAATCCTGATTTTTAAATTGCGCCTTCTTTCTGTCATCAAATGGCCACACGGTTTACGAGCATACCAATTTACATTTAGATTTTTTCTTTAAACAATGATAATTGAGCCTTTTTTTTTTTTTTTTTTTTTTTTTTTTTTTTTTTTTTTTTTTTTTTTTTTTTTTTTCATTGATAGCAAACGCGACAGATCACGAATGATTCTAGTAGAGGCTCCTTTAGATGCATTACATACTCATCATATACATTCAACCTGTGATCACTCTAGCTTTTGTTTGAAAAGCAATGAATCAATTCATCGATGATACATACTCTAAGCAAGTGCGGCCTATGTGTTCATAAAACCTAGTGGACAGTAGCCTGTCAAAACCAGTAGGATGCATACCAATGAAAGCAAGAGGGCGCATCGTAGCCAAAATTTTGCAGATATTGGATTCGATCAAGTTTTACGGCTAAAGAAATCATCTGATGTGAATCTTATTACAAGATACGCCAAGAAAAGCTGTTTAAAGTTTGTCTATAAAATTCAAGAGTCCATAAAAAAAAGTCGGGGGCGAAAAAAAAATCCAGTGTACAAATTCGTTGTAAAAAAAAACCACTCTTACTTTTATGCTGTTTTCAAAAAGTCATGTTTTTGTGAAAAGAACAGCCATTAGTAGAGTCATTCGCAACTATTCAAGCCTAAGAGCGTACCAAAAGGAATGTATTGAGACTTCTTTGAAAGAGTTGAAGGCGGGTTGTTACAAACAAGTTGTTTCTTTACCTGTTGGTAAGTGGTATAGTGTCCTATGCGAGCCATGTTTATAACTTTATATAAAAGGTAGTGGAAAGACAGTAAGTGTTCAAGTAAAAAGTAGGAAATATAATAAAACGTACATCCATCAAGGTGATCATGTCGAATCTTATTCCGTGTATTCCGTGTCCTACACCCAAAGCAACCAAAGTACTTTTATTAGCTCACAGACAGGAATTATTAAACCAAGCTTATAATCAAATCAAGCGATACAATCCAAATTTGGTAAGAAAAAAAAAGTTGTAAACGATGTCCATCGAATGACCATTTCCCTCCTCCCTACTTAGATAGTTGAGATAGATCAAGGAAAACGTGTAGCAGACTACGATAATGCAGATGTCATCATTGCCTCTGTACCAACACTTGGAAGAAACAATTCGAAAAGAATTGAAAATTTGGATCCAACACTATTCAAAGCCATCTTGATTGACGAAGCTCATCATGCCGTGGCCGATAGCTACTTGAACATTTTGAATTACTTTAATAGCCCACACCTTCTCGTCTGGGGCTGTTCTGCAACCGTCAGAAGACACGATGGTCTCAGTTTATCAGACGTGTTTGACAAAATCACATTTCACATTGACTTTCTTGACTTGATTGAACGAGGCTACCTAAGTCCAATGAAGGTCACAACGGTCAAGACCAGCGTAGACCTCTCCCACGTCCGTCACTCGGGTGCTGATTTTGCCCTGACCCAACTCTCACAGGCTGTGAATACCTCTGTTCGTAACGAGGTGATTGTGTCAAGTTGGAGAAAATATGCTGCTGAGACAGGTAGACAATCCACCTTGGCCTTTGCTGTGGATATTCAACATACCCAGGATCTATGTAATGCGTTCAGACAGCAAGGCATCCAGGCGGATTTTATTACAAGTAAAACGCCGGATTTGACACGACATCAGATTTTGGAGGATTTTAAAAAGAGGAAAATACCCGTTTTAATCAACTGTGGTAGATTCAAACAAGTCGTATGCTGTGTACCTATTGATCGATTTTTTTTTTAAAAAAAATTAGCGATTCTGACAGAAGGAACAGATATTCCATCAATCGATTGCATTTTAATGGCAAGGCCTACACGATCAGCCACTTTATTTCAACAAATGTTTGGCAGAGGCTTAAGATTACATCAAGAAAAAAAGGATTGTTTGATTATAGACTTTGTAGATAACTTCAAGAGAAGTGGAACAGCCGGCTTAGTGACTATACCAACATTATTAGGATTGAGTATGGATGAATCATTAAGTGGTAAATAGATGATTTAATTTAGGCAACATCTGAATAAGAGTGTGTGTGTAGATGAAAATATACTTGCTTTGGAGAAAAAAGTTGAAAAAGAAACAAAGGAAGATCAAGAAAAACAAGAAGATGACGATTCACTTGTGAAGCTTAGAATTACGGAATACGATTCACTGCAAGAGCTGATGACGGATTTGTCTACTCGTGTGGAGATCAAGGATGCTTCCAAGAACAGCTGGGTTCATATTGGTGATGATAAATGTGTATTACACGTCCTGTCCAAAGGATACCTTATACTAGAACACTCTCATGAAGGTAAATGCTCAACGCGTTTTTTTTTCTCTTCTTTTTTAACACGACCCCCAAAAGGAATTTGGCAGGGCTATTTCAAGTATGAACACAACCAATTTTATGCAAAGCCCCATCGGATCCCACTCCAATCCGATCACTTGGCCGACGCCATCCGTGCAGCAGATACCTGGGTACAAAAGAAATTTTCTAGCGGTTACATCTTTCGACAACTTGCACGCACCGCTCCTTTTCGAAAGATGCCCATGTCGGAGGCGCAGAGACAGGCGATTGAAAAACACAAGTTGGATGTACCTCCAACACTCAGCAAGGGACAAGCCATGGACCTTTTGACGAAATTAAAGTTTGGACAGTTGGGTCTTTGGAAAAAAGAATACATGGCCCAGGTCAAGGCACAAAAGGAAGAGCAAAGGCGTCAACAGGCCGCTGAGCTAAAGAGAAAAGGAAAAGGGATGACATTATGATTTTTTATTTACAATAAATTGAACAAGGGCAACTGGACCCCCTGTTGATCCAAAGAGGATCCTGTGCCTTGGCTTCCACAAGATGCCATCGCTTCCTTTTGTCCAAAAGGCACAGCGGTATGGATTGAAGGTGTACATGACAAGGCATGTAGCCAAGAGCATCATTTGTAACTGAGTCGATCGGTTGAGTTGACGTGTGATGGCGAATAATCGTTTGGTCCTTTTGACAGCAGAGATGGCATAAGAGTGCATCATGAAAGGCAAAGACGGTCTGTGTTCTTTTGCCGACCCTCCCGTCTTTTCTGCGATTTGCTTTGCTTCTTTCAACGTCGTATCCAGTGCCTGTTGGCCTTGGACGCATTTCATCTTTGCGTCATTCACCGGCTTATGTTTTCTTTTCTTTTTTCTTGGGTTGTTCATTCTTGTACAAAGTGCTCCTTCTGCTTCTTTTATCAAGTTTTCTAATAAATCATTCATTTGTATCAGCTTATGACTAAAGACATCCTGCGTCCTATTCTCTTTGATTAGATTTTTCCCTGCAAAAATGTATCCTTCTTTATCTACACGTTAGAAGAGCTTATTTCTTTTAATTTCTTTAAAAAACAGTTATTTTTCCATTGAAGCCTAAAAAGATGTTTATCAACCCATCTTTATTTTGCTTGCAACTTACATGTCACTTTGAAATTGTATTATTTTTAGCATTCTTTGTGCTTCCAAGGTGGATTTTTGAATCTATTCAGTACATGTCACGGAAATCGATCGTTGCTCCTCTCATGCATATCCTTACATTGATTTCCCAGTGAATAGATGATTCCTTTTCTGCCATGACAGCAGAGTAAGAAGGTGGTAAATAGTCAACATAGAATGGTAAAGTAGATGTCATGCATACAATAGGATTTAAAAAAAGAAGAAATAAAAAAATAAAAAGCACAATATAAATGCATGGAAAATCATTTTGGTTTATACAAACAGAGAAATATTTAGTAACCTATTCAGGACCCGTACAAAGGGGGGGGGGGAGGAGATACTGTATGTCGATGGACAAGTATATAAACCAATGACTACTATTCGTCTGGTTCAAAGATTAAACTATAGTTTTCCAAAACTGTTTGAACTATTTTGATATGATTTTCATCTCCACCCATCAGCGACATACCCAATATGGTTGCCAAGTTACTTGTATTCATTTTATTATACTCTTGATGTTGTTGTACCCTATTCATTTTGATCAGTACATGCTCTGATCTTCTACAGTCTGTCTTACTTGTCCAAGTGACGCATAATATATTTCAAAGTGGCATAATGTGCGTCTGGTAAATCATTAATGATCGTATGCAAACCTAATACTCTCATACGCTCATTTTCAATCTCTACTGTATGATTTAGCAAGTGACAGTGAATAAAAAGAGACAACTTACTAGCAGCATTCATAAAATGTTGATAAGATGATCTAGGGAAAACAGGATCTGGCAACTCTCTAAACCAGAGTTTCAATACGCCTGTGATATTATTGATATCAGCTCTATTATCTTCTGTCGATAAATCAACTTCTCCACAATCTACATTACAGTAAGTAACATGACACAAGAGTGTACCCACTTACTAAAATCAAAGTCATTCTTGAGTCGCTGTATATGTGTATTTGTACCAGACAAACGATATATACCAACACTCTTTAAACCATAATTTTCTATTGCTTCTACACATTTGGTAACTATCAACGGAATCTCATGTTTGTCTCTTTCCATCAAGGTAGTCAGTGGCACACCAAATACTGGATTGGGCTTTAATATACTCATGGCTGTTGAAGACTATCAATCATAAGATGGGTTGTGGTTGAATAGTGATGAATTGAGCTTACCATGATGTATTCTTTATAGGGAATATCTTCCTTATTTATCGCTTGAGCTCGTTTACTAAACTCTTGCACCAACTCTTCTGTATCTTTGTTGTGATTTATTTTCTCAGTCAATGATCTCAGTCCGTTTCCTTCGTCATTATCCAATGCCAATCCATCTTGTATCAGTGCAAGTTCAAATATGTAGGCATAACGTGCCAATTGATACTTGATGGCTGCACAACATTCATTATTTAAATTG
This sequence comes from Rhizopus delemar RA 99-880, assembly GCF_000149305.1. Lineage (NCBI taxonomy): Eukaryota > Fungi > Mucoromycota > Mucoromycetes > Mucorales > Rhizopodaceae > Rhizopus > Rhizopus delemar. The sequence goes on from NW_027137836.1 coordinate 542,764, forward strand.
TGTAAAGTGGAGATATCAGAGGGAAGATGGGCTGAAAAGTATTCGTGTCTGGCTGCATTGGTAGATGATAATTGAGATTTATAAGTCGATTGGGCCAAATTGGCTTTGGCACATGAATCATCGACTATTTTCTTCAACTAGAATAAAAGTAAGTCACTAGATCATCACCCACCCCTCCTATTTACTTGAGCAGGTGTCTTGTTATTCTTGAATAAACCCGTCTTTCTTGCATTTGGATCTGTTTCATTCTGATTTCTATTCAAAATGGCCTTTTCCCAATCTTCACTTGATTGTTCATATTTTTGTTTACTCTAATACTCTCATGAGTGCCTTTTCCTGTTGTCCTATGTCATACCTTCTCCAAAGCAATCTCAGCATCTACCCTGTTCTTCTCATGACGTACACCCAATTCCTTGGCTTGTTTTCTACTCTTTTCAGTGTCTTTATAGGTAATTTGTATATCATCCGATACTTCTGTAATATCACTTGAAAATTTTATACGCTGTTCTCCAATTTTCTCATGCACTTTAAGAAAGGATAACCAAGTGGTTCCATACGATCTATTTACTTTTTAGTATGATTTACAACTGAGCCTATCCTTTACCTAAGATTATTACTGTGTCCTTTATCAAATGATTCGGTCATCGATTGAGCCAGCTTAATCATTTGTTTCCCATATTCTTCTTCAATAGCCGCTCTCTTCTTCAAAAATAATGAAACATCCTTTGCGGCTTGCATATCACCTTTTACTTTATCCAGCAGACATTGAAATCCACCCTGGATTGCTTATTGTTATCTTTTGACAAGTCAACATTGTTATTCTTATGCTTACTTCAAGATTAATTAAAGTTGAAATCACTTGGTCATCTTGGCTGTTATTGTTGCTTTCGATAGGTGCCGTATACTCTCGAGAAGCCCTTGGCTCATTTTGTTCACTGACTGCGAGCATAGTGTAAAGTGAAAAAGAAAGAGAGAAAAGGATAGGGAAAGAATAGAAATTTAGAATTCAGCACGTGTTTTAATGTCACTTTAAATTAATTCAAATCGTGTATTTCATGCGAGTGTCTTATAAAAGGTCTTTGTACACACAACTTGACCATCTTCAGCTCAATGCACTCTTTAATCACAATGAGTTTTAAATCATCTAAACATAAACGCGTTCTCTGTCACCTTTATTCACAACGTGTCCTTTTCTTCTACTTTTGATAATGTCACACTACTATCGGGAACTAGAATACACTGGGTTAATTTTTATTTAAAAACCCACAGTGTTTTACTTGCCAATTGTAGTCTCAGGGGGATCGATCCAGATAGTGGGTATGACACACGGGAAAATAGTACCTAATTTAGCTGCACGATTAATCCAGCCAGGTATGGATCTTCCTGTCAGCCTTCTACAAAGGTCTTCAGAGAAATGATTACAATTCCTAAGCATCGTGTTAATCATCATAGAATGATGCGATAGATGTACCTTGTTAATAAGCTATAAGAAGGTCCAATGTATTCATTTGATATTTCTTTTATCACCTTGTCTATCTCTTCTTGATTTAATTTTGTGTATCCCATATGAATAGAACGTCTATTATACAATCAGAATCTCATCGTGTCTATATCCTAGCTTACTTGAATATCAAATCATTAGGCGTAAATTTAGGCTGAATGACAAATACGCCAGTCGCATTCTCATAATCATGTCCTGCAAAACAGTATTCTCGCATCCCAATTTCAATGCCTGTGTGATAGACACCTATCATCCAAAGAAACAATTAAATCACTGTCTATCATTCATCTTATTACCGATGCCCACAACATAACCAAAGTGTGTAAGAAGACTAGGTTTCAACTAATTTTTGTTAAAAAGAGCATGTGTGGTTTATAAGTATTTACTATATCATAAACATTTAAAGTGACTAAAAAAAAAGGGGGAAAAAGATAAATTAATAATGGCGCTTTCATTGTTATTAGTTTCTATACTTTTGAATTGTTCTTTGCCTGGGTCCATGTTGGTTTTATTGAACAAGTTTTGTATTAAATTAAGCATATTATTAAAAGGAGAAAGAGAAAAAGAAAGAAAAGGAGTAGAGATGAATAGGATAAAGAGGGGGGGGGGGTTAACCCTTTTTTTTTCTATAGAACGTGAGACATAGACAACATATACGCACATACACACATATGAAACAATGTAATCAAGGCAACACTATCTTCTAGTTACTTTTTCTTTCTTTCTTCTCTTGATGATTGTTTTATATAAAAAAAAAGGAAAAAACATGTATAGGCTCTTTTTTTTTTTCTGTTCTAAATTTACATTGGAAGGTTATTTTTTCTTTACGCCAGCAGCAGCCTCGGCTTGTTTTTTTGCTAAAGCAGCTTCTTGTTTAGCGCGCATGATGGCAGCATCACTATTGATTAAATCGATTGAGTATTTCACTTTTATTGACTCGATATTTACCTTTCCTTCTTTTGATTAACCGACATGCCATTATGATTTGACTTTCCCTTATTTTCTTTTTCCTTCTTTTTAAGATTCTTTAAACGTGCTTGTTCTCTTTGATTGCCGCCTTTAAAGAATAAATTTTTGAATCATTTGATTTTAATCTTTTTAGAGACACTTACGAGTCATTGAAAAGAAGTGCTTTGTATTGAATAAAGAGAGAAAAGAATGAAAAAGAAGAGTAAAGAAGAAAAAAGAATGAAAATTTCAATCAACGACCGAATGCAGACAAACAGTTGATCTGTGTACTTCTTTTTGTCTTGCTCCTTCATATATAATCCACATGAGCTTCAAACAATGCTGAAATGTGTATTTCATTCGCTTTATCTGTAAACATCTTTTACTTTCATCAACTCCATTTTTATTTTGCTTTTCTTCATATTACTTGCTCTGCTCATACTTCTTTTGCCTTGGTTTTTCCAAGTCCGCTAGCTGTGACTTTCAAGGTCCATGTCTAAAAAAAAAAGACCCTCTTTTCTATCAAAATGTCACTAAGATCATGTAAAAGAAAAAACCACAGCGATTCATCCCTTTCTTACAGTAAAATTTACTTGTAGTCAGTCATTCTTTGATTTGTAATTTAAAACCAATCAACATACCCATTCGTACCTGTAAATATCCAAATTATCTTTTTTATTCTTTACTCATACTCCATAGACGCCTCAAAGAAAGCCACCGTTCACCCTCCTCGTCGTACGTATCTTTACAATCAATACAATGACATCATTCAAAACCATCGTGCCGTCTTTGTCTTTCAACACAACAATTTAACTGTCAAAGAATTCACACAGATTCGACAAGATCTCAGCAGCAACGCTACCCTGACCGTCTTGCGTCCCAGTGTGTTCTCTGCCGCCTTACGCAGCACGAAATACTGCAACCTGCAGCCTCTTTTGACCGGACCTAGTTGTGTGTTGTACAGTAACGCGGATGATAGCACGGACGTGTTGAAAAGATCAGTCGAATTGCTCTCCAAAAACAAAAAGTTGCTACTCTTGGGTGGAAAGTTGGATGACCTCTTGCTCACCCAATCCGATGTATTGAAGGTGGTGGACTTGCCCTCCTTGGATCAATTACGTGCTCAAGTGGTGGGTGTGATTGAGGCACCTGCTCGTAAATTGATCAGTACATTGAGTCAACCTGCCAATGAATTGCACAGTGTCTTGGATAGAAGAATTTAGAAAAATAGAAATAAAATGGATTGTTTAATAGAACTTGTTCTTTTTCAAAAAAAAAAAAAAAAAAGCATTGTCTGAATGAATATAAGCTCAAGCTATTATCACACGATAAAGAAATTCGAGTATGATGCTCACAGTGGGCATGTGCACAAAGCGATTGAAATAAAAAGTCGCCTCGGGTTTATTTGCTTGGGGACAGCATGCTTGTAGCTTTAGATCGATCGTCTTTTTCTCTCATCAACCAACTTTCCATGCCCAGTTTACCTGAAGCAGCCCAAAGAAAAAGCCGTAGGGTAAGTAGATAGACTTTGTAGTCGTGCAAATTGCGATTTACTTGGGAAGAGGAAGGATTGGCTTTCGTATGGAAACGTTCATCACCACAAGCAAACCAGCTAGAAGGCCCTGAAAGAAAAGACTTTGAAATAATGAAAAAAAAAAAGCAAAGAGAGTATAAACGTTCAAAAACGAAATGAAAGGTTACTGAATGATTTGATTCAGCCAATGAAATCTCGAGGTAAACGATACATTGAATATCGAGATCTTTGCAGTAAATTATAAAACATGAATGGAAGGTCGCTGGTAACTGCCAGAAAAACATGTAGCAAACGGAAAAACTTTAGGTTTTACTACACTCTGCGGCTAATGTTGAAGAGCGCCCTAAAAAGATATAAAAGTTTCAAGGTAGTGTCATGTCTGACTCAGAAAAAGAAAACAGCTTTCATCAGTGAAACATTTCAATATCTGATCAAAGCTTGTCGACTATTAATTCAATCGTTCTCGTACTGAAGCATCAAAAGAAGCTGCTATTATGGCACTACACAGAACAAAGGAGCCGAAGGAGTTAAAAAAAAGTAGACTTGGATTTAAGGATTGGTATTGCAGAAGAAATGAAAAGAATTAAAGAGAACAAAACAAGGTTTGAGGCTTCAAAGGATACTAAAAGCAACTCTGATAGCGAAAAGAATGAGAAAAGATGGTTGGAGCAGATGAGCATGAATTAAATATGTGTCGGAAACAAGTACATAAAAAATAAATAAAGCCTTCTTTTTATTGAATCATACCAATCCTTACTGTTTTATCAAATGCACCACAAGCAAACAACCCTTTCTTGTCTTTATTCCAGTCCAAGGAAGTGACAGGATGTCTCGATAAATTCAATGTGTTTTCTGCGACGGTGGGCCTACTGGCACTGTACGTGGACAGGGTTCCATCACCACCTGCAATCGCAAACCAATCGGTTCCAGGCAGATGTTTAATACTCCACAATGTGGTCTCTTGAGCAACCTATAAAAATGGATGAGCATGCTTGTGACCTCTTCTTTTCATCCTTTACATCCACTTTTGTTGTCTTTCCTGATTCGACATGGATGACATAAGCGCCCGACAGGGTACTGATCAGCAAACTGTCCTTTTTGAAATCCATAGAACACACACCGCCTTCGACGTGCGTTTCCCATACATACTGTGACCCATTCACATCAAACAACTGAACCGTCCCATCCTCATACCCAACCGCAATCACCTTGTGTCCTCGGATCCAGCCAAACACAGTCGCCCAAATATCTCTCGACACTTGGTTGGATCTTATGGTCAAAACGGCCCTTTCAGGCTGTCTCATGTCCCACACCTTAACACAACCATCCCTGCTGCCGGTTGCGATCTCGGCTGGTTCTCCCGCATGGTTCAAACTATCGATACAGTTGATGATGCTTTCATGTCCTTTGACAGAGGTTAAAGGAACATCGAGTTTTTGAGGATCCCTAATTATTTTTTTTTCTTTGTTAGGGGCGCCACACACAGTTTAAAAGCGCGTACATTTGATTTTTCTTTTTTTTTTTTTTTTGTCCTTACCAAGTTTGAATTTGACCTTCAAAATCACCTACTGCTAAATGACGTGCTTGCCCTACAATAGTGGTACATCTTGCTACTGCATTTGTTTCTGTCTTTAATAAAAAGTATGTTTTTTTTTTCAGAGTGATTGGGAATAGAAATGTCAATTTATCGTACCTCTGATTTGAGTTCAAGTTGTTTGCCTGACATGCCATAAATTGCAACATGACCTGTTCCTTGTTTTGTAGCTCCAACTACACAAATACGTGAAGAACAAGGAAACCATTTGACATCGTAAGGTGTAAAAGGTAGATCTCTGCTTATTAAGCAATCGCCCTTCATAATTATAAAAGAAAGAAAGGATAATTTTACATTCAAAAAAATTTATTAATTTATTTGGCAAAAACAAGGTCAAACTTGATACCATTGACTTCTTGTTCTTCTTCAATGATAAGAACTTCAGTAACAACCTTATCCTTGTGGTTCGCCATGGGCTTCTTGAGAACCTTCACCAATGCAGCTTCTTGGTTCTTGATGATCTTTTCAAATTCTGCAGGGAGGTCTGAAGCAAATCTATAATAGACACTGATATCATCTGTAGGCAGTAAATTGGCCTTCTTTCTTAAACGTTGGACACGGTTAATGATTTCACGAGCGATACCTTCTTCTTCTAATTCAGGGTAAAGCTTAACGTCCATCAAGACCAAGGTGTCTTTGTCAGTGTTGGACTCATACACGTTGTCAGCACCGGCGTCAAAGTAACGGATGACGTTCAAGTCTTCATCAGTGACCTTGATACCAGAAACAACAAGTTCCTTGGTTTTAGCAAACTCCTTGATTTGTTCACTAGTAATATCAGGAAGACCCTTCTTGATCTTCATGGAGTCTCTCTTGTATTTTTGACCCATGACCTTCCAGTCAGCTTCGGCCTTGTACTTGACGCCGTACTTGTCTTCGTCGGCAGTGATAATAAGCTCACGAACATTGAGTTCTTCCAAGACATAAGATTGGAGAGCCTTGACATCATCGTGGTATTGAGCATCGCTATGAATGACAACGAGTTCCTTGAGAGGTGTCTTGAGAGAAATATTCTTACGTTCACGAATCGTACGACCCAATTCAATGACGGCTTGCATACGGCTAACAGCACGTTCAATGTCAGGATCAAAGTATTCTTGACGAACTTGAGGGAATTCGTGAAAGTGAATAGAACGGTCATCGACCACGTTGGGATCCTTGGGAGCAAAGTTCTTGAGACCTTGATACATGTTTTCAGTCAAGAAAGGAGTGAAGGGAGCCATGGTAAGACACAAGGTGAAAAGAACTTCATACAACGTGTTCATGGCAAATTTGGCTTCTTCCAATCCGTTCTCACCCTTTAATCTTCTACGGTTGAAACGAACGTACCAGTTAGTCAGATCATCAATCATTGCTAACAAACGAGGCACGACAGTGTAAAGTCTGTAAGCAGCCATTTCTTCACGAACAAACTTAATCAAAGATTGACAAGAAGCCAAGATCCAGCGATCCATGACATTTTCGGATTTCTTAATGTGAGCGTCATATTGGAAACCATAATCGAATTCCTTTTTCAAGACAGCGGTTTGAGTAAGGAAGAACTTGTAGGCATTGTACCAGGGCAAAAAGACTTTACTGATCACTTCCTTGACACCTTCTTCTCTGAATTTCAGAGTTTCACCACGGACAACGGGAGAGTTGATAAGGTAAAGACGAAGAGCATCAGAACCAAACTTATCGATGACAATAGTAGGATCAGGGTAATTGCGAAGACTCTTACTCATCTTCTTACCATCAGCAGCCAACACGAGACCGGTGGCAATGACATTGGTGGCAGGTGGCTTATTCATAAGGTGAGTAGACAAGACCAAAAGAGTATAGAACCAACCACGAGTTTGGTCAATACCTTCAGAGATGAAATTAGCGGGGAAGGATTTTTCAAACTTATCGGCATTTTCAAATGGATAGTGCTGTTGAGCATAAGGCATGGAACCAGACTCAAACCAACAATCAAAGACTTCTTCAATACGACGAAGCACACCCTTACCCTTTTTAGAGGGGATAGTAATATGATCGATGCTTTCACGGTGAAGATCAGTGATGGGAGAGACACCACTCAATTCTTCCAACTCAGCGATGGAACCAATACAGACCACTTCCTCATAATCCTCACTAACCCAGATGGGCATGGGAGTACCCCAGTAACGGTTACGAGAGACGTTCCAGTCACGGGCATTGGCAATCCAATTGGCGAAACGCTTTTCTTGAACAAAAGAAGGAACCCTACATAACGATAAGCATCACAGCATATATAACGTAAATTGCATTCTTACCATCTCATTTCATTGTTGCAAGCCAAGATCTTATCGACAATGGGAGCAACACGAACAAACCAAGCAGGAACAGCCTTGTAGATCAATGGAGTGTTGGATCTCCAACAGAAGGGATAACTGTGCATCATTTGAGATTGAACAATCATACGACCCTTGGTCTTGATATCCTTTTGAATAACCTTATCGGCATCCTTGAAATACATACCAGCGTAAGGACCAGCTTCAGCTGTGAAGATACCAGAATCATTGATAGGACAAGGCAAGTGACCATCAGTATCGATGACACCATGGGCAACACATACACGGTAATCGTCTTCACCAAAGGCAGGAGCCATCTGAACAAGACCAGTACCTGAATCATCAGTAACGTATGTATCAACACAGACCTTGAAAGCCTTGCCCTTCAATTCTTCAGCATAAAAGTCAAACATGGGAACAAATTCCCAGTTCAACATATCTTTACCCTTATATTTCTCGAGGATGGTAAATTTGGCCTTCTTGGGGTCTTTATAAAGCATATTAAGGCGCTTTTCCATCAAAATGTAATTATGACCGGATGCTTCATCATGAACCTTGATATATTCAAACTCGGGATGAACACAGACAGCCAAGTTGGAGGGCAATGTCCAGGGAGTTGTGGTCCAAGCTAATAATTGGGTTGAAGGATCGCTGACCAAAGGAAAACCAATGACAACTGTGCCAATCGTTAGTTTAACACGTTTCATTCAATTAAAGCTATCTCTTACCGGCAGGGTCATTTACGTCCTTATAGTTTTGAGAAGATTCAAAGTTAGACAAAGGAGTTGTACAACCAGTTGAATAAGGCATAACCTATAATAGAACTAAGTCGCTTGTTGAGGTAATTTAATAAAAGATCCTTACTCTTTGTCCACGGTAAACTTGTCCCTTCTCGAACAATTGCTTGAACACCCACCAGACAGATTCCATAAAGGTTGGGTTCAAGGTCTTGTAATCATTATCAAAATCAATCCAACGAGCCATACGTTCGACCGTCTTGCGCCATTCTCCAGAATATCTCATGACAATAGCTCTGCATTCGGCGTTGTACTTGTCAATACCCATCTTCATCACATCATCTTTACCAGTGATACCTAATTTTTTATCGATTTCATATTCAACAGGAAGACCGTGCGTATCCCAACCGAAACGACGCTCAACATTATGACCTGTGTTGTGAGCATAACGAGTGACGATATCCTTGATGGTACCGGCCAATAAGTGACCGTAGTGAGGAAGACCGGTAGCAAAAGGAGGACCGTCAAAGAAAGAAAAGGTAGGCTTGTCTTTGTTTAATTTCAAAGAGGTTTGGAAAGCGTCAATTTCTCTCCAGAATTCAATGATTTTTTCTTCTTCCTTAGGGAAGCTAAATAAAACAGGTTACTTTTAATGAATAAAAAAAATTCGTTTTTTCTTTACTTGAATTGACCAGACACTAGCATTAAAAAAAAAGAAGTTTAAAAAATGCATCTAATGAAATGAATGAAACTTACAGTCAGCCAAAGACATGGTTTTCTAAAGGAGAAAGAAGAAAGTAGATTTTGACGTTAATTTTTTTTGAATGCTGGCTTTCGATTGTTTATATAGCATAAGCCACCGAGATAGGGGTGCACATAAAGATGAATCATCTATAATTTTATTGGATACGAAAAAAAGTAAAGAGCATTTGCAATGACTCAGGATGGGTATAGTACTGCGGTTTATTACATATGACATGCTATTAAATAAGATATAAAAGAAAATCTAGCATTGTATTCAAGCATACTTGCAAGTAAGCCCATGCTCTATTAACCTTGCTTAAGGTCTATTTGATATACAAAGAAACAGCAGAAATTTATCATTCTTATGGGTTTGAAAGTAGTTCTAAATATTGAACAATTTGCTGGCTACATAGGGACTAGATGACCCTAACTCAGTTAACAAAACCATCTGCCATAATCTGTAGATCTGACTGCCTCTATAGAACTTGTGTGTAGTTTTCATTAATATAGTTGTCAATAGTCAACTTGCTTTTAATCAGCTGCTTGAAGTAATTTGTACGTTTATTTCTTTGTTGTGGATTTTGAGCGATTTCTTGTAGAAAGGGACACAAAAAATGATTGCGTGATCTTATTCGGATCCTTTGATATTGTTTTTAAATGCATGCTACTGACGTCTTGTTATATCAAAAATATATAGCCAAGGACATACATTTTTATCTATTTTATTATCCTCATATTCATGGCTCGCATATTTAAGTCTTTTTAATTCTTTTGTCAACTCAATAGAACAATTTACATGGAAAATCGCTGCTTATAGTAAGCAAATGAAAGTTTGGTTATCTTTTTCTTCAGCTATTAACAAGCAGACAAGGCAATTTGGCCATCCGGCTAACTATTGTAAGATCAAGGGTAGAATTCATTTTAAGACTACAACATTAACATGCAGATATGCATATTATATGTTGAGCTCAAAGAAAGCATAATATGACAAACTGGTACAAGTAGTCAAAATATACTATACTATTTGTATACAAAAGAAGCATAGGGATTTTATTGGTTTTCATTGATTGAATTTTATCCAATAATGTAAGCCTTATCCTTATGTTTGCATAACAATACTTTTTTAGTGCGAAGTCTGTCTATTGTATTTTTTTACCATATATGGAGATTGGTAATGAAGTTTTCATGAAAAAAAGCAAAGGACCAACAGTATTGCATGCAAAACAGGAGAAGCACTCTCAAATCACTATTTTATACTTTACACAGCATCATGCAATAGTCATGATTTAATCAGTAAGCTCAATAATGACAATTGGATTAAATAAAAACATGTACTACACTAAATCGAGCATATCATATAAAAATATAGCTCAATTAGACACGTAAAAATCGCTTTTGTTTTCTGTGAAAATAAATCGACATGTAGCAAACGAAGTACTACTGATCTACGCTATGGTTAAACTATATTTCTTTAATACATCAAACCTAACTGCTCAATTGCCCTGACTTGCTATCGAATTTGAATTTCTCAAAGTGGTATGCTCGTATGTAACAGATAATGCGTTGGTGAAACTGATAATTCGGAAAGAAAATCAGTAGAGACCGTCGCTTGGAAAGGATGATGTTATGGAACTGTTAAATGTAAATAACTCTAAAGGCGTAAGTACCTCTATTGTTAATTATTACATTTTTCCCTTACTCCGTGTATGTATGTGATAATACCAAATACTTGCTAATATTCCATTATGTGGCCAAGAAATTATTCCTGGTTCACAGACATTACGTAGTAAGAAATCATACAAAAAATAAGATCCAGACATATCCATGTTCCTCGATATTCATCTTTTCTTGACTCTATTTAGAGAAATTTGATCAAAGCTAAAGCATACTGTCAAAATAAAACCTTTATAACGGCAGCACATTGGTATTCTGTATTATAAAAATTGCTATCAAGTGTCTCAAAAATGTTGACAGTGATAGATTATGTAATCAATTTCTTTCTTTGAGCGCTGTCTGTCTATGAAGAAGAACTTTTGACTTTTCCTTCGATTTTATCTTGACCGAAATTAGTTAATTTCCTCAATTGACCAATCAAAATTTCTCGACTTCTTTTTAACCTCCCACTTGTGTGGAATATCTTATCGATTAGCTGAGAAACAGACATCAACCAGAAATAGCTTACATTGATGTTCCTCGGAAAAGTAAGGCATGTATCATTTCTGTAAAAACACGCTCTTTTTTTTCCGAGGAAGACGTGTGTGATACATTTTTAATTTCTGCCGGCTGTCTTACAGTAATTTTCGGGCAATAAATTGCAAAATATCATTTGCATCTTTTTTTCTAGTAACTTCTTAAAAATGTCTAGTATTCCTTCAATAAAAGTAAGAAGACGATAGGGTAGTTTGAAGCTTATCTATTGACATCTTTTTCATAGCTTAACAACGGTCATGCTTTTCCTTTGATTGGTTATGGTACCTTTGGTGGCCATGACGCCCCTGAACAGGTCTATAATGCCACCAAAATTGCTTTGAAGGCGGGATATAGACATTTTGATACTGCCTATATGTGTACGTACCAACGCTATGCATTGCAATTCATGTGCTGATAAATATTGGTATAAATAGATCAAACTGAAGAAGCCTTAGGGAAGGCTATCAAAGAAGAGGGCGTGCCTCGTGAAGAACTTTTCATCACTACAAAGTTATGGCAACACTTTCATGAGCCTCAACATGTTCGCCCAGTGTTTGAACGCTCCCTGAAAAACTTACAAATGGATTACGTTGATTTATACTTGATTCACTGGCCATTCTCTTGGGAGTTTAAAGGATACGAGTTTAAAGATATGGAAGAAAATGGTGATATGCAAGTTACAAATGTTCCTATCATTGATACCTGGAGAGAAATGGAAAAGCTCGTAAAGGACGGCAAGGCACGCTCAATTGGTGTTTCTAACTTTACTATCCCCATGCTTGAAGAGCTTTTGAGCCAATGCGAAATTCCTCCTGCCGTAAACCAAGTCGAAATTCACCCTTGTTTACCTCAAGAAGAATTACTCGAATATTGTAACAAGAAAAATATTGTTTTGACTGCTTACTCTCCCTTGGGTAACCCAGGCTACAGAAACAATGCTATCAATATACTTGAGCATCCTCTTGTTCTTAAGCTCGCTGAAAAGTATCACAAGACCCCTGTCCAAGTTGTACTTAACTTTGGTGTTAACAGAGGTTATTCTGTCATTCCTAAATCTATCACCGAATCACGTATTGTAGCAAACTTTGTTTATTTCAAGATGGACTCTGAAGATATTGAATCACTCATTGAAATCGGAAGAAAATCTCCTCAAAGAACATGGTAAACAAAAACAAAAAAATAGTTTTAAATAAACGTTTGGAGCATTAACTTTTTTCACTTAGTAAACCCAACGTTGCCTTTGGCCCTTCTAATAACATCTTTAACGAATAAAAAAAAACAATCGTCTGCAAAATATACTTGCATCGTTTTTCATTTTAATTGTATTTCTACCAAACAAACTTATGGACTTCATTCTAAACATACATTTTTCTTTATTATTTCATTTGATCCCTTGTATTATACTATTTTTTAAAAAAATAAATTGAATATAAGAAAGTGTTATAGACTAACAAAATATAAAAGAATCACCAGACTTCCCAACTTCAAAAGTATTATAATTTCTTTATTTAACTTGATTTGGGCTTGGTCAACAGAAGGTTTAGTTTTAAGATTACTTGTATCAATCACAACAAGCGTTAAAAATCTATCAGAATGACGATTTAAAACTACGCGAACTTTTAGGGAAAGTACACTGACAATTTTGAAAAAATACGTCTCTTTTTGTTTTTTTCTCATCATGGACGAAGAATCTATTTTATTTGGAATTCGCAACCTCTTTGCACTTGGAAATTATCAGACAGTTATTAATGAAGTTAGTTCAACTAAAAGTCTTTTTTCTCCTGAAGCCAAATTAGAGGCACAGGTCTACTTGTATCGCTCGTATATTGCACAAGGCAAATACAATTTAGTCATCAATGACATTGGTTCCTCTGATGAACCTTCCTTGAAAGCAATAAAACTATTAGCTTCATACATGTCAGACAAGAGCTCAGATCAACATGTTCAAAATGCTATTAATTTACTTGAAGAGGGTTCCAACCGTATCAACTCAGTAGTTCAAGTCATTACTGCTACCATCTTGGTACAAGCATGTCGACTTGAAGATGCCTTGAGAATTCTTCACTCTCGACAAAGAAAGTTGGAATGGTAAAGAGAATTTTTTTGATTTAGAAAAAAAGATGGTGAAAAAGCTAACTTTAAACTTTCAATAGTTCTGCGTTAGCTGTACAAATTTATCTTCAATTAGACCGTTTAGATTTAGCTAGAAATGAGATTGCAAGTGTAAAGAGTTGGGCTGAAGACGCTTTGCTATTACAAATGATGGAAGCTTGGGTTGACCTTCGTATTGTAAGCATACAAATGAACAATGTTTGTTTCATCCAACTAATCATGTATTAAACAAAGGGAGGGGAAAAATATCAAGAAGCATACTATATTTATGAAGAATTTGCTCAATCAAACACAGCTCAAACAGTGAAAGTCTTAAATGGACAAGCTGTAGCTAATATCGCGTTAGGAAGATATCCTGAGGCTGAAAGTTTGTTATTGGAAGCACAAAATAAAGTAAGAAGGGGATAACAGGATTATCATTGAAGAAAAAAGGCCTTTAATAGATTTAAAAATAGGATAATGACAACCCAGAAACACTTATTAATTTGATCACATGCGCTACTCTAACTGGAAAATCACAAGAAGTAGTTCATCGCTATACCAGGTAATAGTAAAAAAAAAAAGTGCTTGTAAACCTGTTTTAATTTGCTTTTTATTAGCCATTTGAGAGAAGTTGCACCAAAGCACCCTTACGTACAAGAACTTGACTTGAAGTCAAGTTTATTTGATCGTTGTGCTTCTCATTACACAGTCGCTGCTTAACACAATAAACTGAATTTAATCATGATTAACCTTTCTATCTTTTTTCCTCAGCTTATGAAATTGTAGCTCTGAGCTTTTCCCCAATTTTTTGAAGCTCAATTGATCATTTATTTGAAATTCATTTAGTCATTTTATTGAGATTTATTTGGTCATTTAATCTGAAGTACACTTTTTCGGTAAAAAAAGATGACAACCTACGCTACGCTCCGGGGGGAGGGGGTTTGGGCCTGCACTTATGGTTCAACCGCTGCGCTATTGTCAAAGGCTTGAACCTGCGGTTAGCTTGAAACCTAACGGGCGGTTTGAGATCGACGGACACGGCGGTATAATCAACGGACTTTCAGGGGAAAAGCTTAGGAATCCAAAAAAGGAAAGCTATTTTTCGCCGGGACAACTTTTTTTTAAATATCATACACTTTATCTATTTCAACAACTTTTTGTTTTACAGTAACAGGCTTTTATTATGAACGTGTAATACTATAAACATCAAATACAATTAATGAAAATAATATAAGAATATAACAGTTATAATGTGTTTATGAAATACATTATTGTATTATTAAAGATATGATCAGTTAAACTGCCACGGACGTGTGAGTACCATAACAAGTGGACCTTTGACCTGTAGAAAGTTATTGAGTATCAATTTATTAGGTAGATCCTGTTTGAGAATGACACTTGGAATTACATGAGGCTGTAATGGACTTCCAGGCAGACTCCAATAGAATTCGATTCCATTAGAACCTCAAACGTTGACTTTCGATCCGTCAGAGAAGATAACCTTTCTTCAGCCGTCAATGGTCCAGTATCCATGAGCAAGTGCCCAATTCAAGCGTGCTTTCCTGTGTTTTGCTGACAAAAGAGGCACGTTTCTTTTTGGTCGAGCTTTGAATCTTAGGCTTTTAAAGGCGTTTAGGATAACTCACTGTACAATAAATGTGGTCATTAAAAGAAGTAATCCAAGTTTATTGGGCTAAGAGAAAAGCCCAATACAAAGCCATCGAAACAGTTTATAAACGGAAGGGATTGGACTCAGCAGCAGTAATTAAAATTGACAAAGAGGCAATCGAAGAAGTACAGGCACAAAGAAAAAGAAAGATGAATAAACAAGATGCAAAAGAAAAGAAGAAGCAGAAAAGGAAGAGGCAGAAGGAGAAGAGAAGAAACAAAAGGGTAATTAAAAAAATATAAACGAGTGATAAGCAATTAAACATTAGTATATTTTATAGAGAGAAGATATGTTTTGGATCTTCAGGAAGTAAACTCGACCGATTTGGCCTCCCTTACTCAGCATAAAACAAAGAAAAAGGGATTGACATTTGAAGAAAGATTGTAAGTAATAATGAGAGCTGTGAAGTAAAAAGATAGTTCGAAAGTTAATGTGCTACTTCTATAGATTATTATCAAGTATCAAAATAGTCTCCAGTGACCCTCTTCCTGGTTACCATCTTCCAGACAGCAGCTATTCATTGATCAGACGATGGCGAAAGGCATTAGAAGATGAAGTTGATTTCTTTGTACCAAGCCCAGTCCCTACCAATTTAGAGGAAATGTCGATCGCCCATACTCTTTCTGCTTTGTAAGATTGAAAATGTATAAAAATATATTAAATAATTAACAAATCGATAATGCTATAGATTTTTGCACGATGTTAGATCTAAAAGATTTAAACACAAAAACCTTGAATATAAATACTATCCAAGCAAAATTGATTACATTGTAAAATATGGCTCAATACTATTACAAAACACGTTCAGTGGTATCAGCGATATTTCAGTAGATTGGTAAGCTTAATAAATATGACTTATAATAATAAATAGTAGAAAAATAATTACATTGTTTTAGGGATACGACGTCAGCTGCTTTAAAAGAATCAGTCCCTGATATTTTCAAGTCTATCCGGCCAGATTTAATTGTTATTTGTGCCAAAGGAGTAGAAGTCGGGTGCGGTGAATTGAAACCGTTTGGAAAAGCAAAGGAGTTGATTGAAATAGATAGAGCTCGAATTGGTGAAGTTTGCAAGCGACAACTACATGTTAGGATGTGGAAGAGCAAGAGCATGAAGGAGCATGTAACGTTTGGAATACTATTAGCAGGTAAATCGGAATAACAAGGTGGTTATAGTGACCATATTTAAGTAGAGACTAAAAATGATGAATTAAAAGGTTATCAGTTGGAGCTGATCAAGTTGAAGTTTAATAACGGTGAATATGAGTACTCCTTATTGAAGACAATAAAGCTTTTTGGCAGAGACGCATATTATAAAGATATTGAAAATGCTTTGGCTAATAAATATGCTTCGGCGCATTCTGAAGCGACAGCAAAAAGTTTTTTTTGACGTAGGCTGGTGATTACAAGCAGCCATCTGCAATGAGACGAAGATGATCCCCGATGCGATCTTGGTTGACAACTTTATGACCACAAAATGACCTGATATAGGGGGTTTCTTTGTCATATTCAAGATTAAAGCCTTTCAGAGCAAGGAGATATTAATTTGATACGTTTTGGAACTGTTTAAATTTGCTAAATTGTTCTGCTATAGCTGCGTAGACATCGTCAGAGCTCATGTCAATTTTAAAGAATATAGTGTAGAAATTTTAATAGGGTTCGAGTTAATAGGGACCATAAAGTGACATCCTCACAAAAGGTATTAAATATTTAGCACCGACCGTTGGGTTTGCTCTAATCGATCAATTGAAATAGTAAGAAGGAACCAGACATTCAAAAAGTATAAATACCCTCAAATGTTTTTTTTTTTTTTTTATTATTAACAAAGTAATATATAACCTTTAGTTTCACAACTATTGTCTTTTTTTAGTTTTTGTCTTTTATTTCATATTTGGCAAAACGATGTTGTTCACAAGGTTGTCGCAAACTTCTTTTGCTTCAATTTCTCAACGAAAATGACTGGTATCGATAAAAACATTTTTTTTTTTTTTTTTTTTTTTTTCATCTGTCGTCCGAGTTTCTTATCTTTTTTTTTTTAGATCAAAAATTGTTACAACTAGTCATTCTACGCAAACGCCGTCCTGGTACTGATCTTATGTCAAAACTTATGCTCAGTAATTCAAAAGTTATGAACTTAATACTAGAAGTTCTTGTTGGTAAGCTAACAGCTACAAAAGCATTGCTCTCTTCCTGTTACTAAGTAAAAATATTTAGCCAAAGTGCCGTAAGCTGTTATGTTTGCAGCCCCTGTGAATATATTGGTAGCTTTCATGCTGATGTACTTTACGTTCCCACTCTTGTGCAAACAGAAACGTCTCCACCTATTATTGAAATACAACATACTGTGGATAAGCCTTATTTACGACGACTCATGAAATATTGTGGACATATCATTGACAAGTACCAGGTAGAACCTATCGCATTGACAACATATATCATGCAGTAAGAAAAGAAGTAACGGGCATGCTTGAAGAGACGATCAGAGCGCCATTTATGAAAAAGTTACCAAACTATGATTGGGCTCAAGACCATTTTTTTATTAGCGAAGCAACGATTGCATCTTTCCTTGACACCACGCCTTTACCACCAATTGTTGCATTGGTTTATGTTATGATAAAGCAAGAAATTTCCCTACTTGGCTTAGAACACGGAGACGATGCTACTGTCGCGAACCTATAGTCTCCTCTGAATCTGAGAATTAAACCTCTTACAATTGTTTGGGTTACTTTCCTGTACTAGAAGTTTTGGTAAAGATCATCTTCAAGAACCTTCTGGCAACATGAAGATTAATCCTTAGAAAGTATATAAAAGCATTAAACACGTATTAAATAAAGGACAACTTATTCATCTCATAAAAGCTCTCCCTTATTCTTTCTGATATTTCAATTTCTAGCCAATTATAAAGCGACTATATTTTTCTGACGTATCTCTCTTATTTTACTTCGATAAAAATGTTGTATGCTATTGCAAAAGAACCCCTTGACTACAAGATATGCAACGAAGAAAAACCTGTAGAAGTATTGTTAAATATTTGCAAAGATAGCTCCATACAATATAAAAGAATACTAGAAGCCTTGAAAGAAGATATTGGTGATACCAAACGAGCACGCTTGTACGCAAGTGATGGCTTGCTTTAGATTGAAACATGCTTAAAAAATATTCTTGTCACAGCTTCACTTCTACTATGCCAGAGCCACTACCATTAACAGTAGCAGCAGCAGCAGCAGCAGTCAACAAACCCCATTAAGAACTATTGAAATAGAAAAAAGAATTACAGATATGGAATGGGCTGCAGAATTTATTGACAATTATAAATCTGAAAAGAAAAAAAAGGAACTGGCAAGTTTATTTTGACGTAGGTCGTAAGGCTGGCTTTTTCAATACTTTTGCAAACTCCCAAAGTCTTAAAAACACATTCAACAGCCTGAAATCGAAAAACAAAACAAAACAAAATAAGCTATACCAATAATAAACGTTTACCAGATATGCTTTAAATTTCTTTTTATTTTCCTTTTTGAATGGATGCGTTATCAAGCACCAATTACTTGTAGTTTATACCAACTGCATTAATTGTAGTGAGAACTTGCTCTATGAATTCTAGAAAGTCGTTACTAGTTGTGCCTTTTCTTTTTACAGATGGTGCATCATCAGTTCGTTGTCGCTTTCCTGCTGCTGCTGTAGTAATATTCTCCTTTCTTGAAAGAATAATAAAACTATCTTTGGAAATGGCACCTAGGATACTGACATTTGGTCCTCTTGTTTCAACTTTAATTTTGCAAGGTGGTCCAACTTCACCCCAACCATAAGAACGGTACATGTTTCTATTGAATCCAGCCTCATCAATAAACACACATTCATAAAATCTATTTTTTGATGAATCCAGAAGTTTACTGTATCATATCTTTGAACAACAGTTTCATCACTGTCTCGTGCGAAATATTGCGGGATAATGCGTTTATAAGTGAGACGGCACCTTTTTTTTTTTCATACAAGTTGCTATTGATCTTGATGTCATTTGAAGTTCATTAAAATTTTCACAACGTTGATCTGTGACAGCTTCAACTATCAAGATTGGTTTATTGGCTAACATTTCAAAAACAAAGACAGTATGCATGTCCTTAAGTATCAATCTTCGACTCTTGTGTTCCTTGGGGCCGATGGTATCAGGAACACCTCCTTGGTCAGAACCGTTTGTCATTTCGATCCATTCTTTGATCTTGCGTGCGGCTGTTGACTTTGAAAGTCCTACTTTGATAGCCGCTTCTCTAATGGACAGATGTTCAAATTCCTGCATTAAATTAATCAGGTTTACTACCTTTGGTTCGTTTTTTTTTTTTTTTGAAATATACGACCGTTGCATTTTTTTGTAAGAGCTGTCGAGGTTTCTTTGGAAGATGCACTATTTTGTTTTTTCATCTTTTTTTTTGTTCAGTCGTTTCTTGCTGCAGGTCTTTTCCAATCCATGTAAGATTGGACAATAACAGGCATTATCTCGCCATCCACATTCATGTTATCGCTCATGTTGTAGAAAAAAAAATTAAAAAATAAGTAAAAAAAAAATAGCTCAAAAACAAAGTAAAGAGGTGTGATCATAATTAAACATTTAAATGTCCTATTTTTTTATTAGCTGTCCTATTTTCAAATGAGTGTCCCAGATTTTTTTTTGTGGCCCAACCTATTTTCTTCAGCTGTAACAAAAAAAGAGAGAAAAAAAAAAAAAGAAAAGAAAAGCGGGTGATATTATTTTAACTACCACTGCTAGAGTTAAAGCTAGGATGAGTCACTATGTGTGTCATTTGGAGGGTGTTATGGACATCCTGGATAAAAGTGGACTGAAGAGACTTTAGATTGTTATGGATAATTCCTTTGCTCATATATCGGCAGCAGTCAGGAATTGCATCAAGAGGATATCAGTGGGTATGTCTTTCCTCGTGTTCGATTCTTTTAAGCTTGATTGAATTGACCAAGAATTAGATTTAGTATGAAGAAGGAAGCCATTGATAACGAGGATATTTTAACTCTCAAATTTATGTAATCATGTTTAAAAACAAGTTGATAAAATATTTAATATTTTACCAACAATTAAAATGCTCTTCCCAAAGTCTGCGATTGAATATGTCTAAATCTACTGAAATAAAGTAGCACAAAAACTAAGTGTCACAAATGAATTTGCTCGGTAGAGAAAAAAAAAAATAAAAATCAGACATCGGCTTTCTAAAGACGCGCAGGGTTATGAAGGGTAGGTTGTACAATAATGAAAAAGTACACTACTTATCTTTAGTTATTGGATGTTACAATGAGCCAGATGATAAGCTAAAAAAGGAAAAATAAGCCATATTAGATATTTGATGGAAAAAAAATTTTCTTTTCTGTTTAAAATCAGGGTAGTTTATTTTAATCATTTGTTGAACTTGAAAATATATAAAATGGTCAGACAACATGATATTATCTTTCTTTCTGCTTTTGATTTCACACGATGATAGAGGAAAAAAAAGAAGATAAAACCTTTGATGTGACAATCGAGCATAATCTTGATTCAACCAATGTTTCATCTTTACGGAGAGTAGCTGAAGGCATTCCATTTGCTGCCTGGTTTATTCTAGTCAATGAATTTTGGTAAAATGAAGAAAGGTTGTTCTTTATGCAATTAATAACTCATTTTTATAGTGAAAGGTAATTATCAATGCAACCCTTACTATAAATGTCGATTTATAATTCTCACGACTGTTCAACAGATTCGCATATTGCGGTGGATCAATACCTTTTCAGAATTATGTGCAGGTAAGAAGGATTCATCTCACTTGCTCTCCAACCTAACTTGTCTAATACAGTATGGACCTGGAGATCCAACACCCGGTAAACTAGATCGTGGACAGTCTGTGGCTACCGCTTTACAAAATTTCTTTACATTCTTCTGTTACTTTACTCCAATGTTGGGTGCTATTGTTGCGGACCAATACGTAGGTCGTTACTGGACAATTATCATTTTCTCGACTGTTTACATGATCGGCTGGCTGATCCTTACTTGTACTGCTCTTCCTGTTTCCCTTGAACATGGCTCTGGTTTTCCTGGGTATGTTGTATCACTGGTTGTTATTGGCTGTAAATATCCGAAAGATCAAATGATTCATTATGTACTCATTCACTTTTAACATGTAGTTGGTACAGGAGGTATTAAAGGTATTGTCTCTCCTTTATGTGCGGATCAATATAGAAATACGGACAATTACGTCAAGACGCTTGATAGTGGTGAACGTGTCATAGTGGATTATGATCTTAGTATTCAACACTTGTATAACTGGTAAAAGATAGAATTAACCGTTTTTGCTTTGTCTAATATCCTTTCAGGTTTTATTGGGCTATCAACGTCGGTGCTCTTTTAGGTGGCATCATTTGCCCTTTGTTGGAGTCACAGATCGATTTTTGGGTTGCATACTTGCTCCCAACTTGTATGTTTGCTGTTGCCATCATCGTATTTATTTCTGGAACCAGATTTTACTATAGACCAAACCCTACGGAATCAGTCATCATGAAAGCCTTCTCAGTTGTCGGATTCGCTCGTAAACAAGCAAAATTGCCTGAAAACAAGCAAGCTCGTAAAGAATGCAAAGATGTTTTGGATTTTGCAAAGAGGAACTCAGAAATTCCTAGTGCTAGTTCATGGGATACTGCCACTCTTCAAAAAGCCAAGTGGACGGATCGATTCGTGGATGAGTTAAAGGAAGCTGTTATGGCATGCAAAATATTTATCCCTCTTTCTATTTACTGGGTTTGCTATAATCAACTCTCCAATAACTTGATCTCTCAAGCCGCTGTCATGGCCCGTCCATCCTCTTTGCCTAATGATATCATGAGTAACTTTGATCCGATTGCTCTCATCATCTTCATTCCTATTACTGATCTTCTATTTTACCCCTTCTTACGTAAACACAAGATCAATTTTTATCCTCAAAAACGTATCACTGTCGGATTCTTCCTTGGCGCTCTGTCCATGGTCTATGCTGCTGTCGTCCAACACTATATTTACCTCGATGAACTCTTCATCTCCTCTGGTGGTGAGACGTCCAATGTGTCTGTGTTTATACAGATTCCTTGTTATGTTTTGATCGCTTTCTCTGAAATTTTCGCTTCCATCACTTCTATCGAATACGCATACACACATGCGCCTAAATCAATGAAATCTCTTGTGTCTGCTCTTTCCTTATGGCCCAACTGTGTCGCTGCTTTGATATCGCTTGCCATCTCACCTTCTGCTGAGGATCCTAACATGGTTTGGGTCTACACAGGTGTTGCTGTTGGTGCCTTTGTCTGTGGTTGTCTTTACTACTATCTTTTCGCGCATTATGATCGTATTGACGAAGAAGCACGTTTGAAAAAGATCACTGGCCCAGAAGAATTTGAACCTAAGCCTGAAAACGTTGCATAGAATACCATCCTTTTACTTCTTTTTCCTTTCGTAATACATGTATCATTTCTTTAATCCATTCTCAAATTACCCTAGAGATTTTTTGTTACTTTCTGTTCTATATAAAAAATTAATCTCTGCTTAGCATGTATTTTGCATATCTCTATCGTTCTCTCCTAGCTCAAATTTTAAAATGTGTAACAAGCTACGAATCATTATCAGTAAAAAACGTCTTTGTTCAGTAACAAGGGATTTTTAGTTTCAGTGGAACGTCGCCAGGTTTCTTGCTGTTTTTTCCAGGTCGGGATAAAAGAATATTAATTTGGAACTTGCATTTATTATTGATTTTTACTCTTGTAGAAATATCATTCTGACACCCACAAGAATCAATTCGTACAATATACAATTTCATTGATAATGACTACTAAGCTAGTTGACTTAAAATACAATATCAACATTTTATTGAGAAAATTATCAGTAGTTTTTGCCAATGACTGAGTTAAATTTACATGTTTACTCTACAATGAAGTTTATAGAATATGATTATTACGAAAATTGATCGAAAATCAGCTACTGATAAAGATTAAACAGCAATGTTTAATCTACTCTCAACGACAATTATCCATTTTAGGAAGAGTTACAATTATGAATGTATTGATTTTATCAAAAGTATGGTACACGTTAAGGCTCCTCCGTCCAACGGTAGGTTTTTTCAAGGCGCTCAACAAACAAATATATCAATTTATCTGGCAAAATAAATCACCTAAACTGAAGAAAGAACTGATCTACCTTCCCTTTGAATATGGTGGTCTTAAGGTGTTCGATCCCTGTCTCCAACATAAGATCCTACAGAAGCGTTGGCTAAATTATCTCATTAACCCTGAAAGATATCACTCTTTTGTCCATCCGTACATGCTTCAACACTTGTCTCTCTTTAACAATGCCTCAGAGTACCCTTGGTTACCACTACTCAACTCATCCTATCGCAAGAGTGTGGTTTACAGTCGTACCTTATCCGTTTGGGAGACTATTTTTACAACCATGGATTATTTCATCCCTACTGATTTCAATCGACTTCCAAGTCCCATCCCATTGTTGACCATCTTGCAACTGCCACTTCATATGGTTATCAACGTTACGTCTGATCACTGGTCACATCGACATCCCACATTTCTGACCTCACTCATGTTTGTTTTTGACAACCAACAAAATCGGTTACGTTTACGTGTCGACGGTGAGCACTCGCGTTATCCTCGACTATACCGTCAGCTATTTGACGACATTCTCAATCGACAAACGGTTACTATTCAAGAATGTGTCTGGGATCATATCCTCTCGGCCCCCTCCAATCAACAGTATCCTGAAACATCACAATTGCCACTGATCAAATCCCTGAGGATGCAACCCAAATGGATAAACTTCCACCCTAGGCTTTTCAGACAAAATTTTCAAGAGATGTCAGTGGTCACTCATCGTTTTCAACGTTCAGTCATTCGAAAGTTCTGGCATAGCAAACTGCATCCACAGGCCAGAACGGTCTACTGTCGCACAATTCACAAACGTATTCCAACACAAACGTTCATCTCCAAATATTCCCCACTGGTCTCTTCCTGTTGTTCCTTGTGTGGTTTAGCTGATGACACCTTTCGACATTTCGTAATAGATTGCCCACGCAAATGGGAAGTATGGCTACCGATTATCTCCCAATATTTTCCTAACTACAACCTTTCATCTGAAATCTTGTATGGGGCTTTGGCTTATCTTCATGTCCCTCGTAATATTCGTGAGGTACAAAGGTTCTTCACGGTAATTGGTATTACTCATTGGCAACTCTGGAACATGTATTGGCACCATGGAAACACTAACACCCATGTTATTGCTCCCCAGAATATTCAGAATGTTACTCAACGTATTAAACAATTAATCGATGCTCTACTCACACATGGATAACCATAATTTCCTCTAATCGCCCTATCACTTATACCTCTCGTCACTTCAAGCTGGTCATCAATATAATGAATGTAAAGAAACAAAAAGAAAAACAAAAAAAGAAAAAAAAAAAAAAAAAAAAAAATAATAATAATAATACCTAGAAGAATTAACCCAGTATCCGTTTCATCGAGTATCACCTCTCAAAATGACGTGCTACTCTAAATTTTATTTTCCTTTTCAATAAAATTTATTTTACAAAAAAAAAAAAAAATATGATTATTCAGTGATGGTGTAAAAAAAATCTAGTTTAAAACAACCTTAAGTCTACCTTTGGCCTCTTGATATCAAAAGACATGCAGTACCCTTTTGATATTATGAGTTGTAAAAAGCAGCTTTTTTTTTTATTTTTCATCGACCGACACTTGCCTACTATTGTTCAACTGGAACTTTAATGTCTCAACCTGTGAGCACCACTCTAGTTTTTCAGTCTATTGTTTATCAAGTTAAAACTAACAATATAATTCACATATATACGAGCTATTTACCTCCAATTGCTCTAGTTTTGATTTAACTTCATTCAAGGTTTGTTGTAACCTTTTGGTCTCTGCTGAATCTCTTTCTACACTTGATGGTAATACTTGGCTCACCTTTGGTTCACATTCAGTCAACTTAACTTTCAGTTTCTTTAAATTCTCCTCTCTTTGCCTACATGATTCATTAAGCAAATTGAAGCTATTTTCATGTATGCTTACTTACAGCTGTTCCTCTTGGAGACGTCTATTTTCAGACTGGAGACTAGCCACCAACTCTTCCATACTCCACCATTGGGAGAGTAAACCTTTAATGTATCGCTTTTGCTCTTCCATATGACTCGTGTCTGCTTCCCAAAGTAGCATTTGTTGAGTCAATTGCTTCACACGATGCTCATTTTCCGTTACTTTATTCAGCACAGGATCTAGTGTCTTTAGTTCATTTTCCAATTCAAATATCCTAACATAATACAGTTTATATGTGTTGCCTTTTAGTTCATCAGTTTTTTACTGTTGCTTTGCAAGGTCCAATTGCTCTTTTTGCTCCTTCAATTCCTTTTTATACTCTTCCATCTGATATTCGATTTGTGTCATTTGATTTTGCCATTCCTTTCTTGCCTCTCTATATCCTCTTAGTTTTCCAGACTGCTCGTCTTCCCATTTTATATGCTTTTGTTTTGTTAAAGCTGATTCGGCTCTCAGTTTTTCTAGCGCAGATGTAGTCTGGTTCAGTTGTGCTCTCAGCATACGCGTTGTGTTGTACTAATAGAATAGTTGAGCATGTCATCATACACTAAAGTAGGCCTCTGATGAAACTTACCAATTGTTGTCTTTCCGCTTCTACAGAGCTATCAAGCACATGTTCGCGATGCAAACGTCCAATATGTTGCAAGTGCTGCTGTTTAAGGAACAGCTCAAAATTTAATTCATTTCGTAACAGTAAGACTTCTCTTTTTAAGCCTGCCAAAAGTAACTTTGTTTCTGAAGATATTGCTTCATCGTTAACTTCAGTAGCAATTTGTTGCTGGTTGAGCAAGCTAGTCGACTCTTGTTCTTTTATACCAACCGAATCCCATACGTCATCACCTACAAGGACTTCAGCTCCACTTTTAAGTGCTCTGTGCAAGTTCATGATACTTGAAGCCATCGCAGTTGGCTGTTTGTTTTCTTCCTTCACTTCCTCTTTATCTACTCTTTCCTCCGTAAAAGAGACTTCCGTTGCCACATCCTCTTTTCCTGATTCTTCTTGATCCTCCTTCCATAAACTCTCATCTAATAGATTTGTCTGTCGGTTGCTTTTTTTCCCGTTGCTGAATGCTACACGAGAAGCAGCATTTGTAAGATCAAGGCCCATGATTTGAGCCATGACATCGGGTGGTTCCATCTTCATCCAGCGTGTTTTATCGGTCAGTTCTGAGTCCGTATCCATCAAAACTAAATTAGGATGCAACATATGCCTTGTTACTTGAGTCTACCATACAACATTAGAGAAAAAAAAAAAGAATGTGGTTATAAAATTTAAAAAAAGCTTACAATAGTTCTTGACTTGAATGTTTCTTCATCAAATTCCTCTGGAATTATAAACTCTTTCTCTTTAAAATAAGCATATGGTTTATACAAAAACTTGAGAAAATTACAGGGATAAAGCCCATATAATGAAGTAAAGAACGCGCCCGTTTGAGGATTGGATGGAGGAGCAGACAGTTTAGAGAAGGTATAATCTTCAAAGGGAAAACGTTACTACAATAAAGTCACATAGTACTTTGGCCTTTAAACTTACCAACACAATCCCATCCATCTGTTATGTATGTAGGAGCATGGTAGGATGCATCAATGCTTTGCTTTTTTCTCAAATCTCGCAACTGATCCCAGCAAATAGCTCTTGCAAAGATATAAAAAAGCTGTGGTAAAAAAGGTGGAAGTGAAGTACAGATCCGAGGTAGTAGCATTATTAGATTGGTTACGGAAGTAGCAATCAAAGTGGTTGAGTTATCATACTAATAGTAAAATAAAAAGATTTAAAAAAAATGCAATTTTGACAAGTAATATAGTACCATAAGTGATTTAAGCATAGACTTAAATAATGGGGTATCAAGAATTTCATGCAAGTGAGTTCTCTGCAGACATGTATGAATTAATCATCGAAAACCTTGCTACAAACAAAAAAACTTACTCTTCTTCTCATAAATTCACTCAGTAAATATACTATTTGCAGACGATGTTTGCTGGATAAAAAGTATCCGTTGAGAAGCAAAAAAAATTGCTAAAGTTCGCGTATTAAGATCGATTCTTCAAAACAAACTTTTTCTTTTTACCTTTGTCTCTGAGGCACCAACAGTTAAAAGAATAGTGATCAAGTTTTTAGACCATTCATTTTGTTCAAGATCCAACAATGTTTGATGCAGTTTACCCGCCTCATCTTTCTGTCTTTCTTGCTGTTGTTTAGAAGAGCTAGAATCAAGATACATGTTGACAATCATATGAAAGTATGTACATTCGTCTTCTTGTTCAAGCTCTGCAATTAAACTATCTGCAATAAATAAACGTACTTCTTTTTTTATTTTATTGGTATACGAAGCAGTGTTTAAGACAGGTTGCAGTAATGGCCACCATTCCTCGAATATCCTTTGTGGACGTAAAACAGGCAAAAGCGCATGTATACACCGAAGCAAAATGTAATGTTGTGTCTGATAACGGAGCACTTCAGATTTACTCGATATAACTGGTCCGTTGTTAACATTGACCGTAGACCAATACAAAGATAATAAATCCTGTGATAGTTTATCGACAACGGCTGAGTCTATGCTTGGCAAACTGCCTCCGTTTGCCACTGTCTGTTCATCCAAATATTGTTCAATGACATCACAAGCTGATTGTCCGTCTTGATCTACTGTTGAATTTCGAACTGCTTGTGTTATTGATTTTGTAATGTCTTTAAGTGTCACCATGAATATTCTGAAATAAAGAAAAAAAAAGAAATGTGAATAATGTGAAATATTACAAAACAACATTAAAAACTTTTAATCTCATCAAATACAAAAATGGTAATATTTAGTTGCGTCGAACACTTTAAAAACTTACACATGCCTCTTGTTTATTTTCCTCCTCTTTCACACTTTATAAAATTCACATATTTACAAACTACTTAGACCCAACAAAGTTGTTGTAGAACAGTAACTGATTGTAGTTGACATTAATAAATGTAAGTCTTAATACAAGATCATAATTAAAATAAAATAAAATATAAGTTTATTTAAATATCATACAATCAATTCTAATTAACCATGTTCTTTTAGAATATGTATTGTATTCATGAGAGTTCTTTGATAAGAAGAAGTATCAACTAAAATAACCAAATCCAATCCAATGTCAGGAATATTGCTAATCTTTCACATAATTGAAATAACGCGTAAAATAACGTTATTCAAATCGGTGAAGAATCCCCAGAATAAAAGATAATCTATGACAGACATACAAAAGAACAAATGAAAAGTTTTCATAATCATAATTAGAGATAACACTTGCTAAAGTACCTGAATATTAGAAGAATGATAACAATAGAAGATATCAAGCCACTCACTCAGTAAGATATAAATACCTGCCTTCAATTAGAATAATTTTTACTTTAACTTAAACTGAAATAAAGATCAGTCTCAAAAAGTACCCAAACTGTTTCTTGATCTTTGTTTCTACCTTTTCCTAAATCATTATTACCATTATACAACATTTTACTTTTTGAATTTTGCTCTTTATTCTAAAGTCAAAATACGTATGTCTGAAAACTCTAATACTGAATCTCTTGGTTCTCCTACCTCTGGTCCGCCTACTGAAGAATCCTCTTCATCTACGTCTCTGGCTGTTGTCAATACCAAACCTACTGGATCAATGGCTAGTAAGTATGCTCACGAACCAACACCAATGGAAGAAGGTACGCCTGTTCTTGCTTCTCCAGTTATTGCTACTAAACCCGATGACATTGTTGGTGAAAGTTTACACATGATTGAAAGCATGAAAAAGAAAGCCTTGGTACTGTTCTCTGAATATATGAATGCGGACAAGTTCGGTCCTGATAGCAAGGAAGCAATGAGTGCTCTAAGCTCCTATAAACAATTTGAACAAAAGATTACTGCTGCAGAAGATGCTCACAAGTCTTTTATCTCAATGTTTCAAGAAAAGTCTGCTCCACCTGCTCAAAATAATTCTCTGGTTCGTTTAGTAGTGCCTACTGATCTGCCATCACTTCAACTTCGAGGTGACACGCTCTGGAAAAAGAAAGCGGAATTTTTGATAGCGCATATGATTTTTGCAACAGTTTTGAAACAGTGTTACACGCCCATGGTTTACCCTTGAATACTAATTGGGAACACCTCCTACCTCTTTGCATGAACCCAGAACAAGTATCCTGGTGCCGAGAAGCTCTTATGGACAGAAATTGGCCTTGGAAAGAAGTCCGTCCGCGAATCTTGGATCATTTTGATACTCCCTACAGAAAGTTCTTGTTAATGGTAGAAGTCGGGTCGATGCGTCAAGCCCCTTATGAAAGTAATGGGGATTATTCAAACCGATTTCAAAAGATGAGAAGAGAGGCAGGCATGGAAGATGGAACCCAATTAGCTGTCGCTTATTTTGCGTCACTCAAGCCCTCTGTCAAAACCGTGGCTCAAGTGGCCATATCATCCCATCTTGGTGCCAAACTCCCTAATTCAATCAATCAGATAATTGACTTGGTCCTTGCTTCGGGTGAAGATTCTGCTTTTTCGATCAAAAATCCATATAAACGAAATAGAGGATCTGAAGAAGAACTAGTCTCTCGTGTGTCTTTCATTAAGACTAATAAAGTTTCTCCCGGAACTAGTAAAGTCGCTAATGGGTTCAAGTCAAATAATATAAGCACTAATAAAGGTATCACTAAGCCTAAACCGTGTACGTACTGTGGTAAAGAATGGAGTAAAGGCCATCGCTGTGAAGAGTTTAAAGAGGCAAAGAAGTCTTTAAGTAATGCAAAAGCAAATGAAGGATTTTCTCTCTCCCGTGTCAATCGTATGGCAATTCGCTCCAATAATGATGAAAAATCAGATGATGATGAAGATGTAACCAACGGACATTTGAACCGTATGGCTCTTGATTGAAATTTAAAAAATAAAGACATAACTGTTGCTCGTGATTTTAAATTGACCAAAGATAATTCTATAAGCTTTCCTATCCTTGTAAATTCGAAAATTGCTGAAGTGGAGACTGAAGATGTGGTACATGCTCTCTGAGCCACGCTTTATTTTCCTTTAAATAACAATAAAAATTTTGATCCATCCCCATTTCCTCATATCTTTCAATGCTAAGCTAATAATTCAATTTTTTTTTTTTTTTTTGTATGGGTGGGTGATAGTTGAAAAAATAGTAACGATAATTTAAAATAATAATAATAATCTAAACCAGTAATCACCAAAAACGAAACCATGATGTCGAAGGGGCGGGCTGTACCACATCTTCAGTCTCCACTTCAGCAATTTTCGAATTGCATGTCGTTCCTAATACAATCTCAATTGCTTCCGTTTCGACTTCCGATGTGGTATTGTTCTCCGTAGTAGAAAAAATTGAATTCACAATCTTGGTGCTTTTGGTTTTTTGAGCTGTAGGCTTGTAATAGTATTTGTCCATTGTGTTTGTTTTCTTGCTCCAACCAACATGGTCCTGAACGTCTGCTGCAAGTTGACCAGATTCAATTGCTTTTGTACTGGATGCTGAACGAATGGAATGAGTTTTGTAAATCGATGTATCAATGCCTGCATCTTTCATTTCGTCTTTAATCCATTTACTGACTGTACTTTGTTTAATTGATCTGACTTTGTCTGGTTGATTGATGTACAGTAGCGGACAAAACTGGTGCACAAAACTTTTTTTCAGCTTTTAACTACCATTACTTGCTCATGGTGATTGCAATAGCTATGAAACTATATTAGAAGGAAGATATACTAGCCATTGTAATTTACGTGTATTCCTAGCATGACATTGTTAAAACTGAGCGAAGAGCATGCTTTTCATTTATAAAAATCTATATTTTCTAAAAACAGCAAAAGTGGCTAAAATCTAAGACTTTGTATAATCATCTCACCTCTTGATATTATCGAATATTCTTCTTGGCATATGCTAGTAGTATGCGTGTATATCATTTTCAATAAAAGAGCCCAGCTCTTTAACTATTCTTTTCCAAAGATAATCTACCCTTTTTGGTCTAGTGTCGTATCGTCATAAATTTGCCTTCAATTGCCACCGAGTATGCTTAAGAAGAATTAGGCCGGGATTAGTTGCGACTAATGCCTTAGCACAGAAGCCCTGCTATCAAATATTGATTTTGTGGCATGTCTTGCCTTGTGCTTTGTGTCATTGTCATGCTGAAACGAGAGATTACGATATTTTAGACCACTATACCCTAGGCTTTTGTGGTATGTAGTAGGCGAAATACATGTGTATATCTATGACTTTATTACAGCATCGTATACTTGACACAAATATCCTGGTCCTCAATATCTAATACAGCCTTAAAATGTAACAGAGCAGCCAGCATGCTTCATTGTTTGATCACCGTAAAAAGATCGCTAAGGTTGCTCGACTTGCTTTCAATATTAGTGTATACTATCTGCACTCATAACGTTTTTTTCATTGCTAAATAGGATGGACTTCCAGCCCTCGATAGTATGCGATGGTTTGTCGTGATACCACTTTCATCGCTTTTTCTGGCTTATACAGCTAATGAAAATCTTCGATTCCTTAGTTCCAGACTCAAAACCTAGCTTCCTATAGTGCCTTCTGACTGACAGTTTGCTAATACTGTATCCTAAGGACATCAAAAAGAGCTGAGCATCAGAAACTGTGCGTAAAGGTCCTTGTCGAAACTTTAGGCGGATGATTGCATTAGTTATTTTGCTGACTACGACCGGTCGACTACCACGGTCACAAGCCTTGATGTTCTTTTCTTCCTTTCTTATCCTGTTGATTGTCTATTTGGAGATTCTTGCTACCCTAAAAAGACCCGCTGGCATACGAACTAAGTGTATTCGAAATCTCAGAGCTTCGCTTTTACAGTTGCTTATTTTCTTAAGAATATAAGGCAAGTACTTTGTTATAGTGAATAGGGTAAAAACAAAAGGGGGAATTCAATGGAAAATACAAAATAAGCATGGGTTTATGTATTTTTCAAGAGCTACTAAGGCTCACTAATATACTGTGAAATCTGAAAGCAAACGGGAGAGATATGAGGAAAATTGAAGGAAGGCTAGACAAGTACTATATTTTTGGCGAAAATTGAAATATTCAAAAAATCACTAAAAATGATCTTATGCCTGCGGGATGTCCGACACAGTTCCCGTTTACATATCATAATGTATATTTTAGACTGCCTTTCAGATGGTATATGTCACAAAAGTCGCAGACATATGGCGGAGATGCAATACTGATTTTCATTTTTGTGCACCAGTTTTGTCCGCTACAGTAAGCTAGCCATAAGGTGTGTGATTCAGGTAAATTAGATCTCAACTTAGCAGATCTTTCCACAAACGTATGGACCGTCTTGACGGGACAAATGTTAGAGTCATCTATAAGGCCTATCTTAACCGATTTTACTTGGGTTTCTTTGGGCAATCTAAAATGAATAGTGACTCCGCTAATTTTTCGTTCTTTGTTCCATTCAAACAAGACATCTCGTTTTTGCAGTCGTCCTATATCAGAGCCCAGACGCGCCATAGTTGCCAAACTGAGCAACAATATTGCCTTCTTTTGCAATTCATAAAGTTCTAAGTCGCCATTGGTAAGCCATTTCTTCTTGATGTTCTTGAGGAGAATGTCCGTGTCCCAGATCATCAGTTGCTCCTGAGAAGGAATTCGTACTTCTTGCTTACGTTTTGCCTCGAAAAAGCTTCTGATTACTTCCTGGTCTGCCAATGGTGTCTCTAATGGGTGTAATACTTTCCAAACTGAAGCAATTGCTGATCGTATGCCATTCAAAGTTTGACTACTGAGTTCTTTGTTTTCCAACAAAAATTTGATGACCTTCAGAACATTGTATTGCGTAGCATCCACTTTTGGATCCTGTTTACGGCACCAGTTTGTCCATTTCTTCCAGGCTGAATTATAAATTCTTTGGGTACTATTTCTTGTGGCCTTGTTCAAATAGTCTGCGTTCTCCAACGTAAGTCCTTCTGTTGTTCTTGTCTTCCTGATAAGTTCCATGCGATCATCCACCATTTCTTCAACTTGAAAAATATCGGCGGACTCTTCTGTTTCAGGTTGTTCACCATGGGGAACCAATGTTGTGTCGACCAATAAGGCGTTACAAGTACTGCCTTCTTGATCTTCTCCTGTTTTATTTTTTGGACTACCTGTGGTATAAACTTCCATGGTGGGAACAAGTACATTCCCGTTTTCAACCATCTTTGGTTGAATACATCGAGACTCATCGCTTCCGGATCTGGACGTAGACTCCAATACTTTGGTAGGCGTTTGTTGTGACGTGCGGCAAACGCATCGATCTTTAATGGCCCCATCGTTTGATTGATTTTTTGAAATACAGTAGCTTACAAAATTGTACAAGTGTTTTGCATTTTTTGCTTCCGTAGGATTTATCGATACTAAAACGATAAATAAACAGCAGCATGTTGTACATCATTCGAAAGTATAGCTTCTTGTCTTTCTTTGAGTACTATTCAGTCGACGATAAAGTCATTGTGGTGGAGTTATGACCGCTTACAAATGCCGACTGCACTTGTACAATTTTGGAACCGATGTTTTAGAATAAAGTTTTTATTTAAAAGTGTGCATTAGAAGTTGATCCAAATACCCTTATTCTCTATAATGTCAATACATCGTTGAAGCATAGTTTCAATATAATTTTGACATTCTTTTTCGGTAATTTCATGCCAAGTCTCGAACGTACGAGCCCATAGTTCATCCATAGAGGCAGGAGGATGTAATAGACGAAGATAAAAAGAAATAAAAAGCACCAAAACGATAATTACTTTGAGATACTTTTTATTCTTGATTATATCCAAGTTAAAGTTATCCTTTTTTCAATCAGGATTTAGGTGGAATATTTATATTCTTTTGAATGATAATTCATGGGGACGATTGAGTTAAATCAATTGGTTCTTTCTTGATGTTTCATTCTGGATTGGGGCATTGTCATCATATCTTGTTCCATGGAATCTTATCTTGTATAATTATATTATAAATCGTTGTTCTAAGCTACTAGTGTTGCATTTATAAATAGTCATCCATGGAATCGTTGTTTAAGACGGCACTTGTATTTTGTTCCTGTGTGATATTTGAGGTTTTATAATATAAAAAGTACTAGGTCAATCAACAAATGTAAAAATAAGTGAGACTCAAAGTAGATTGTCCTTTATTCAAGTTAAAAATATGAGGGTATTTATACTTTTCTAATCACGGCTAAATATTAATATTTACAGTATATGACTATTGATTATTAATCGATATTAGACAATGAGTTATTTATATGATTGGCATAGTTTAACATCTTCTTATCAAGAAGTAATTATTAATCCTGATCCAGGAACTTATTAGAATATTCTGGAGTGGATCGGGATTTTATTTGAAGTGGCGTAATACAATGTCCGATATTCCTAATTTGGAGGACCATTGTTCGTAGTAACTTACATTATTACTTTATTACATGTGTAAATACCACATCCTGAATGGTTATTGGGTTTGAGTAAACTCGGTTACTAAATAAGTACAGAAAGACTGAAACCTAATAATGGAGACAACAGGAGCTATTAAGGCACCAATCGGATTATCGATAGGATTATTTCTCAATCATTCGTTTAGATCAATAAAGTTACTATGCAAGAAAAACAATATTCTATTCTGACATACATAGTCTCAATGCAACTTAATACATTGGATCATAAAAGAGATTATGCAAAGACTCATTACTATAACAAGTTGGTATTATATATGCAAGACATTCATTACTCTTTATGATATAATTCATCGTCAGATCTTTATGATTCAACTATGCTAGTGTTGGAGATGTTTGGTTTATAGCATAATTTATTATTTTATTATGTCTACCTATAACAGAGGACAATCATACTGTTTAAACAAGCGTTTTTATAAGGTATTCCACATATTTTCAATTGGATTTAAGTCTGGAAACTGTGGTGGACACTCCATTGTTGTAAAATCCTGTTTAGACAACCTTTCAGATACGATTTTGGACTTATGCTTCGGATCGTTATCTTGCATAAATTCAAAATCAGCCATTCTCAGGTCGTTTTCTTCGCAATAGTCGGCCATAGACTTCACCAAATCATCTTGCAATACAGATAAATAGACGCTCTTGTCCATATTCTTGCCTACGTCGACAATATGCCCAACCCCGTACCAGCTAATGCAGCTCCAAACCATAAGCGATCCTCCACCATGTTTTACGGTTTGCTTTACATGCCTTCTTTTAAGCTTCTCATTTGGTTGCTTCCATGCATAAAGTTTACCTTCCGATCCAAAACGATTTACTTTAGTCTCATCAGACCAAATCACGCGCTTCCAGTCTTCCATGGTCCAGTCAACGTGATTAAGAGCCCAGCCCAATCGCTTTCGTCTGTTTACTTCACTGAGCAATGGTTTTTGGGGCTTAACAAAAGAGGTTGAACCAGACCTACGCAGCGATCTTCGAACTGTTTGGGCTGATACAATCTTTTGCAAGTCATTTTCGAGTGTGTTACTGGCTTCTACTGCATTCTCTTGACCTTTAACAGTTACTAATCGGACTAAATACTGATCATCGCTGCTGCTGAGCAACTTGGGGCGACCTGCTTTAATACTGTTTACGTCGTTTTTTATTGTTTTTCGAACGTTATGAACAGTTCCACGACTTGCTCCAGTTATTTTTACTGCTTTTGATATAGAGTATCCATTTTTTAAGCAGCTGATGATACGATTACGAAGATCTTCACTGATAGGTTGCATATTGGACGTTGGTACGCTTTTATATAGCAGTTAGTTCCTATAGGTGTAAGAAAAATGACAGAAAAAGAAAGAAAAAGATACTTTGAGCATTGAAGAATAAAAAAAATCTTTTTTGGTGGCTTACGCGCTGTGGCGAGCAAGATTATGAGCTGATATTGAAATATTTGAAGCGGTTCCAAAATTGTACAAGTGCAGTCGGCATTTGTAAGCGGTCATAACTCCATCCACAATGACTTTATCGTCGACTGAATAGTACTCAAAGAAAGACAAGAAGCTATACTTTCGAATGATGTACAACATGCTGCTGTTTATTTATCGTTTTAGTATCGATAAATCCTACGGAAGCAAAAAATGCAAAACACTTGTACAATTTTGTAAGCTACTGTACATGCTGAGGTACACTGGCTTCGTATAACGGCATGCTTGTCTGGCGACTGAGTTGATCTGCCTTCACATTCTCCACTTCCGGAATATGCTGATATTGGACATCGAGGTGGTAAAAGTTGCAAAGATCTTGTATCTTCACTGCTAAGTCTTGTAGTAAAGCTGAAGCTGTTCCTCCATCCTTGACCGTATACTTCAGTGCTGTCATATTGTCGGTGTATACCCTGATCGTTTGTTTAGGATAGGGGGGTTTTAGGTAAAAGTAGTATAACAACAAAGATAAAGAAATACTGTTAGAACTTGGTATCTCTTTATTAAGATTGAATATGATAAATTCTACATGTAAAAAGTGAGAGTATTTATAGACATGATACGGATAAAGAATTAGGACAGATTTATGATCAATTCGACAGAATAGATGATTACTATTTCTAATTATTAGTTTAGTCTGTTCCTAGCTTGTATTGTCAATTATGCTATTGGGATGGTTTCAGATAACTCTGGATGTAGGACTATTTAGGAGATGGTACGGATGAATATAAAATCCTCTAGTTCCGTGATTGGATATTATGGCTAATAATAATATCTCAGTCAGGATAAATGTTTTCATGATTAAAGATGATCCGGTAAGTAATTGTCATTCCTTATTCAACATGCTCATATCATCAATAAACTATATTACAACCATGTCATATTATTTGACTATGTGAAGTTAATATGAATAAAGCTTAATATAAAAATCTAATCAAAGTCTTTTATTGATCTGTGCTGGGAATAATGTTATAAATGATTCCAAGTTATGTCAACATACTATTCAGGATCATATCCGATTCCTTTTACTAAAATAAAGTGACTATAACCTTATGTATCCTTAACAGCTTTAATCATCTCATTATTGACATCAATTTCTTGGACCTTTTCTGATTCATCTATGCATATTTAACGCGTCAGTAAAAATATTATCTAAATGTAAGTGAACTACCTTTAGCAGCTTCCTTTTTTTTATGGTGAGCAAGGGTCCATCGAGCAACCAATTGGTACTTGCCAATTTTCCCTTCAGAACATTGGCTACAGTAGCATTTAAATTTGTATTGGGTTGAAGAATTCATTGTAAATATAATAAAAGATTATTTTATAAGCTTGATCCATTATTTTACGCCTTTATATATGATTTCAAAAACAATAGCCAAGGAGAATTGATATTCAGTTGAAAATCTAAAAATAAAGCAAAGCATTATGATTGGTGTAGCCAAAATACTTACATCATACCAACAATCGCTGGATAGTAGATTTGACTGCAGATAAAGTAAGTTTGCCGTTTATATTGTGGGATTTGAATCTTTTTTTTAGATTTCTGTGTGATGCTTTTCACCTTCGCCATATTTGGTCCACTTTTATTTTTTAATGAAAAAAAAATTTCAAAGTACTTTTTTTTTTTAACCCAAATTTAAAACGCTGCGTTTTTCATTCAAGTTAAAACAGTACAATGAATAGAAATTCCTTTTGTAATGTCAATGCTGGGAATGTAATTTTTTTTTTCTTTTTTTACAATTTCAACATCTCAACATTACAGCTTTTTTTTTCTTTCTCTGAAGTACTCTGTTTTTTAATTTTTTCCATAGAAATCTCAAGACATGTAGCATAACAGACATTCATTCCATTACCACTTTTTTTTTTTTTTTTTTTTTTTACTCTCAAAAAATAAAAATGATTATCAAAAATACTTTGTCTTTTTTATTTCATAACCTTATTATTTAAAACATATCTTTTCCAGCTTTAAAACAAATTTAACTTCTTTAGAACCAAAAGAGTCCTTTTTCTTTATTTATTTTATTCAATCTTTTAAATTTTCTACTTTATTCATATTCTTTTTTATTTAACTTGTAAACAAATGCTTTCATACTTATTATTATAGCAATACTGTACACTTGTATAAGAGTTTCATCTCTCTTCTTCATATGTATCCCTTTTCTTTTTTTTTTTTTTTTTTGCTCACTTGTCACTAAAATTAATCGCCTTTTTTATTTAATAAAGTCTTTTTTTGGTAAAATACGACATGAGAGCTGAAAAATGCTTAAAAAGAGAACGCCACGACTCAATCACTTGAATTTCCGAGCTTATACGCCAATAGAAATGCTTTTTGGGTCTTTGTTGAATTTAAGAAACCTTGCACTGAAGTTGAAAAAGGATGGTCTTCCCAATTTGTAATCTTGTATGGCATCATGTAGCACAAAAGAAAAATGTTTATTTTTTTAAAAAATACAATGTCTTTTTATTCAACAAACGTATTATATACTTTTGTTTATTTTCTTAGATTTAAAATCTATTTTTTTTCAAGCTTTCTTCTGATATAAAAATCAGGCTTCTAACATTGAAATCCACGTTCTCATTCCTTTAATAGAATTACCACTATTAAAAAAGATCACCTTTATCAAGTTGGATAATCAGGTTTGGGTGCAGTGCGCCACTGCAAATAATTGCTATATATAGAACAATATATTTGACAGAATATAATCAGATATTTCGAGTTTACGTCAATATATTTACAAATTTCATAAAATATATACTTCGTGTATTTTGCTCTAAATGTTAAGATATGTATGTGGAATACCGTGTTACTTTTGGTGACGCGCCGCTTCATTGTTCTTTCTACGATGATACACAAACATAACACCTTTCTATTGGACCTTACATGCTTGCGTTTTTCTTTGATACTACTCCTTTATTGGTTTATTGCCTTTAGTAATACTTCCTTATACGTCTATTTCTCTTGAATATTACTTCTTTACTGGCTTATTGCCTTTTCGCAATACTTTCTTATTGGCTTATTATGATTATATATAACTCTGGATGGTTTATATTAGGAAATAAAATAGGCTTAAAATACGGTATTATTGGTTAAAAATTTAGTTTTATTCGTTTATTTTGGGGCTTTATCGTCATATTGATTATATATTATTGGTTCATTTGTTTATTAAAAATGATACAAAAAGGCGGGAAAAGGAACAAGGGATCGATGGGAATAATGAAACAACACCTTTAAACGGTAGATACCAAAAATTTTTTTTTTCAAAATTGCACTTACCTAGACCTCAGAAGCAGCAAACAATACAATATAGCAGACAAAACAGGCAAAACAAACAAATGCAATGAAGCAGAGTCAAAGAGATCAGAAGCAAAAGAAAGATGAAGGCAGTAGACTAGGCAGTAGGAAAGTAGAATTGAAACTGAATAAAATAAAAGATTAATTACAGTGAAACATGATGTACCCGACTTTCTTACCTTAAACCTCTTTAAAAACTAGAAGACGATATCAAGGAGTTCAAACAGCTTCAGAATCAAGCTTAGAAAACTAAATTTGAATGTTAATAAAGACAATGAAAATTTAGAAACTTACGTACCACATAAACAGATACAGAAAGGACCCAAGAACTTATAATAGCCATAAGTATATCTATGAATTTTTAATAAAGTACATTAGAAAAAAAAATTTTTAAAAAAAAGAACAACTTACCTGGGATAACAAATCAAAAAAAAGAAAAAAAAGAAAAGATTGATCTGAGACATCAATCCTTTTATAGATTTTTTGATTTGTATAGAACTGAGTTTACAATTGAACGCAATAGTATTTAAGGTGTGTTCAACTTCAACGTTAAGTTTCTTTACTTTTTCTTCAAAGTACCTTATAACATTATGTCTGACCGTATTATCGAATTCAACCCTGCTCCTGTCAATGCTCGTGGCTCTAACTCTGCTGGGCAGCCAATTGCTCTTCCTTCCCGTGCTGTTGTTCCTGAGTTTGTGTCAAGTGATGGTATTCTTGATAGCTTTGCCTATCCTAGACCTGGTTACCCCCCTATGACCAATGTCCAGAAGCGAATGCGTGAAGCTGAAGATGTTGGACGTGATGAAGCTTCTCTTTCCTTCTCCATTTATCTGGATATGAGAAAGGAAATTGACACTTTGAAGGAGATGTTAAGAAAAGAGCAGGAAGAAAAGCGTGCCTTGCAAGTGGCATTTGCCAAGGTCAAAGAAGCCTACAGCGAGCTTGAACAAGAATCCAGCAAAAGTGCAAAACCAATTGCAACAGCGATTAAGGTAAGGTTATTAATAATTTAAATTTAAACAAGTGTAATAATTACTTTTTTTTTCTTTAATTTTAGGATGCTGTGAGGAATCATTACAATGATTTACCTCCGTCATCTAAGTACGATCTCAGCAAGCCTCTAAAGTCTGTTGAGAATCAAAAAGTACTTAAGCTGTTGCAAGAGTATGTCAATAGCCATTATGCGTACAAGCATACCAATGGCCGCGATTTGCGAAAATACCTTGAAAGGCAGTATTATACCAAGAAAGCTGGTATGGCTGGAGAGGAGGTTGGTGTTGTCGACGAGTTCGTAAAGAAAAGAAAGGCTGCTAAAACGACTCGAAAAAACAACGTAAGGACAATAAAGGCTATTGCTATTTTATAATTGATTTTTTTTTTAGAAAATCAAAACACGGAAAGCAATGTATGAGCAGCACAAGGATCAAGGCGTTTACAACAACTATCCGAACTGCGAGTACTTGCTTCAACAGCAGTACATGTCTGAAGAAGAAGATATGTATAATAGCGATACAATGGATAAGGTAGAGGAAGTTCTTCTGGAGCAAAATCCAGATAGAACAACTCCTTTTACCGAAAAGGAACGCATGTCTGTCTTGTGTACAAAAACCATTGATTATTTTGAAGTTCGTGTACCAAAGTACAGATCACCAGCAGTAAGTTTAATTAATATCTTTTTAAGCGCAATCAGCTCATTATCCAATATTTAGTGCACTGAATTCTTCAAGCTGTTGGATGATCAGATAGCAAGTGACAGGGCCAAGAGACAAAGGACTGGAACCAGCAACATTCAGTCTCTTCCTCGCATTCGAAGAGAATGTTCGCTGCCTGTTCCTGACTTCGTCAGAAAAGAAAATATAACTGAAGAGAGTATCGCTTGGGCTTTTGATTCTGAAATGCAGTTGGATGAAGACGACTTCCAGTTTTAAAAAAAATTATAAAATGAACAAAAAAAAAATAAAAAGAAATGCGGTGTTTGGATTTTTTAAATTTTAAATTTTTTTTTTTACTTTTACTTTTTTTATTTTACTTTATTTTTTTATTTTTTTATTTTTTTTACTTTTTACAAACCAATGGTTTTTCTTGGGAGAGGTAAAAAGACAACATGATTATCAGGATAACCTTGCTTCATAGCAACACAAGTAAAGATACGCGATACTGGAAGAATACAGTCTGAACCAGCTGGTCGAAAAGAGTTGTGGTAGTACGCGGCACCAAGACATTCAAATCCTCGAAAAGGATGAAGAGGAGCGTTGTACCAACGTACAAAAGCAAAGAGGTGTTCATCAAAAGCATTTGGGGCAAAGACCCGACCATTTGGAATTATAGTTTTCTTCATTTGAAGCTGATGGCTAAAATAATACTGAACTTCACCAATTCGCATCTCAGCCTCTTTTCCAGGAATAGTAGGATTACAAGCGACTTCAATATAGCAACCACGAGTAGTACGCGATGCTTTTGATCGATACGTTTGCCCAAGAATTTCGATTTCAGCGAAAACAGAAATATCGGGAAGTACCATTGTAGACAAGTCATCGTGGTCTTCTGGAATAAGCGCACTTGCGAATGTTCGATCAGTATATACAAGTCTGTAAAAGGCAAGAAGGTAACCATAATGGGCTTGAGTCAATCTATTAACACTAACTTTGTGTCTAGCAGAAGCTTGTGTATCAGGAGGTAGAATTTCAGCACCAGTGAAGGTATCATTCAAACGTAGAGGAGCACTGACAAATAAGCTGAAATCAAAGCTGGTTGAAACAGATGAAGCAACAAGGGAATCAGAAGGCGTTGGTGACAAATAGACAAAGGAAGACATCATCACTGGATTCTGTTTAATTCCTTGTGGTAAGTTACGGATGTAGTCACCATAGTGTACAACAGAAAGGAACTTCTTCATGTATGTAACTTCGAATGCTGTTTTGTAGTTTACCGTCATCTTCTTAATGTCACCATTAAGTCTTTCAAAGCCATACAACCAAAATGCATAGATTGGACCAAAGTCTTGAATGGAGTCCTTCAAATGTAGATGAAGAT
The DNA here is from genome assembly GCF_000149305.1 of Rhizopus delemar RA 99-880. NCBI lineage: Eukaryota > Fungi > Mucoromycota > Mucoromycetes > Mucorales > Rhizopodaceae > Rhizopus > Rhizopus delemar. Next base: position 585,435 of record NW_027137836.1, read on the forward strand.
GCATATTTGGAGTAACCATTTCTGGACCATACAATTCAGCAACACCAAGGACAAACTCATAGAATAGCTTGTGGGCTATCATGGCTTCATTCTGGGTAATGCATGGACGACATACGATATGACAGGCCTGTACAAACTTTGCCCAGTTTTCTTTATGACGGACTGGAAGACGAGACTTGAGCAAAAGAGGAGAAAGAGCAAGACACCAGGTTCTCCATTCATCAGCCTTTAAGTCAGAGAAATCGCTGGCAATTTTCTGATTGATTGGCGTGTATTGTGCTGGCAATATAATATCATTTGCTTCTTTTTGCATTTCTTTCAAGTCAGCATCAGTCAGGTATAATTCATGGGTAAGGTCACAAATGGTTGTACGCCATATTTTAAGCATTTTCTTTGCTGTTCCAAGGAAAAGACCATGCATAGGATCAATGGCAGTACAACGAACAAGATCAAGGTATTCCAAATCATGTAAGGCAGAGAACCGAGTACCAAACTTCTGTTCCAAGTCGGCTCTTTTTCTCTTGGTGGTTGCTTCTTTCCAATTTTTTGCATGATAACGGTTTTCAATATTGGTACGAAGTGACCAAGCATCAATATCTTCAAGACCAAAAGAAAAATCACGTTGAAGATGAGTATTATAACGAGCAGGAAATGCTGTTGAGCACTTGTTACAAGGTACAGTGGCATTGAATGAAGTAAACCCACTAACCTTTCGGCTAGCAGGAATATCGCAAGCAATCAAGAACAGAGCAGCACGAACTGGGACAGGCACGTTAGGAGATTCAGCCGTACAGGTAAAGAAGTCATCGTAGTAAAGTTCCTTCAGATCATTTACCAAAACTTGTAAATAGTTGTTGATTTGTGTGTCCTTGGGTTCTTTGGGACCAGGAATAACACAAACCAAGATGATATTTTCTTTTTTATATCGGATGGATCTTGGAAGATTATTTATCGTCAAGTAGACAGCACCAACAGAATACACGGTTCTTTTTGAAGATTGAAACCAATCGACATTCAAAGTGAATAGGAGAGATCTAGCTTGACTGGTAAATACATTACCATCTCTATCTTTGAATTCATTCCAAAGTTGACCATCATAGATATCATACATGGTGTTGTTATGACGAGTACGATAGCGCCATGCTTCTATTGCTGATTCAAAGCCTGGTCGAGAGAACATCACAGTCAAGGCATACTTGATGGAATTGAATGCAGAGACCTTGTTGGCGTACATTTTGCTTGCACCAATCGTAGCAGGCTTGAAGAGTGGGGCATTACATGTGATGCGAAATTCAGAAAAGGTGCACTTCGAATCACAGTGTACTTCTTCAGGCTGGTACAGGGTATGGCATTCAGGACAGACAACAAGGCGAAACATACCTTTGTAGGTATAGTCAATTCCAACAGCATTTCGAAGAGTGTCCAACTTGGTAGGGAAGATTGGTTCATAATGTAAGAGGACAACAAGATCATTAGCAAATTTCATAACTATTTCCGCAGCATATTCAGAAATGAAAAACAGCTGGAAATACGTCAAGAAAATTGCTATGAAAGCAACAACATCACTTTGGAATCCTTCAAGTTTAACTAAACGTTTGACAAAGTAAGTATTTTATATTTTATTAAAACAATTCTAGAAGGTTTTTACCTTTGGGCACATTGAATTCGACAGCATCCATACAACTAGAGGCATCATCTTCATCATTTTCAATGACTTGCCAATTAGAAAAGTCTTCATCACCATTATTCTCAGAATCATTTTCACTTGATGGAATCACTTCATTATTGGTGTTAACTTCTGGAATTATTTCTGATTCACCTGTTTATATGATGCGTTAGCAAAAAAACTATCTTAATGTAAGTAACAAACCTTTAACAGCTTCTTTCTTTCTATGGCGAGCAAGAGCCCATTGCGTAACAAATTGGTACTTGCCTGCTTCTCCTCCAGAGCATTGGGCGCAGTAACAATGGAATTTGTATGGGCTTGAAGAATACATTATAAATACAATAAAGAACTTGCGTTACTAATTATATACTGTTTGATTTACAACAACAATTGATGTTATTTATACTTTTTGAATATGTAAATTTTTACCGCTATTTCTATTCATCGGTTAAAATAATGATACAAAGAGAATGGGAAGATTCAGGAAAGATAATGGATAAATATGACATGTTGTCTTCTTGACGAATCAATCAATGATGATGTGAGTTGTTTATTGATTTAACAATATTTATCAAATAGGATTACATTGATGTACCGTTCTTAAAAACAGGTCCCGATGTGATTCTTAAAATACCGATATGAACAACAGATCAAAGGTAATTATTGCAGAAGTCTCATATTTATTTATAGAGATATGGTTTTACTGTAAATCAATGATATTAAATTTATTCATGAGTACTTATTTTTTTGTATGAATACAATAACAGTTTTTATGCATTGATATGTCGCTTTATGAACTCCTTATATACAACTCCAAAATCAAAGAATAAGAATCTTTAACAAATTTCAATTGATGTTGCTATATTACGACATCATACAATTGCGACTAAATAATAATACATTTTTCATCGAGTAAAATCAATTCAACTTTTCTGTTAAAAGATTTGAATCTTTTCCCGTCATATTCAGTACTATATTGATTGGCTTACTTAACTGCACTACTTTCCAAAAAAAAAAAAAAAAAAAAAAAAAAAAAAAAAAAAAGAAGAAGAAAAAGAAAAAGAAAAAGAAAAAGAAAAAAGACAAAGTGATGATATTCTTAAAGTTGGGACAAAAAGCACATAAATTAGCATAGATACATTGAATAAGAAATTGAAATTAGCAAACAAAGGTAAATGAATTAACACATTTCTAATTGACATCTCAGTTAGATTTTTTTTTCTTGGTTGAAAAAAAACATTTCCAATTTCAGTGCAATTTCTAAAACCGCTTTCTAAAACCCAAAGTAAATCTTTGTATACTCTATGAATAAAACAAGGATCCTGTATGTAGGCTTTGTTCAACTTAAGGCAATTTGTAAAAGTAGGTATTCGTTTGAAATGTCATTTTTAACATTCTTTTTTTTTAACATGCAAGTAATTCCAACATTGCTTTTTTTCACATGCAAGTAATTCCGACATTGCAATTCTCTAATTTCAACATTACTTTTTTTTTTTTTTCTAAATCTCTTAAGATGCACTATTTTATTTCTTTAACAATAGCTCTTTTTTATAGTCTCTGCTATAAGGAATCTCAAAACATGTAAATTCGTTTGATGTTAATAATTATTGTTTCTTTTTGCAGTTAAAAATAAAAATGACTACCAAACCCATTCCTCCTTATTTTCTGCTTAGCTTTAGTCGTTTAAACATTGCCTTATCATCTGTGGTAGAAGCTATTTTCCTTGTGGTCAAAAAAAGGAAAATTGTATTTCTTTTTTTTTTCTTTTTTCCTTGTTCATTTTTATTTTATCTCTTATTTAACATTTGCATTTATTACTTCCTATGATATATTCTGTTGTTCCAATTGTAATCAATTAATTTTACTCTTCGTTGGATAAAATCATTGAGCCTATGTTCCCTTTCGCAACTTAAGAAATGTTGTTCTTTATCTTTTCAGTGTAAACAAACAATTTTTTTTATCTTTTTTTTTTGGGTACATAAACTAAGCATACTTTTCTTTTTTCTTTTTTTGCAGTATAGCAAAATTCAGTATGCTTGATAAGAGAACGTCGCAACTCAAATAGTTATATGTCCGAGCTTACAATCCAATAGATATACTTTATTGGCCTTTGTTGAAATTAAAAAATCATACACTGGTTTTGAAAATTTTTCATTTTCCCAATTTAAAAGTTGCCATGGATTCATGTAGTACAAAAGAGACAAAAAAATTTTACAAGAAATACAATTTCATTTTATTCAGTATGCAGAGTGTAAACATATATATATCTTTACAGATATAGTATATACTTTTTTCTAGCTTTTTTTTGGTACAAAAATTACATCTCTATTCTGAAAATTCAATTTCGTATTATTTTACACGATGTTTCACTGTTAAAATACCCGATGTATAATAACTTAGAATATAGGGTTTGGGTGCAGTGCGCCACAAGAATTGGGTTTACAATCACATTTAGATCAGGTAGTGTCAAAAGAAAGTGGAGGGATGGCCGAGTTGGTCTAAGGCGACACGTTAAGGTCGTGTTCTCTTCGGAGGCGTGGGTTCGAATCCCACTCCCTTCATTTTTCTTAGCGTTATTTCATTTTGTTGTGACAATAGAAGTGAATAAAGAGGTCACACGAAGCAAAAGTGAAAGAAGTCAAAATATAAAAAAAGTCGAAAATTGAAAAAAGTTGAAAAATGAAAAAAGTCAAAAAAAAATAAGCTAAAAAGAAAAAAAAAAATATTCATATTGTAAGGATGCAGATTATAAATTTTGACCCGAAGGTACATAAAAATTAATGCAAGGCACAAAAATTAAAAGGTGCATTAAAATCAAGGCATGCTTTAAATTTAAAGCATGTTATAAAATTCATAAAAACTATAAAAACAATTAATTCACTTACTTTTGACAAACTTACTTCTGACATACTTTACTTTTGATTATTTTTAAATAAATATCATTCAAAGCAAATCTCTTTTATTACTATTACTATTTTACTAAACATCAACAACAAGTCGAGTCCCTTGAAGCCAAATATCTTCATTGTATCACTGTTGAAGCTCATATCAAGCTACTATTACCTTTATATCAAGACTGATCTACTTTAAAACAAGATCTGGTGGTCACTCCTATCAAGAAAATACTCAAATATAACTTTACTTCATATTCAAAACTACTTTAAACCCTTTATAAATACACAAGGCCTAAATAGAAAACAAGCTATTACATTTGGTGGTCACTACGAGGGGAAAAATCAAGCAAATTTATTAATCAAACGTTTATTATCAACCAACACTTACTACACAAACAAAAAGAAGAAACATATATATCAACAATACTTACAACATCAAGACTATACAATGGCCTCATTACAATCAGGACAAACCGTGTTGGCTACTGTCAATAATCAAAGCGCCATTCAAGGCTTCAGACCCCGTCTTATTGAATTCTACGGATATGAAGGCGAAGATTTTAGACATTTTCAAGAAACCCTTGATTCTTACTTGGCAATTACAAATACCCATAGCGATGCCCGGAAATTGATCGTTCTCAAATCCCAGTTGCGTCGTGCTGCCAAGGTTTATTTCGAAAGAACAATTCTTAAAGAACAGCCTGATATCGGATACGAGCAAGCAATAGAAAAATTAAAAAAACATTATATTACTCCTGAGCTCATACAAACTTATGAACTGGAGTTCAATGAAATGTTCCAAGGTGAGCAGGAACATCCGCAAATCTTCCTTGCACGTCTTAGGGAAGCAGCAGATCTAGCAGACATAGATAGCGAAGAAGTTATTGAAAGTAGATTTCGTGCGGGGCTCCTCAGAGAAATAAAACAATTTTGTATTCAATGCAGTTCTCGCACATTCAAAGACTGGACAGTTCATGCAGAAGGTTGGTGGAATGCCAACAGACCAAGAAAAATTGCCATAGTGGACAACCCTTTCCTTCCCAGAAATGTTAATAATGCGTTAATATACAATGACGACAATACATACTATAATCATGCTTCGATCTATAAACATAATGTAGATCTTATTGATACCGATGAACGCATGCTTCAATATATTCCTGCTGGTAATGCGCGTATGAACGAAAGGATGGATAAATCAAACGTTGCTCATAACATTATCACTGGTCCTAACCAGTTGACAACTATGGATGTCGTCAATGATATCAATCACTCTCCTTCATACAAGCATCAAACCAATAGACATAAAGAAAGTACTAGCGTTCATAAGGTTGATCAACAAGACATTGTAACTCTCATTCAAGAAACAATTAGAAATGAACTCAACAAACAACAACAATCATATTATCCACAGTCAAATAGGAATAACCAACGCAACTACCGTAACAATTATTATAATCGTAGGGAAGAGCCTTCAAATTACAGACGTTATCCTCCTAGAGATGACACAAATAATCAAGCCCAAAACTCAAAAAACTAATGGGGTCGATTGCTTTTGACAATCAAAAGAATGGTCAATCGAACACCCATCAATATACTAAACCCATTAATAAGCCAACTTCACAACACCATCTTAATGCCTTAATCACTGAAGGAGAATATGATCCATATAACCATGAATTGTGCGCTGCTGTTAGACCTGACAGACCTCCAGAAGTGATTTCATCAAGGGTAGCACCTTATAGTAAAGGGAAAGCCTCATCAAAAAGAAAAGAACCTGAAAAGCCCACAGTTACGAAAAGAGTAACCACTCGAAGACATATGGAAGAAATAAATCAACCACCTATACAAAAAATCACCACAGATCAAAACATGGACATGGATACTGAATTACCGATAGAAATTAAAGACAATCAACCTACAAAGAAAAAAATAATTAAACGAAGAAAACCTGAAATATTGTATGATATAGCTGCCGACGTGTTGGATAAACCAGCAAATATCACCGTCCGAGATCTAATAACAACCGTGCCATCATTAAGAAGACAACTTACCACGGCATGCAGACCCAATCAACAAAAAAGAACAATAAGTCCCGATAAAACTACAATTGCAGTAATTGAAGATAATGAAGACTACAGTACAACCGCTGTATATTCTAAAGTGAGCATAGGATCGAAAAGAAATAGGGCGTTAGTAGACTGTGGTGCAGCAAGGACCTGTATGTCAAAAGCTCTCGCAGATGCTTTAAATTTAGAAATAGATGCATCATCGGAAAGTGTGTTCACGTTAGGAAATGGGACTAAACAGCCAGCATTGGGAATAATCTATGATGTACCAATTCAAGTAAAGGAAAATATGATCATTCCATGTACAGTAGAAGTACTTCCTAGCTGTCCTAGTCATTTTATCATTGGAAATAATTGGCTTAATCGCTCTAAAGCAAGAATTGATTTTAATACTTCATCATTGAAAGTAACATATAAGAACAAGAATGCAGAATTGGAAATATCATTTTTACGTAAAAATGAGAAACTACCACAAGTCTCTAGTTACAAACAAACTTACAAGAATCCAGTCAGCACTACAAACTCACATCTTATAAAACAAGTGCATTTTGAAGATGAAACTATAGAAAATTCTTCTGAAGAAAGTTCTGAAAATGAAACAGAAGAAGAAAGTTCAAGTTTAAATGAGTCAGAAGATGAAGAAAATGATGAAAAATCGTTACTAGTATTAGAGAATGATGGCCAAGAGGAAATGGTTATTAACCATTTAAAAGATATCTGTTATATTACAGCAGGAAGAAATGGACTGTATATTTCAGCAAACTCATAAAAAAAGCTGGTAATAGATAAAGCAAAAACCCAAAACAAAAATATCAAATATATCTTTGAAATCACAAATGCAAAATTGAAATATGTATATGGATGTTTTGATTCATCTTCAAATTTAATAATGAACAGAAAGACAATAGAAATACATCTTTATAATCGTACACGAGAACATATACTCCTTTGCCCCTTTGAAGAAATTGGAATATTGGAGGAAATAGATTTACAAGAAGAAACAAACGTTAAAGCTTATGATGTCTTATCAAATCCAGAATTATTCGTGATGGATTTAGAAGAATCCCCCAGTATAAATAAAAAAGAAAAGGAGCCTTTGGAATCAGAATTATACACCAAATTAGAAGTTGGAAACCTGGATAAAGCTGTTGAGAAGAAATTAAGAATATTACTGAAAAAGTATTATAGCATATTTGACTGGAATAATGATACGATCGGAAACACATCAATAATTACACATAAAATCATTATTGAACAAGACACTCAACCTATTAGCCATCGACCATATCGATTGAGCCCAATTGAAGCTAAATACTTAGAACAAGAAATTGACAAATATTGTAAACTCGGTGTGATATCACCTTCAAATAGTCCTTGGGCGGCCCCGGTTATCTTAGTAAAGAAAAAGAATGGAGAATACCGGATGGTTATCGATTATAGAAAGCTTAATGCTGTTACCAAAAAAGGCTCGTATCCTTTGCCTAGAATAGACGATCTCTTAGATACATTGGGAAAAGCGTCAATATTTTCAGCCTTAGACATGCGAGCAGGTTTTCACCAGGTGCCTTTGGAAGAAGAAAGCAAAAAACTTACTGCTTTTACGACGAAATATGGTGTATACCATTACAATACTTTACCAATGGGACTGGTCAATTCACCAGCCACGTTCCAAAGACTTATTGACTTATGTTTTCGGCCATTAATTAACAAATGTTTGGTCGCATATATAGATGACCTTAACATATATTCAAGAAATAACGATGACCATTTACAACATCTGGAACAAGTTTTTAATTGCATCAAGATAGCAAATCTGAAGTTAAATCCTGAAAAGTGTTTCTTTTTTAAGAATCATCTCAAATTCCTTGGATACATCATTACAAAAGAAGGAATCCAAACCGATCCCAGCAAAATACAGAAAATAATAGATTATCCTATTCCTCAAACTGTGACTCAAATACGAGGATTTCTTGGGTTAGCCTCTTATTACAGAAGATTTATAAAGAATTTTGCGGCAATAGCACGACCGCTACATGACCAAACCAAGACATTGAAGAAAATACCATGGACTGATAAGACAACACAATCCTTTTTAACACTCAAAGGATTACTTACAACAGCACCAGTATTATCTAGGCCAGATTTCAGTAAGCCATTTATCTTGGTAACGGATGCATCGAAATTAGGCTTAGGTTGTATTCTCACACAGTTGGATGCAGATGGAAAAGAACATCCAGTTATCTATGCCAGTCGAAGCCTGAAATCCAGCGAAGTAAATTATGCTGCAACCAAATTAGAATGTTTGGCTGTAGTATGGGCAGTAAAAATGTTTAGACCATATTTGCTTGGAGAGAAGTTTACCATTATGACCGATCACTCTGCATTAACTGGACTTCTAAAAGCCAAAAATCCCACTGGAATATTAGCACGTTGGATAGCCATCTTATCAGAATATGAATACGAGATAAAGTATAGGCCTGGTCGCGTCAATGAAAGTGCTGATTTCTTATCACGTTTTGGATATTAAACATATCTATAACAATATTACTCATTAAAAAAAAAAAAAAAAAAAAAAAACAAACAAACAAACAAACAAACAAATATACTATAAATATACAAATTTATACAATCCAACTTGAAAACAGCAATGAATTCCGATAAAATCAAATATTTGAAGATATACAGTGGGTGAAAAAACTCTAAAAACGTTATGACGTTATCAGCGTTTTTGATTGTTATGTTCTACCAAATTGGTGTATCGCCTTGAAATTTTGCATAGATGTAGCACTAAAAATAAAAAATAGTATGACAAATTTTCAATCTCAGTTGGTGGTTATTCATCCAAAACAACTGCTAGAAGAAGACTGGTTTATTTTTAGAGTTTTTTCACTTCCATAAATGTCGGATACACGGACCGACCGACAGACTCCTCGGACTTTTAATGATTTATTATGACTCATAAAGGCCCCAAAAGAATAAAAGGAGTCGCTTTTCTCTTTTTTTCGTAATTTTTTCCATTTAATTTTTAAATATCTTAAACACCTCAATCATGCCTAAATCTCTCTCTGCTGACATCAAAAACGATATAAAGTCCGCTATACTTGCTGGAAAAGACTCCATGGAGGTTGCGAACCGCTTTAGGGTTACGTATGCAACAGTTAATAACTATGCGAACAAGTTTTTCCCAAACCGACAGCGTCGACTTGGTGGTAGACCTATGGTTGTGTCCGCTCAGACGAAGAGATTCATCAAACTTCAAGTTTTACAAGGCCAACTCAAGACTGCAAGGAAAGTACATGACAAACTCATGGGGCTTGGATATTACATATCATATAAAACCGCTATAAATGTGTTGAAATCGATGAACTTCTTTGCTGCGTTTAAGGTCAAAAAGCCTTTGTTAATCGCAAAGCACACGAAGAGACGGCTAGCATGGGCCAAGAAGCACCAAAACTGGACTACAAATGACTGGCGACGCGTAGTATTCTCTGATAAAACAAAAGTGAGCATTTGGGGCTCTGACGGGTGTACGTACTATTGGTCAAGACCAGGGGACCCTCTTAAACCTCATCATATTGACGTAACTGTTAAGCATGGGGGCGGTAGTTTGATGATGTGGGGGTGCATGACGTATGAGGGACCCGGATACGCCTGTCAGATATACGATGGAACTATGAACTCGGATCTTTACCAACATACAGTAGCGGACAAAACTGGTGCACAAAAATTAAAATCAGCATTGCATCTCCGCTATATGTCTGCGACATTTGTGGCATATACCATCTGAAAGGCAGTCTAAAATATGCATTATGCTAGGTAAACCGGAACTGTGCCGGACATCCTTCAGGAATAAGGTCATTTTTAGTGATTTTTTGAATATTTCAATTTTCGCCAAAAATGTAGTACTTGTCTAGCCTTCTTTCAAATCTACCCATTTCTTTCTAGTTTGCTGTAAAATTTTATAATACACTAGTGCATTCCAATAGCTTTTAAAAAATATATAAACCCTTGCCTAATTTGTATCTCTCTATGAATTTCACTTCTTATTTTTACCCTATCTATTTTAACAAAGTACCAGCACTCTATGCCCAAAAAAGTCAGCAACGATAAAAGAGAAGCTGTGAAATCTGGAATACGCTCAGGTCGTACGACAATGGATATTTCTAGAACAACAGGAGTCTCTAAATGGACGATCAACAGGATAAGAAAGGAAGAAAAGAACATCAAGGCTCGTAACCGTGGTGGTCGACCGGTCGTAGTTAAAAAAATAACTAATGCAATCATCCGTCTAAAGCTTCGACAAGGACTCTTACGCACAGATTCTGATGCTCAGCTCTTTTTGAGGTCCTTAGGATACAGTATTAGCAAACGGTCGGTCAGAAGGCTTCTTAGAAAGATAGGCTTCAAGTCTGGAATTAAGAAGTACAAGCCTTTCATCAGCTATACAAACCAGAAAAAGCGATTGAAGTGGTGTCGCGACAAAACATCATGGACTGTGGAGGACTGGAAGTCTGTGATCTTCAGCGATGAGACCAAAATCAATGTTTGGGGCGCCGATGGTATACGCTACTATTGGAAGCAAGTCGATCAACCTTGGCGATCCTTTCATGTTAATCAAACAATGAAGCATGGCGGCGGATCTGTTATGCTTTGGGGCTGTATTACATCTCGAGGACCAGGATAAGCTTGTCGAGTATATGATGGCACAATGAATTCAAAATTATACACCCATATTTTGTCTACTACGCATCAAGAAAGCCTAGCATATTATGGTTTGAAAAATTGTGATGTTTTGTTTCAACATGACAATGACCCAAAGCACAAGTCAAGGCATACCACTAACTGGTTATCTGATAATGGGATATCGGTATTAAAAGATTGGCCGCCACAAAGTCCCGATCTAAATCCTATTGAATATGTTTGGCGACAGTTAAAGTCAAAGCTGTCTCAATACGATACCACACCAAGAAGCATGGACGATCTCTGGAAAAGAATCGATAAAGAGTGGAACTCTTTTACTGAAAGTGATATGCAGCCATACTATGAAAGCATGCCAAAATGAATTGCTGCTGTTATCAAAAGACGAGGCAATTATACGAACTTTTAGGTTTTAATCACTTTTATGGTTTTTTTTAAAAATATCTATTCTTATAAATAAAGGCTTGGTTCTCCCTCATTTTTGGCAATGCAATGATTAAACTTTGCACAATTTGCAACATTTAGTACGCCTTCCATCTGATATAGTTTCATAGATATTGCAACTGTAATGAGCAAGTAATGGTAGCTTATAGCTGAAAAAAAGTTTTGTGCACCAGTTTTGTCCGCTACTGTATATTGGACACAACACTTCGGGAAACAATGGAGTACTATAATATGGATTGGTCTACTGCGTATTTTCAGCACGATGGTGACCCAAAGCATCGTTCCAAGTCAGCCGTCCAATGGTTACAAGCTAATGGGGTGAACTACATTGACGACTGGCCAGCTCAAAGTCCTGATCTTAATCCTATTGAGCATCTTTGGCATCATTTGAAGTTGAAGCTATCGTTATATGACAAGAAAGCCAAAGGTGTCCATGAATTGTGGGAAAGAGTTGAAAAGGAATAGAACTCCTTTGATAAAGAAGTTTGCAGAAGGTATATTGACACTATGCCTGCACGTATTAAGGCAGTAATCGATGCCAAAGGTGGATCTACTCGGTATTAAGTCATCTATAATATAATAAAAGTAAAGGGAAAAAACTCTAAAAATAAACCCACAACACTTCTATCGCTTTTGCGGACTGTTAAATAATAATCTGAGCTTAAAACTTTCATGATATGTAATAGACAGTACAACAAGTATGTCATAAAGTTTTTGCATGATCCAAGTCGCTGTGTATGCTCACAGAGGCTAAAAACTGAAAAAATATCCGACGTTTTTAGAGTTTTTTCACCCACTGTACCTGCAAGAACAAAATCTGCCCAGTGGCATAGAAACAAAGATGCAAAAATACATTAAACAAAACGCAAAAAGATATACCATTTATAATGGTATATTATATAGATATAATACGGAAAATGGTATAATACGAAAAGTTTTATCAAAACAAGAAGCTGAAGAGATGTTATATGCATACCATCAACATCCTTTGGGAGGACACTTGGCATATAATAACACATTACACAAGATTGCATCCAGGTATTACTGGGAAAACATGGCTCAAGACATTTTAAATTATGTACAGAAATGTCATCGATGTCAAGTCTATGGAAAAAAGCGATTGAATGAAGAGTTATATCCAGTTCCAGTATCACCCAAACCCTTTGATCGAATAGCAATAGACGTAAAGCATGTGCAAGCTTCTCGAGCAGGACACAGATATATCGTTGCAGCCATAGATTACCTGACCAAGTATGTAGAGGCAAAACCACTTAGATTACAAACTGCCTCAGAGATAGCCATATTTCTATATGAAGAAGTTATTAGTAGACATGGCTGTCCTACTCTTATAGTCACAGATAATGGAAAACCTTTTGTAAGCGGATTAGTGCGTGCTGTTTGTCATAACTTTTCCATTATACATAAGACGACTACTCCTTACAATCCACAAAGTAATGGGCTAATAGAAAGATTTAACAGAACACTTGGTCAAATACTTCAAAAGAGATCCACAGAAGAAAAAGAAGACTGGCATTTGTATTTACCTGCTGCATTATTTGCATATAGATCTATCAAACAAGCTACAACAAAACAAAGCCCATTCTTCTTAATGTATGGGTATGAACCGAAAACACCATTTGATAACAATCATAGAATTATCGGCTTTAAAACACCAAGCTTTGATGCCACTTTGATGCATAGAACAATTCACCAAATAAGGAACCTGAATTTGGTGCGCGAACAAGCATCACAATCTATCAAACAGACACAAGTGGCCCAAAAGAAAGCTATCGAAAATAAGATTCTTGAAGAAAAGAAGGAACTTAAACCCCCATTCAGGTTAGGTGACATCGTATTATTATACAAGGATTATATGGCTACGTCGTGGTCAGGAAAGCTTCAAGACAAATGGGAAGGACCCTTTATCATACATAGTATTCTAGGAAAGGGGACCTATCATATTAAAAACTTCAAATCAGATGACAATAGAATCAGAAGAGTTCATGGAAATAGGCTTAAAATATATGCAATCCCAAAAGTGCAGTGGTCTACAGATAATGCAAGACGCGTTCCTAACCCCATAGAATTAGATCAAGACGAATGCTTCTAATAAATAACAACAAAAAAAAACAAAAAACAAAAAAACTATATAATATACCAAGAAAAATCAAAAAAAAAAAATAATTTAACAATAATACAAACCATCGAAATACCTCAAAAACAAAGTTGTGGCAATGAATTCAGAAAACAAAACCATCTTCGTCGATTTAACTGATGAAAAAGAAGATGTCTTGCCTGTACAAATGGACATAACCATTCAAATGCACTTCCGGGATATGTATCAATCCTTTGGAAAGGAGCTTACAAGGGAGGCTCTTAATACATACTTCTCTACTCAAGAAAAAGAACAAGGCAATCCCTATAAGATACGGTATGCCACTGAAGAGAGCGATACTGATCGCCAAGGATATATTGATTGGATAATGCAAAGATTTCAAAAAATGGACGAAGAAATAGATCTCAAATCTTCTTCTCCCATGTCTGTAAAAACTCAAAACATGGCTGACTTCTGGGATGACTTATTAGAACAATGCCGTAACCAATACGAATTCAATCAAGAATTTGCAAACCATTATCAGGATCAGTTCATGAAAAACTTCAAAAGGTATGAAGAGCTATTGCGAGAGGAAATCGAGATAAACAAGCAAAAGAGAACCATAATCAGAATATTTGCTCATAATGTTGCCGAATGGGCACATCTCAAGTTTACCAGACCAACAAATGAAAAGAAAAGTCAGCATATGTATGTTACTACGAAGAACAATCAACTCAGATCAATTCTACCAAACCATATTATAAGCCGCTCAATGATGAGAAAACTCAGGGAACAAGACTCTTGGTGTAAGAATGAAAAAATGTTCGAGGACGAACATCATATCGGTGGGGGCTTCTGTAAGGATGCCGATTATAAATTTTGACCCGAAGGTACATAAAAATTAATGCAAGGCACAAAAATTAAAAGGTGCATTAAAATCAAGGCATGCTTTAAATTTAAAGCATGTTATAAAATTCATAAAAACTATAAAAACAATTAATTCACTTACTTTTGACAAACTTACTTCTGACATACTTTACTTTTGATTATTTTTAAATAAATATCATTCAAAGCAAATCTCTTTTATTACTATTACTATTTTACTAAACATCAACAACAAGTCGAGTCCCTTGAAGCCAAATATCTTCATTGTATCACTGTTGAAGCTCATATCAAGCTACTATTACCTTTATATCAAGACTGATCTACTTTAAAACAAGATCTGGTGGTCACTCCTATCAAGAAAATACTCAAATATAACTTTACTTCATATTCAAAACTACTTTAAACTCTTTATAAATACACAAGGCCTAAATAGAAAACAAGCTATTACAATATATACAGTAGGTCAAAAAACTGCTGCAAGGAATTGCAAAATTCAGGTTTTACAGCTGGTTGTCCATGGGTACTGCACCAAACTATCTCAAACTTTGACTGTTTGTACCTCAATAGAAAGTGCATTTATTCGTCGATTATCGGATATGGGCAATGGTTATTGGTGGAATTTGATACTGCTAAAGGTAATATTTTAAACATCCGGTATTTTTTACTTGTTTATATATGTTTGAAATAATGAATTTTAATACGACTCAACCGGTTGCCATCACAATTTTTCTCTCTTTTGACGTGATTAGAATGCTATCTGTATTTAAGAGTGCTTACAATTTCTTTATTCTAAATCTTATATTCCTTTGTTTAAATTATTTCTCTTTTTTACCCTCTCACCAATTGCATGCATACAGTGAGTTAAAAAACCGTTTCAGTGTTCTTCCTAAATATGGTTTTGCTACCACTACTACCGATATACTTAGTAAAATGCTATATTTTATACATCATATGGAAGCACTAGTCCTGGTGTATCATAAAATATAGAGATAGTATTACTTTTTCAATATTTGCTCACTAAACCTTATAAAATTACTACAGTCGGTGCACTGAAACGGTTTTTTAACTCCATTCAAAAAAACATAAATACCAATAACAATTACGCAAACTTCATTTTTCATTTATGCAATGTACATGAAGCCAGGAGATAAGTATTCTGCTTTGCATTTATTAAAAAAACAAGTATATAAACACGTTATTTTATTAATAAACGCGTAACAAATTTTGTCCTTTTTCATTTAACATTTTCAACCCAATCTTTATTAAAAATGACTCGCTCTATTTCCCAAGACACTCAAAATGATTTGAGAGTGCTGCTAGATACCGATTTGTCTTATGAAGAAATTGCTGATCGCTTGACTCTTTCTAAAGCCACTGTTCATCGATATTGCAAAAAATGGAATATCCAAAGACCCGATAATACTGGCGGACGACCTCCGATCTTAACTGAAGCAAGCAAGTCTCTCATGAAGAGAATGGTAATCTTAGGACGACTGAAGTCTGGTGTTGAGGTTTTCGATTATTTCAAGGCCATTTATCCAAGGTTGACTTATAACACCACCCTAAACGCCTTAAAAAGCCTAGGATTCAAAGCCCGACCCAAAAGAAAGGTACCTCTTTTGTCAGCAAAACACAGGAAAGCACGTTTGGATTGGGCACTTGCTCATAGATACTGGACCACTGACGACTGGAGAAAGGTTATCTTCTCTGACGAATCGAAAATCAACGTTTGGGGTTCTGATGGAGTTGAATTCTACTGGAGTCTGCCTGGAAGCCCATTACAGCCTCATCATGTAATTCCAACCGTAAAACATGGAGGAGGAAGCGTTATGGTGTGGGCTTATATGACTTCCCATGGAGTTGGGTATATCTGCGAGATATACGACGGCAGAATGACTGCACCGGATTATATCCATATCCTAAAAACTGAACTGGCAGACACCCTTGCTTACTACCGATTGGGAGATGGTGATTTCATTTTTCAGCACGATAATGATCCAAAACACACTGCCAAGATAACAACAACTTATCTTAAAGAAGAAGCAAGATACCCAGTGTTGCCTTGGCCCTCTCAATCGCCTGACCTGAACCCAATTGAGCACATGTGGAGACATTTAAAGTTGAAATTAGCTCTATATGAGCAAAGAGCAAGAGGTGTCCATGAACTATGGGAAAGAATCAAAATTGAGTGGGAAACATTTGATAGGGATGTTTGTTGTAAATATATTGATAGTATGCCGGCTAGAGTTCAAGCTGTAATAAAAGCTAAGGGTGGAAATACTATATATTAGTATTTTTTTTACCTAGTTAAAAAACCGTTTCAGTCATTGCCTTTTTTTAAAATGGCCATTGCTCAAGATGTACTTCATAGATTAAGATGAGATGTACATTGCTTTGTTGCAAAAAAGCGATATAATAACATAATAAAAAAGAACACGTGTACTCTAGATACTTTTTTGAAAAAAAGGATAAATGTGTGAGTTTCAATTTTACTGAAACGGTTTTTTAACTCACTGTATATGACTGTCAGAAGAGAAAGTAAACGATCTCAAACAGACATTAACCGGATCCACATCAAAGTATGATATTGCTAAGGAGACTGGATTACATGAATCAACTGTTAGTAGATACTTTATAACGTTGTTTTGAAGTAGGACAGTGAGCACAGGTGGTAGACCTACATTAGTCTCCAAAGTGACGAAGCGGTTAATCAAAAGAAAAGTCATTGAAGGGGTTCTAAAGACTTCCAAAGAGGTATACCGGGAGCCAGTTGGATTTGGCTACGATATCTCATACCAGTCAGAGATTAACGTACTGAAATTAATGGAGTTCCATTTTCTGATAGAAAAAAAGTAGCCATTTCAGACAAACGTGCATACGTAGCATCAGTTAGAATGGAAAAAGGAGCATCAGGACTGGGCAATGGTTGACTGACAACAAATCGTTTACTTTTGTTTTGCCAAATATGAAATAGAAGACAAAAACTACAAAAAGACGATAGTTGTGAAACTAAAGATTATATATGACTTTATTAATAAAAATATTGAGGGTATTTATACTTTTTGAATGTCTGGGTCTTTACCGCTATTTCAATTGATCGGTTAAAAGAATGATATGGAATATAAGGAAGGATAGTGGATAATCAATAGCCGCTGTCTACTTGACGAATCAAGGGACAATGAAGTAATTAAACTATTGATCTAACGATAATTATAGAATAGGATTGAACTGCCGTTGTTGTAATCAGGTTCCGATATAGTCTTTTAGAACGCTGGTAGGACAACAGGGCAAGATTGGCTATTGCAGAATTCTCACGTTTATTAATAGAGATCTGGTTAGACTATAATTCTGTAGTATCCAAGTTTATCCATGAATGTTCACTTTATTAGTTGTGTGGATACAACAACTTTAATGAAACCAAGATCAACGTATAGGGCTTTGATGGTGATGATCACTATCGGAAAAGGCCAAGTGACCTTTTTCAACATCATGACCTGGATTTTGTAATCCACCATGAAGCTAGCAAATTGATGTCCTAGTGTTGTATAATCTCTGAAGGACCAGGATATGCTTGCTAAGTTTACGATGGAAACTTGAACTCGGGTGTTTACCAGCATATTTTGAACACTACGCTTCTTGATACTATGAAGTACTACAATTTGGACTGGTCCAACATTTAGTTTTAGCATGATAATGACACAAAGCACAAGGCATAATCTACAATAGCCTAGTTATGTAGTCACCAAGAGAGCTATGTTAACAATTGGCCAACTTAGATCCCCGACTTAAATTCAATCGAGCACGTAGGACATCAATTGAGGTTGAAGCTTAACTATTACGAACGTAGAGAAAAGAACGCAGATGTGCTTTGGGAACGCGTTAATGAAATATGAACTGACTTCGATAAATATCTTTGCCAAAGGCACGTAGATAACATTTCGGAAAGAACTCAAGAGATTATTAATAGAAAAAGAGGACCAACCAAATATTAATAAATAAGTTCATTCCGTTCAAATTTTCATTTTTTCAAATTTTCAAATTGCGCGCCTCATACTTCCTTCAATACTTATCCAATAGGGCATAAACTCTTTCGGATTTTTCACGACATGTAGAAGATTTACTATGTGGGAACAGAGGCAGTTCGTGCCATTGTAACAGGATGTGCGCAACAAAAACCAAGAAAAATGGATTCCTTGCAGCAGTTTTTTGACCTACTGTATGTGGTTCCCAATATATTGGTATAGGTTTGCGAGTTCATATTACCATCAAAGATTTGACAAGCATAACCAACCCCTTTTGCTGTCATGCAACCCCACATCATCAGGGATCCACCTCCGTACTTTACTGTCTGCTTTACATGGTGTGGTCTGCTTACTGCTCCATCTTCTTTCCAAGTGTAAGGGTTGCTGTCTGGCCCAAAGATGTTTATTTTTGTTTCGTCAGAAAAGATAACCTTCTTCCAGTCATCAACAGTCCAGTTTTGATGCTTCTTGCACCACTTAAGGCGGTTCTTTTGATGTTGGTCACTCAAGAATGGCTTGCTTTTCTTCAGTGTAGCTTTAAAGCCAAGTTCGTTCATCAGCCTTTTTGCTTGCCATTTGCTCACCGAACATCCAATTGACTTCAAATAAGAACATACATCAGAAATAGACTTTAAGGCACCAGATCTGAGCTTTAAACGAAGGGCATTGGTGCGGAGATTCTGAGTATATTTTGGCCTTCCGCCCTTAGGTCGGATATAGTCTGGTTTTAAGGTAGCCTTTAAGCAACGTACAGTAAGATCAGAGACCCCAATTTTTGCAGCAATAGTTGCTGTGGCTTCGTTGTTATGTAGGCAAAGTTTGACGCTGTTAAGCTTACTAGAGCTAATTCTGCGAGGCATTTTAAAAAATTGAGAGTGGGAAAAGTTACGTAATGAGAAATATTTTTAAAATGTAAGAAAATTTAGTGGATTTATATACACCTTACAGACTGAGACTAGGGCTACAAGATGATGTAACTTTCATTTCACAATGTGTAACCCCTGTGATGTAATGATGAATAAAAGATGAATAACCACTTTGACGTAAATGTGCTATATTAGTCTATGGCAAATCATGCTATAAATGACTAGAGTATGACGTCAATTCAGGCCATAGTTTAGCATAAAATAAATTTCTCTATCTAGCGGTAGTTAAATTACGTCAATACTGCTAATAGTCGTTGATCTATCCCATGAAAAGAGTTTTGTGTCCGGGTTTTGCAACGCACTGTACTTTTGTACTTACTGCATACACGCTTCTTCAGTTCCAAAAGTTAAAAAAAAAGTTCTGGTTGTCATAATGGGAACGTTTTGATCTCTGCTCCAATTATCCGGCAAAATATTACTATTATGTGCCTCATCGTCAACTTGGAAAGCTTCTATTTCCAATAATTCTTCATTGTCGTCATTATTGATAGAAATAACTTCTTGATCCAAATCTGAAGTTTGTTCGGTTTCTAACTCTATTTCTTCAACTTCATCATCAGAATCAACGATAACAATGGGGTTGTTGGAGGAAGTAACAGGTCTTTCACGGCGAATACCAGCAGGATTGGTGTAGTTTGCGGTAGAGATATTGAAAAAAGACATGATATACTAACTTTAATTTGAAAGATGTAAAAAGGGAAGAAAAAAAAAGGGGAAAAAAAACAGGGGGGAAACGCGAAATAAAAAAAAATTTATTTAAAATAGTTAAGTCACAAAAAGCAAAAACTCAGACATAAAAAACGACTGCTAAAACTTTCAGAAAAAAATGACACACACAAGGGTCGAACATGCGACCCTCTTCATACAAAGACGACACCTTATCGATTCTGGACAACGACATGCATAATGCTATTATACTATATCGATTATAGCATTCATATTCCGAAAATCGTCGATTCACTGCACATAATTGGTGATTTTCAACATCCACAATCAGTTGTTGCATCTAATAATCAACGTTTTTGACGTCTTTGATTAAATGAAAAAAATTAACTTTCGCTGTATTGGTCATTTTTGAATTTTAAAAAAAGATTCAGGTGCGAAAAAAATAAAGAAATTGAACAATACTTTTGTTATTTTTGTAGGGTAAGTATTCATAAAGTTATTCATGTTTTAAAAAAGTGTCTTTTTTTTTTCAAATGGTCTTTTTTTGGAAATCCTGTTTCCTCTATCGTTGAAAGACCGATATCTTCGTTTTTTTTATTTTTGAGGGCAAAATGCGGAAATCAAAAGCATTTTGCGATTATTTTGTTCAAAAGAATACATATGTGATATTGGGTGAGTAGTTTGTAGTCGATTAAAAGTAAAAATAAAGTGTAAACAAGAAACTGATAATCGATGAGACTCTTGAACCTCTTTATTGAGTGAAGACAGGAGAGAGAGCTCATTAAATACAAACTACGTCTGATTTTATAAAATTAATAATTGAAGAACCGAAGTTGCGCAATGTAAACTACTAAAGTTGTTTATGAGTACTGATGGCTATATAACACGTAGTGTTATATAGAGGTAGTTTTAAATTATATGACATGGAGATCTTGAGTAATCTCACACGACATTTGAGTATTTAATAAGGAAAATACGACATAGCTCCCCACCAGTGTGAGATTACGGGGAAAATTAAAGTGGCTTTGATTAGGAAAGACACATACATTTTTTTTTTTTTTTAAAAAATTAATTTCTTTCATTCGAAAGTAATGAAGTCGATGCAAAACAACACAAATGCGTAGAGGATGCAAATGAGCAGCTTACAACGAGGATTTATGTAATCTCTTACTGGAACGAGTAGATGGAGCAATTGCAGTATTGCCTGAAGCACGTTTCAATTTATGACGACGAGGTCGCTTTGAGTTATGTGCTGTAACATTTGTGGGTTGACGACCAGAAACTGTATGAGGATCAGGACGTGAACGTTTAGAGGTTATATTGGATGATGTTTGAGATGTATCAGCCAATGTGGATGAATTAGAATCATCTGAAGGTAAAGATTCCATTAAGGTACTAATTGTCCCTGGTGGAGCATTCCTTAACGTTTCAGAAGAAAGTGAAGTTGTCGTGTTTGGTCATTAATGATGTCTTTATTTATTATTTTATTATTGATCTCAGTCCAGCCTACGTCAGACTATACAATTAATAGTCAGACGATATAATCCAGGGTTCATTCTAAATTATTAGTTCCTCTCCTTTTTCTTACTTAATAAATAGTAGTTGTTAGCTATTGACTTCTTACTGTTTTTACATTATAAGTACCAAATATCATAGAAGTATTAACTTTAGCGTTTTTAGGTGGAACATATTTTTCTCCAATGAGAAACATCTCGTATTTATTAAGAATATCCAATAAAAATAATGTGTTATATTATAAAAATGGAAGAATCTATAAAATAGAACAAATGTAAAAGAAATGGTAAAATGCAAAAAACTATTTATTCCTGGAACTTATATTACACTTCATAAAAAAGAATATATCAAAATAAACAATAATGAAAAAAAAACATACATTTACATAAATCTATTAATTTCAAAAAATGCTTTATTTTTAAGTTATTCAAAGTTTTTGAAATATTTTTGTTTTTATAATTTGGGCAAATTCTTAAATATAAAAAATAGTTTGACGAAAATAATTTTAAAAAATAATAATAGATAGCTATAGAATATAAGTCGATTCTCAATATTTTTCCAATATTTTCGTAGAGTGTTTGGATCATTAAACTTATCTGCGGTCAGCCATTCATCCCATTCACTACTATAATTTTTCCAACGTACAAGGTACTCACGATTTTTGGGAGGACCACGATGGTTAAGAACTGCTTCGATTTCGAAACTTTTGATTTCGTTTCCTTCGTCATCCAGTTCAATAACTTCTTCATTAGAAATTAATTTCAGTTCAGTAGTGGTATATGCACGAGGCATGAGGACACCAGTTTCGTCACGCAAAATATAGGCATTACCTTGGTTCTTACGTACGACTGTGTAGGGTCCTTCATAAGCAGGAGCCAGTTGACCAGATTTAGTTGGAATGCGGACCATGACATGGGAGTCAGGAGCATAATCCACTAATCGATGGGAATTATTAAATTTAGCTTGCTCAAGTTCAATTTGAGCTTTGGTTTTAGCAGTGATAGCTGGAAAAACAATATCAGTCATATAGTCGATACGTTTCATTAACTCTTCATGTGACATAGGAGGTTTATCATTAACTTCATTGAGTTGATGCTCGTCAGAACGAAAGCCATAGGGTTCATTCATTTTACGAGCAAACATTAAAGAAAAAGGTGTAGAGTTTAAACGCTTGGATATGCGATTATTCATGGCAAGTTGACTGGATGGGAGATATATGTCCCAGTCATTGCCAACACCATTAGTTGCTTTAGCAAGTAATTTTTTAACGGTTTGAACTGTACGTTCACTTAAACCATTAGCTGAAGGATGTAAAGGAGTAATAAATTTATGATCATAACCCATAGAATCAGCTAAATCTTTTGAAAGAGAATTTTTAAATTCTGTTCCATTGTCACTTTGGAGTTTAGTGGGAAAACCCATTATGGAAAAGACATCAATTAGTGCACGTAAAATTGTATCTGCTCTCTTATCGGGCAAAGCATGAGGTATAGAGAATCGCGTACAGACGTCTATGATTACCATAAAATAATTGTTACCATAAATAGAAGTAGTATGCATTGGACCACCAAGATCAATAGCATAATGATCACCTGGATAATAGCTATAAATACTACGTAGAGGATGATAGCCTCTTTTTTCAATATTATGTCGCATACATTCTTTACATTGTTTGATAAATTTGACGCAATCACCGATTAAGTTTGGCCAATGAATACCTTCATTATGAAGTCTTTTGACCATTTGTTCAGCACCGTAATGGCCAATCTTATTATGGGCATCATTTAGTAACTGAGGGTGATCTGAATTAGGTGGAATTAAATAATCCTTGTATATTGATTGCGCAGATTGCACATAGAAAATATTTTGAATATCATTAGATGTATTATTACTATTATGAAATTGAGAATTTAGATCATGAACATTTTGGGCAACACATGAAGTGGCTAAGTTGATGGGTATGAAAGCATCAGAAGTTGTGGTTTGGGAGTCCACTAAAACATGATTGACAGCAACATTAAATTTGGCTTGTGCTTTTTGCCTTTTTTTAATGTTTATCTTATCAGATTCTGCATGATTCTGTCTAAAAGAAGCAAGTCTTTTACCCTTATTAATGTCATCTTCATGCTCAACCGTATCTTTAGGTGGATATAACCTAGATAGTTTATCGGGAAGGATGTTATCTAATCCTCGAACATGAACAACACTAAAGTTGTAATCAAGAATAACGTCAAGCCATTTAATAAGCATACTATTGGCATTCTTTTGGGAATGAATATAGCATAGAGCTTTATGGTCAGTGTATAACGTAAATCGTGTGCCCCATATAAATTTATGAAATTGGGTTAAGGCATAAACTACACCAAGCAATTCACGCATAGTAACACTATAACGTTTTTCACTTCTTGATAGAGAACGAGACATAAAACCAATGTACCTTTTAATTTTAGATACTTCTCCATTTGGGCTAGTCATTTCGAACTCTTGATATAAACAACAGCCAGTGCCATAATCTGAAGAATCAGTGGCAATGCAAAAAGGGTGAGACAGATCAGCGTGAGATAAAACTAATTCAGAACACAATATGTTCTTAATACTGTCAAAATGTAATTGATGTTCAGGAGTCCAAATAAAAGGACCATTGAGATTCTCATCATGAGAACGTAAGGCATCTAAAGGAGCCATAAGTAAGGCTGCATTTGGAGTTTGCTGTCTAAAATAATTAACAAATCCAAGAAAACTTTGAATTTGCTTTTGTGTGGATGGTCTAGGCCACTCATGAATGTTTGTTAATTTTCGTGGATCTATTTTCTTTCCTTGTGCGGAAATAGAATAACCCAATAAAAAAACAGCAGATTTTGCCAAGTACGTTTTTTCAAAATTAATTTTCAAATTTGCGTCAGTTAAGATTTGTAAAACTTTTTTAACATGAAGGAAATGTGCATGCATAGATGAACTGAATATACAAATATCGTCCACAAAGCACTTCACATAAGGTAAATCTTTAAACAATGTAAGCATTATTCGTGAGAATAGTTGACTAATAGTCGATATACCAAAGGGAGCACCTCTGTACATACAGTAGGTCAAAAAACTGCTGCAAGGAATCCATTTTTCTTGGTTTTTGTTGCGCACATCCTGTTACAATGGCACGAACTGCCTCTGTTCCCACATAGTAAATCTTCTACATGTCGTGAAAAATCCGAAAGAGTTTATGCCCTATTGGATAAGTATTGAAGGAAGTATGAGGCGCGCAATTTGAAAATTTGAAAAAATGAAAATTTGAACGGAATGAACTTATTTATTAATATTTGGTTGGTCCTCTTTTTCTATTAATAATCTCTTGAGTTCTTTCCGAAATGTTATCTACGTGCCTTTGGCAAAGATATTTATCGAAGTCAGTTCATATTTCATTAACGCGTTCCCAAAGCACATCTGCGTTCTTTTCTCTACGTTCGTAATAGTTAAGCTTCAACCTCAATTGATGTCCTACGTGCTCGATTGAATTTAAGTCGGGGATCTAAGTTGGCCAATTGTTAACATAGCTCTCTTGGTGACTACATAACTAGGCTATTGTAGATTATGCCTTGTGCTTTGTGTCATTATCATGCTAAAACTAAATGTTGGACCAGTCCAAATTGTAGTACTTCATAGTATCAAGAAGCGTAGTGTTCAAAATATGCTGGTAAACACCCGAGTTCAAGTTTCCATCGTAAACTTAGCAAGCATATCCTGGTCCTTCAGAGATTATACAACCCCAGGGCATCATTTTGCTAGCTCCGTGCTTGATTGCAAAATCTAGGTCATGATGTTGAAGAAGGTCACTTGGCCGTTTCCAATAGTGATCAGCATCATCAAAGCCCTATACGCTGAGCTTGGTCTCATTAAAGTACACTGTTTGCTGTCAGTCACTCATTGCCTAATCCTGATGCTCCTTGACCCGTTCTAACTGATGCTAAGTATGCGTTTTTGTCTGAAATGGCTTCTTTTTTTCTATCAGAAAATGGAACTCCATTGATTTCAGTACGTTAATTTCTGACTGGTATGAGATATCATAGCCAAATCCAACCAGCTCCCGGTACACCTCTTTAGAAGCCTTTAGAACCCATTCCATGACTTTTCTTTTAATTAACCGCTTCGTCGCTTTGGAGACTACTGTAGGTCTACCACCTGTGTTTACTGTCCTACTTGAGAACAGTCGTCTAGAGTATCTACTAACAGTTGATTAATGTAATCCAGTCTCCTTAACAATATCATACACTGATGTGGATCCGGTTAATGCCTGTTTGAGATCGTTTACTCTCTCCTCTGACAGCCGTTTAGGCATGCGATTGACGATAGGATAAAAAAGAGAAATAATTTAAATAAGGGAATATAAAATTTAAAATAAAGGAATTGTAAGCGCTTTTATATACTGGCATCATTCTAATCATGTCAAGAATGTGAAAAATTATGATAGCAACCGGTTGGGTCGTATTAAAATTCGTCATTTAAAACATATGTGAACAAGTAAAAAATGTCGGATGTTCATAATACTACCTTTAGCGATCTCAAATTCCACCAATAACCATTGCCCATATCCGATAATCGACGAATAAATGCACTTTCTATTGAGGTACAAACAGTCAAAGTTTGGGATAGTTTGGTGCAGTACCCATGGACAACCAGCTGTAAAACCTGAATTTTGCAATTCCTTGCAGCAGTTTTGTGACCTACTGTAAGCAAAAAATATAAAGTTCAATTTTTACAAAAGTAAAAATATTGACGAAGGTTAAAAAATCCTGAAGTGGTTAAAAATATTTCAAAAGGTTAGAAAAATATCAAAAAGTAAAAAATATATCAAATGGTTAAAAATTTGTCAAATAGGTAAAATAGTGACAATTTGCAAAGTGGTTTGTTGTAAACATAGTTATTTTCTATAAGATATCAGTTGTATTAAAATAATAACGATACACAAAGATTAAACTATGATTGAACAATTCCACACTTTTCCAAATTTAGAACAATAAGATCAGTATTTGTCATCCTAGCGAGTCTAATCAATTGTCAACCCCAAAAGTAATTAGATCAAAGTTAATTGACTGGTTATTATTTCTATTGTTCAACTTCAGATGCATATATTAGAACATCGACAAGCTTTAGCTTAATCATTGGTTCTTCAGCACGACATCGTTGCCGAGTCTATATCTTTTATATCTACGCTCACAAAGAATATAAATAGATGCCAACTTTTTATCCATTAAACGGGGCTCTTTTGCAATATAAAGAAATCTGCAATAAAGAAGGATTTTAATTTTATATTGCTGCTATTGTTTTTTTGTTTAATTTTTTTATTTAATCTTACGATTAAAACATTTTTTAAAATTAATCATCCTTCTGGTTCTTATCCTGGTAAACTGCTATGGAAAACCCCAAACAAGAAGACAGACCCATGGAGCTTGGTGCTACTGACATGGAGATCGAACAAGTAGATCAAGACCCTTCTCTTACTGAAGATGGCTCTGAAGAAACCCCTATCGAAAATGCAAATGTGCAGGAAATTACGTCTGATCATGATGACATTGATGCTGAAGTTTCAAAACTCATAAGGTATAAAAAGGAAGAATCTGCTCAGTTATACCAAAAGTATATCATGGCTGGTGAAGAAGAAAAGGCAGACTTGGCGTTTCAAAAAATGAGAAAATATGGCGCACAGTTGCTTACTCTCTCTGGTAAACTTGTTTCTCCTGCGATTAATCCTGTCAAGAAGGAAATTGGTTTGCGGTTGACACAAAATGATATTCCAAAATTCCAGCTTACCTCTTGGCCTGATATACCATTCCCTGGTGAAAAATGCTATGAATCAGTTGAACACTTTTTGCGGTCCTTCGAAAAGGTCATATATTCTGCTGCCTTGGACATTCAAGAGGTTTGGCGCCGGTATCTCCCTGTTTCTTTGGCTTTCGACCATGATGATTGGATTGAAAAAGACCTAAAGAGATGTGACACATGGAATACAGCTAGAATTGTATTTACAAACAAATTCTTGACTGATAATGCTAGAACAGATGCTATGCATCGTCTATTCACAATGACAATGAATAAAAATGAATCTGTCTCCTCGTATATGACCCGATTTTTAAGCACTTGTATTGAGGCTGGGGCAAATAAAAATGATCCGATGGTGGCTGCTAGATTTAAAGCATCATTCTCTGAACCTGTTCTTGAGAAGTGTAAGACAGCTTTTGTTCTAAAAGAAAATAAGAACATACCATGGACTGTAGAGAGAGCTGCTGAAATAGCAAGAAATTTATTAGGTGATGATCCAAGGACATACACCAGCTCATCCTACGCCAATATCGCCAGTGGTAGTAAAAGAATTCACACAAATGCTGGTCCTTTTAGTATTCCAAAAAGAAACAAAGGTCATGGTTCGTCTGGTGCTTTCTTTTGCTCAAGACATGGTGGTTCAAATGCAAATCACAATGAAGATGATTGCTTTAGTAAAACGAACAAAAAAAATGATGCTGCGTCGACCGTAAAAAATAAATATTATGGCAACAAAAATTTTCCTCAAAAGGCAAGCACTAGTAAACCCTGTCGCTATTGTGGTAGAAGTTGGTCCCATGGCCATCAATGCCAAGAATATGCAGACTTTAAAAGGAAACTTCATGTCGACCCAAAGAAACCAAGAGATTCGGACAAGTCAATCTATGCCATTGTTCGTACTACAAATGATGAAAATGACGATGATCATGATATGACAGAAGCTGAAAATCATTCATATGACTGTAAGGCATTATGAAATAAAATAACTGAAGATGAAGATACTAAGCCTTTTAAACTTTTGACTCCTATATTAATAGAGGGCAAGAAATTAATTGGCAAGATTGACACTGGCAGTGATATCACTTGCATATCAAAAATTTGTTTGAATAATAAATTGAATATTGACAAAGTGAATTCTGTAAATGGTTCTTTAAATTTTTTGTCTTCAGATAATAATTGTAAACGAATTGGACAAACTGATCCTCTCACTTTAACTTATATGAATAACATCTCTTTTAAACATTCTTTTGAAGTTGTAAATTTTAATGAGACAATGACACAAGAATTTGATGTCTTGCTTGGAACTGATGTTCTGGGAAAGATGAATATCGGTCTTACTGGAGTAGCATACAAGTACCCAGGTAATGAAGATGATTATTCAAATAGATTAAAGGAAGACGCACAATTTCTTAATATGAATTTTGATGCCAATAATGAGATTGAACCTAACAACTCACCCTATGGTACCGAAGATCAACAAAGGCAATTCATGGCTTATATCCAGAATGCAATTGATGACAACCAAAATATTCCTGCTGGATCTTTCTGCACAGTACCAGAATCTGTAGTAGAATTACCAATGGAAAAGGGAGCAAAGTCCTTTAAGAGACAATATCCGATTGCTCACCGACAAATGCCTGAATTAGAAGAGCAAATAAATGAATGGTTAAAAGCAGGTATCATTAAAGAGAACCGCGCTAACACATCCTTTAACAGTCCTTTATTAATGGTACCAAAGAAAGATGAGAACAATGAGATAACGAGCCACAGAGTATGTTTAGATGTTCGTGGTATCAACAAACTAATCCCTGATGTCGTTTATCCTGTTCCAAAAATAAGAAGCATATTTGATAACTTAGCTGGTGGTGAAGTATTCACTAAGATTGACTTGAAAAACGCATACAATAGTTTCCTTGTAGCCCCTAAAGATCAACACAAACTCTCCTTCCAATTTAAGAATCGAACATATACTTTTCAAGGATGTTGTTTCGGTCTAAAGACAGTTACTGCAATATTCTGTAAAGTGATGAAAATACTCTTCGCAGATATGGATTTCATTGAAACCTATGTTGATGACTGTGTAATCAAAGGAACAGCTGATAATCATGCTTCAAATGTAAAAAAGGTGATTGAACGATTAACTTCCGTCAACCTAAAAATCAATGTAAAGAAGTGCAGTTGGTATCAACGATCAATTTATCTTTTAGGATTTGTAGTTGAGAGTGGTGGTATCATCAAAGTAGATCCACGCCGCCTAACAAACATCGATAGTTGGCCTATACCACGCAATAAAAAAGAAGTGATGCGATTAATGGGCATTGTATCATATATGAGAGACTTTATACCTTTAATCTCTCGTGTAGCTGCACCTATCGACAGACTTCGTAATGATCCTGATGTACAAAACAACTGGACACAAGAACACACTGATGCATTCATTGCTTTAAAAGAGATTCTAAAGTCAAAGACACTGTTGCACACTCCAGACTTGTCAAAGAAATTCTATGTGGCTACTGATGCCTCACAATATGGTGTTGGTGCAGTATTGACCCAAAGAGATGAGCTGAATAGAACTTTACACATTGCATTTGCATCCAAATCTTTGTCACCCTCTCAACGTAAGTGGAATACAACTAAACGTGAACTGTACGCGGTAGTGTTTGCACTAGAAAAATATCGTGAGTTTTTATGGGGAAATAAATTTGAATTACGTACTGACCATAAGGCTTTAATGTATTTACATACCCAAGAACAAGCAAACCCTATGATGATAGGCTGGTTAGAAACTTTACTAGATTTCAACTTTGATGTAATTCACATACAAGGAATTCTCAATCAATTACCAGACTTACTCTCTAGACTTTATGAACCTTGCTTGAATAATGAGTTCATGCTGGGAGGGGGTGATGCTGCGCAAAAAGAAAATAAAAAAGAAAAAAAGGAAATTAAAAATAAAAATCAAAATAAAATAAAAGTTAAAAGACAGACAAACTCTACAGCAAAGAGACACAACTTGATCTATAGTCAGGACAAGAAACTAAATGTGCTAGCTGTGAAAATAAAAAATAAAAAGTTTGCTAATAATCCCACAACTGACTATATGACTCCTCCACCTGAGAAGAGAGCACGTCTACTTGAAGATGCTCATACCTTCGGACACTTCGGTAGTACGAGTATTGTGGAGCAGTTACATTCACAAGGACTTCATTGGAATAATATTTATAAAGATGCTACTGAGACAATCAAATCATGTATTGAATGCCAGAGACACAATATAAGCAAGAAAGGTTATCATCCTTTAAAGAATATTCTTGCATATCTACCATTTGACCATATTGGAATTGATCTTTTAGGACCTTTACCTGTTACGGCAAATGAAAATGTCTATGTCCTTGTGATGATAGATGTATGTACCAGGTACATCATACTGCGTCCACTAAAAAATAAACAAAGTGACACTGTAGCAAAAGAATTAATAAAAATCTTTGGTGACTATGGCATACCTAAAATCATTCAAAGTGATAACGGCAGAGAGTTTAAGAATAGCCTCATGCACTCATTATCCAAGCACCTAGGAATAGATCGCAGATACAGTACAGCCTTTCACAGTCGAGGTAATGGCGTGAGCGAGAGCGCTGTAAAGACGACATTAAACACTATAAGAAAAATGGTTAATTCTAACAGCAATGATTGGGATGATGTATTACCAATTGTCCAACTAGCGTCGAATTATAAAATAAGACACCGTTCAAAGAGTGCTCCATTTTCCTTGATGTTTGCTCGAAGACTTAATAGCTTTGAAGATTACGGTGATCAGAGTATAGCTGATAAGATTCCTAATAGACCTGTTACAGAACAAGAGCTAATTGAGAGAACTGATCGCATGTACCAGATTGTGTTTCCTGCCATTCGTGAAAGAACACAGAAGATCATAGAGGAAGCAAGCAAGAGGTTCAATGACAAAAATATGATCATAGATCTTCCGAAGGATACTGCAGTTATGGTTAGATTACCAGGACGGACTAGTAAGTTATCACCTCTTTATGAAGGGCCTTACATTGTCGTTCTAAAAACTCAAGGTGGTTCCTATGTCTTAAAAGATGAGCAAAATGAACTGTTACATCGTGAATATGTCCCATCAGAACTCAAGGTAGTCTCTATTGACGAAACAGCTATAGAAGATACATACTATGAAGTTGAGGATATTAGAGATCACAGAGGCGGTCCAGGACAAAGAGAATACCTTGTAAAATGGGCTGGTTATGGTGAAAGAGAGAATACGTGGGAAAAAGCATCATCCTTCTCCAGCACAGTACCCATTGATAAATATTGGCTTAAGAGAAAAGAGTTGAAGGAATTAGAGCAAGCACGAAAGCAAAAGATGATAGCTAATGAAAAGGACTACACTAAAAAGACTTCTGCTAGACCTAATGTGACTGAAGAAAGCAAGAACCATAAAAGAAAGGACATGGTACAAGATAGCACAGTCCTTAGAAAAAGTAAAAGAATAAGAAACAATAGAAACTAAAAAAAAAAAAAAAAAAAAAAGAGTTCATGTAGCAGAGCGGCCGCTGACTTCATAAACTTGCTGAGCATCAAGATACATAAATTAACCAATAAGAAAATAACATTTAGTATCTGCATGAATGCCGACCTGACTATTGTCAAGTCTGGGGGAGGATAATGTTGTAAACATAGTTATTTTCTATAAGATATCAGTTGTATTAAAATAATAACGATACACAAAGATTAAACTATGATTGAACAATTCCACACTTTTCCAAATTTAGAACAATAAGATCAGTATTTGTCATCCTAGCGAGTCTAATCAATTGTCAACCCCAAAAGTAATTAGATCAAAGTTAATTGACTGGTTATTATTTCTATTGTTCAACTTCAGATGCATATATTAGAACATCGACAAGCTTTAGCTTAATCATTGGTTCTTCAGCACGACATCGTTGCCGAGTCTATATCTTTTATATCTACGCTCACAAAGAATATAAATAGATGCCAACTTTTTATCCATTAAACGGGGCTCTTTTGCAATATAAAGAAATCTGCAATAAAGAAGGATTTTAATTTTATATTGCTGCTATTGTTTTTTTGTTTAATTTTTTTATTTAATCTTACGATTAAAACATAGACATTGAATTAAAAATGTCATTAATTAGAGGAAGTTGATGGTTGTCAATAGGTAAAACCTTATTCAACATTCTAGGGTCTAAAACTAATCTTATTTTATCAGTCTTAGTGCCATCTAGATTCTTTTTTACAGTTACAGTCATTGGTAGATTCCATGCAGAAGGTTTAGCAGGAACAATAATACCATCTTCAATCCAATTATTAATAATTTCCATTACTTTAGGTTGTAGAGTATAAGGAATTGGATACTGTTTGATATTGGCAACGTAATTTGGAGGAGTTGGTAGATACAATACAGCATCAGGAATGTTACAAAGAGAATTCTTATTTAATTGTTGATTGGCAACTATGTAAGGTTTGATGGCTAAATCAAAGACCTTTTGTTCTTTATCAGTAAGTGCAAAGACCTTTTTTCTTCAAGTCAGCAATTTCTTGGAAAAAATCATTTTTTGTATTAGATCGAGATGTGTTGTTCATTGATCTATTATTGTTGTTGTTGTAGTAGTTGGATACATTGGAACGAGAGATATTGTTGTTGTATCTTGTAGATTGATCATTTGTTGTAATAAATTTTCTTTTCTTGGATTGATGATCATTTGCTGATTCAGTTTGTCTTTTTGATACTTCTTGTTGATGTTCTTTTTGAATATAAATCAAAGCACTTTCAAGATGAGCAATATTTTTGACAAGAATGGCTTCAAAGTCGTCCCAAGACATATCGAGTGGCATGGGAGCATTGCTAGGAGCATAAATACTTTCCTTTGTCGTATTGTTAACACTAGAAAGAGAAGATTTATTGTACTTTTCAACAGTGGCAAGAATAGTTTCTTGATACTTAGCTGTAAATAACCTTGAAAGGAAAAGGGTATTGAGAATTGGGTTCGACACAGATGAGGAGAACTTGGCACCAGTGGCAAAAAGACGGAAACGATGGATTGAGGCCATAAGGGACTCGGTAGCGCCTTGTTTAAAATTCACCAGGTACTTTGTCCAAGACAACTGTGACGTTTGGGAAGCTAAATCGAACTTCTGAATCAAAAGATCTTTCACTTCAACCCAACTTCTCTTTTCCTTCAATTCAACGACAGGTCTTTTCACGTAACGAGCAAACCAATCGTGATCAAGGTTGTTGTCAGACTTTTCAAAACAAATTTCCAAGTTTGGCAACCAGTTTTCATCAATCGAGACACCATGGTCGCGAAATTTTCTTTCAAATTCTCTTAAGAACCTTTCTAAAGATGGCTCGTTAGTAGAATTTTTGTCATTTTTGTTACCATCGCGATGAGTGAGTTGGTATAAGGCACTAGCGGTGGCGTCAACATTGAACTTTGGTGATTGGTCACTGGGAATGTACTTATTATTAACGTTATGTTATATGAAAGGCACAGTTAAATTAACAAGTTTTCGCTCAGCTTCAATTAAGTTAGTGAGTCTTTGGATGTTTCCTTCAATATAGGATAATCTTTTCTGATTTGCCTCAAGAAGGTGGTCATCATCCATCAACATCAACTCTGAAGACTTATCATCTAAGACTTTCCAAATGTTGTACATGTTGGCTTTTCTTTTTTCTAATTCTGAGATGCGTTCTTCAGGCGATATTTTGGTATCGATTGAAGATGGTTTGGCACCTACAGCTTCAGTCATAACCACATCCTCTTGGATGGATGGATTATTGTTGGATGTTAAGTCTATGTCGCTTAACTGATCGGCCACATCATCTGGTGATAGTGATGGTGATGGTGGTGGCGGGTCTTGATGAGGTTCGATGTTGGAATTCATCGAAAAAAATGTGATATTGGGTGAGTAGTTTGTAGTCGATTAAAAGTAAAAATAAAGTGTAAACAAGAAACTGATAATCGATGAGACTCTTGAACCTCTTTATTGAGTGAAGACAGGAGAGAGAGCTCATTAAATACAAACTACGTCTGATTTTATAAAATTAATAATTGAAGAACCGAAGTTGCGCAATGTAAACTACTAAAGTTGTTTATGAGTACTGATGGCTATATAACACGTAGTGTTATATAGAGGTAGTTTTAAATTATATGACATGGAGATCTTGAGTAATCTCACACGACATTTGAGTATTTAATAAGGAAAATACGACAACATATTAGGAAGGTAGTCTATGATTTTTAGCTTAGGTCATTACAAACGTGTTACAGAACGTAACAAAATAGTCGTGTTTGGGAAAAAAAAAATCTGGTAAAAAAAAGACTAAGTTAAAAAAAAAAAGAAAAAAGTATAGCAATAAAAAGTTCATTGTTCAAATGAAAACAGTACTCTAACAACAAATATACTTTATATTTATGCAAATGCTATTACATTATAACAAAAGAATAAAAAAAAAAATAAAGAAGCTCTGTTAACATTTTGTTACAAGGCAGTTATAGTTAACAAATACATACAAAATTCTTTTGTTTATCAAATAAATATATTGCTTTATTATTTTTTATGACAGATATAATAAAAGAATATATGTTTTTAAGCTTATACTAGTTCATTACTTACTTTATGTTTGTACATGGGTGTAATTTGCCATTAGCCATTAGCCATTAGAGATGTTAGCAATGACAACTTTCTTTACCAAAAAGAACTTTTTAGCAACAAGCAGTAATATAAGATTGATATTCTTATAGTTTCTTTAAGTTGGAAAGAACAACTTTGCCCATGAGTCTCATGTTCGTCATCCGAATGTGTACCATTAGGAATTCCTAATGTAAAAAAAAGAAAAAAAAAAAAAAAAGAAACCAACATTAGACTTGGTTATTATTTTTTTTATAAGCTTACATTTGAACCGTTGTTGAGCTTTCTTTTTTATCTTTTGTATCCGCAATGTTAAATATGCTCTCTGAAACAAAACAAGGGAAAAAAAAAACCAGTTCTTTTGAACACGTAAAATTGTTACTGTTTAGGAACCAACTTCCAAATTTAGTATATTTGCTTTAGTTTTTTTGATCACGCATTTTTTTCTATCTTATTCCTCTACTAAATCCTGAATATTATTTTTTTTTGAAATGAACGCCACCAACAACAAAGTTAAATGCCAATGCACCAAATGCAGCAACTGTCCTGAAGGATTCAAGTGGATTGCAAAGAAAACCGCTAACACTCATAAGCGCATAGACAAAGTTGGAGAAGGTACAATTTTTTTAAAGAAATGCAGCAAGACTAAAATGCAATTAAAATAGTTTTGAGACAAAGAAGATTTGAAAACACCTTCGAGCAACCCACTACGTCTACCGAAAGAAGCACGTTTGAAGGTATATTTATAAATCCACCCCTTTTTTTTTTATTAAACAAATTTAGAATTCGACATTGATGCTGACATGGATGTCGACATGGACGAAGAAATGACCAACGACCAACAACTGGCGTATCTCCTGGTCCTTTACCTTGTGCTTTTCCAAGCAAAGTACCTTTCAGTTGAAGCCGGTGAAGACTTGTTGGCCTTTCTTTCCTTTTTCGTTCGTGCTCTTGGCCATGGCATGGAGATTCCTACAAAGACCTCCACTGCTCGCACCATGGTCAATTATTCCTCTGCCAGTAGTGGTGTCTCCCGTTTCCTTGTCTGTTCTCTTTGCAGAAGTGTGTACGACACAGGGAGTTTGCATACTCGACAATGCCCTTTTGTTAGGTTTGCAAACAACCCACACAGACAAGAGCGCCCATGTGGTAATTCACTTTTTGTTGGCAGCAGCCTGAAGCCCGTCCTTGAGTTCCCGTACAACTCAATTGTGGAAACGTTGAAGAAGTTCTTTGTCCGTCCGAACTTTGAAACAGAGATTGAACAGTGGAGAGGTCGATATGTGGAGGAAGGTGTGTTGTATGACATCTATGATGGTCGAGTCTGGAATGAGATGGTCGACTCAGCTGGGGAGCCATTTGTGAGTAAAAGACGATCATTAATGGTGTCATTGAACGTTGATTGGTTTCAACCTAGTGATGGTATGCACTACTCTTGTGGTGGTGTATATCTCACGATTAACAACCTTCCAAGGAGTTCTAGGATGAAGGTTTCCAACATCATCCTGGTTGGTATGATTCCTGGGCCTGGCGATCCCACGGATGACCAGCTCCAAAACTTTTTGCGACCAATGATTGCAGAGCTGAGTACCTTGTACGGAGGTATGATGATGCCAACGTACCAGAACAGAAACGGTGAAATGGTACGTGTTGCTTTGATGTCCGTTAACTGTGATATACCAGCAGCTCGCAAAGTAGCTGGGTTCATGGGTCAATCTGCGCACAAAGCCTGTAACAAATGTTCCACTGTGTTTTCGCGAATCAGTACTGGTGCAAATTCAACGAAGCCAGATTTTTCTGACTTTGACGATGAGCACTGGATTCTGCGAAACAATACCCAGCAGCGCCAAGAAGCATATGCTTGGCTAAATGCTACTCACATTACGCAACAGCGAACCCTGCAGACGGACACAGGAAGTAAATGGAGTGAACTTCACCGACTAGAGTATTTTGATGTCGTGAGATTGACAACCGTTGATCCCATGCACAATTTATTTCTAGGTACGCCAAAAAGAATGGTTGAAGTTTGGGTAGATCATGGGCTTCTTACAACAGCTGATTTCAAAGCCATGGCTGATGAATCAGCTTCAATTGCTATCCCTTCACAGTACTGTAAAATCTCTAAAGGTATACAAGTATAAAAGAATTTGTACTATGATGAATCTGAACACTAATTTTTTTGTTATAAAAAAAAAAAAAAAAAAAAAAAAAAACGAAAAAGGCAAGATTGAAAGTACTTTTAGCAATATGAAGGCTGATGAGTGGAGAACGTGGTGTGTTGTGCTTTCGCCTTTTCTCTTAAAACAAAGATTAATCGGTGAACATTTCATCAATTGGATCAGATATGTAGAAGCAGTAAGGTTGGTGACTGATCCTTTAATCACAGCAGATGAAATTCAGACAGCACACTCCTTATTTAAAGAATTCGGCAAGACCTGTGTTCAACTCTATGGAAAAACATGTATAACACCTAATATGCATATGTACATGCATTTGAAAGAATGCTTTTTGGACTTTGGTCCCTCCTATGCCTTTTGGCTTTATGGTTTTGAACGATTGAATGGTGATGTCAAAAAGATAAATATCAATTACAAGACAGGCTTCGAAACCACCTATGTCACTATGCTTACTCAAACCATTCATACGCAAGATATAATACATTCATTACCTACATTCATTAACAACAACGATCAAGGCATGCTCCTACTGATCAACTTCATAAAGGAAATAGGCGAGGTTACGAATGACGAGAGTGGTTTAACGCCCTTTGATTACTCTCAGTTCATAGACGGGCCAAGTCTATTTAACCTGACGATTACTGGTAGTGAGCCTCTGCCACCACAAGCCCTTGTTGTAGAACAGTAACTGATTGTAGTTGACATTAATAAATATAAGTCTTAATACAAGATCATAATTAAAATAAAATATAAGTTTATTTAAATAAGATCATACAATCAATTCCAATTAAACATGTTCTTTTAGAATATGTATTGTATTCATGAGAGTTCTTTGATAAGAAGACGTATCAACTAAAATAACCAAATCCAATCCAATGTCAGGAATATTGCTAATCTTTCACATAATTGAAATAACGCGTAAAATAACGTTATTCAAATCAGTGAGGAATTCCCAGAATAAAAGATAATCTATGACAGACATACAAAAGAACAAATGAAAAGTTTTCATAATCATAATTATAGATAACACTTGCTAAAGTACCTGAAGATTAGAAGAACGATAACAATACAAGATATCAAGCCACTCACTCAATAAGATATAAATACCTGCCTTCAATTAGAATAATTTTTACTTTAACTTAAACTGAAATAAAGATCAGTCTCAAAAAGTACCCAAACTGTTTCTTGATCTTTGTTTTTACCTTTTCCTTTATTATTTAAACCATTATATAACAGCCCTTCCTTCAAAAATTAACAACAAACAAGAACTTTTATGCCCTGAACACTATGAAGCCTTACAAACTTTTTATATGGATACCTATGAAATACCTATTATGAATACAATCAGTACAACTATAAAATCATTCAAAAAAATTAACTTGCTTGGACAACACTACCAACAGTCAGACAATCATTCATCATCATCATGCATTCAAGCCTTTATGAACAATCAATTACGTATTGGTCAAATATCATACTTTTTCAGTCATTCATTTAACAACTCAACTCATTATTTTGCATTCGTCAATTGGTACAGCCATGCGACTCAACATTTTCCCACCTTCGATGGTACTGGCATCCAAGTGTGGAAGAACCAATTTGATCCAGTTTCAAGCAACAGCATACTTCCAATTTATAGAATCTTCAATCCTGTTGCTGTATGCCCATACAGTTGTTGGAATAATTGTTCAAATGTTTTGCAATTCTATACGTTTTGCTTTGTATCTCTGCAGTCAGATAAGATAGAACTACGTACAGTACCTCATTAGAAAGCGACAGCCGTCGGATATAACATATAAAAAGCTAGGGTTACGGAATTACTTCCATATATAGTAAGATCAAATTGCGTCAAGCATATGCATTCGAACAATTTTTCCAACTCAATGCA
The DNA here is from genome assembly GCF_000149305.1 of Rhizopus delemar RA 99-880. NCBI lineage: Eukaryota > Fungi > Mucoromycota > Mucoromycetes > Mucorales > Rhizopodaceae > Rhizopus > Rhizopus delemar. The sequence continues at coordinate 624,859 of NW_027137836.1, forward strand.
TTCTATAATGATGACATCGTTGCCGCTTCTGACATCACAAATACCGCATTACTAAATGATGTAATAATGAAACAACGCCTTTGCTTTTAGTCAGAGCTTAAAATATATAAATAAGGCTGGATTTTGCAGTGTTTCCCTTCTATCTCGTACAGCCTATACTTCTTTATATCATGGTACATACTTTATCTCGTAGCAAGCAAGAAAGCATTCTGTCGCTGTTGAAAAAGGGTTTATCATACTCAGAAATCATGAAACGTGTTCCAGGAGTATCAAGGTCCACTTTGAGCAAATACAAGGGCTTGTATACACCTGAACGTACTCGAGGTCATGCTGGTATAAAGACTACTATAAGCTCAACAACAAAGAATTACCTGAAGAGAGAGCTTGTAAATGGTTCACTTAAGAATGCAAAGGACGTATGGTCATATTTAAACAGTATTGGTCATAAGATAGGCTATTTTGGTACAGTAAAAATGCTTCATAGTATGGGTTTCAATGCCCAAATTAAGAAGAAAAAGCCTCTCCTCAAAAAATGTCACATGGAAGCTAGACTAAAATGGGCTAAAGCTCACAAAAATTGGACAGAAGATGACTGGAGACGTATGGTGTTTTCCGATGAGACCAAGGTTAATGTTTGGGGTTCAGATGGCTGTAAGTACTTTTGGAAAAGACCCGGTGACAAATTGCAGCCTCGTCATCTTGACCTTACAGTCAAAGGAGGAGCTGGCAGTGTGATGCTTTGGGGTTGTATGACGTGGGATGGTCCTGGATATGCCTGCGCAATTGAGGATGGTACTATGAAAGCATCAGATTATGTTCATATCCTGTCAACTACACTTATGGACAGTCTGAAGTACTATGGTTACGAACAGGAAGCTATTTATTTTCAACAAGACAACGATCCTAAGCACACATCAAAGCTTGCTCGTGCTTGGTTTAAGGAAAATGGGTTTAAAGAAGAGCATACTTTCAATTGGCCAGCTCAAAGTCCAGATTTGAATCCTATAGAACATCTCTGGCACCATTTAAAGCTGAGGCTGAGCTTATATGAAGGTAGGGCTAAAGGAGTGCATGATCTCTGGTCTAGAATCGAGAAAGAATGGAACTCTTTTACCAAAGAGCAATGCCAAGCATATATCAAGAGTATGCCAGCTCGTTGTAGAGCAGTTATTAAAGCTAAAGGCGGTTATACACGATATTAAATAAAAGATGATTTAATTGGAAAAATTGTTCGAATGCATATGCTTGACGCAATTTGATCTTACTATATATGGAAGTAATTCCATACCCCTGAATTTTTATATGCTATATGTCACAACTATCGCTTTCTAATGAGGTATTGTACGTAGTTCTATCTTATCTGACTGCAGAGATACAAAGCAAAACGTATAGAATTGCAAAACATTCGAACAATTATTCCAACAACTGTAGATCCAAGTAGATCAGTCTTGTTTGTAATAGAGTAATTGGATAAGAGTTTTGAAAGTGTTTACAATGAAGATAATTGGCTTCAAGGGACTTGTCTTGTGTGTATTTTAAGAGTGTTATACCAAAATATTCAGATAAAAATACTTGATTTATTGATAAAATATATTTAAGATATATAATTGAAGAGAAGTGAAGATAAAAGTCATAAAAAGGTTGTCCTTTTTATATTCAAAAAAAGATATAAAATTTTAGGAAAGGATTCCTCGATCAGGAATCAAATCCAAAAGAAGAAATAAAGTTGAAATAAAAAATAAAGTTCAAAAGAAAAATAAAGTTCAAATGAACTTTAAGTTACAACATGTAACCATGACCGTGGCTTGACTTGACCTTGTTGTTCCTACAACATATTGTGATGATTGGATTTTGTAAGGTTTTTGTAGTATAAATAGGTTTGTACTGAATAAGTCTTGATATAAGATCAAAGGTTTTGATTCCAAAAAGAGTAATAAATTGAATATAAGTTCGCTTGTAATAAGTGACCGCCAGATCTTGTTAAGTAGATCAAACTGTTTTGAGTAAAGTAAAATAAAAAGATAATATAATAGGGATTACAATGAAGTGTATATGCTTCAAGGGACTTTTTGTTCTTGATGTTAAGTAAAATAAAAGAAAAATAAAAGAAATTTACTTTGAATGATATTTATTTGAAATAATCAAAAAGTAATATGAAGTAAGTAGAAACAAGGTTATGTAGAAACAAAAGTAAGTAAGAACAAAAGTAAGTAAAAAGTATAAGAAATATTGAAGTTATTTATATGTTTTTGGTTTTTCTGATTATATGCTGTTTTTGATGATTTTATGGATATTCTATATTTTTTTGTATTTTTCTGGATTTATCTGTATTCATACGTATTTGTTTGTATGTTCCTGGATTTAAACTAATTGGAGAGAGAAAAGTCGAATGCTGCCAAAGTTTGCTGCATTGTGTTACAATATTAAAATATGCTTAAAAAATGGCGGAAAATCAAAAATTTTCCAAACTGAGTATTTCCCTACTATTCTCAATCCCGCTCAAAAACGCTAAGTCTGGAGACTGAGTCAGACTGTGACTTCCCAGAAATACCCTCACAGTATATCTCAATATCTACATCATTCTCGTTACAGCGAAAAACAGAAGATAAAAGACATCACTAAAAAAGATAGCATCTGGTTGTTTCGATCAACCGACCTCCGGGTTATGAGCCCGGCGCGCTGCCACTGCGCTAAGATGCTTTGTACACTTGCTAAACGCTATAGTGATTTGTGGTACGCCTGATCACGTGATTGGTCGCACTGCAAATAATAGCAAATATTACTCGAATATTAAGAGCTTAGTATTACTAATTTTAAGACCGCTTTTTTTAAAAGTTGATAAAGCACTCAAAAATATAAGTTTTGTATCGTAAATGGGCCTTGAATATCACAGTTATATATAGATTTGATTTATAACTTTGAAAGAAATTATTATATATAAAAAACAAAAGTTTATTTTTTACGTCAAGGGTAAGCATGTTAAGGAGGTAAAAATGACTGAAGTTAAAAAAACCCTCCCACTTAGGACTTTAAATTCAGTTTTTTTTTTTTTCTTTTTTTTTTTGTTAAGTTATTTTCTTAGGCAAAATTTCATATTAATATATTTTAAAGTCAGGGTTACTTTTTTGTGCTTTGAAATTTTTCTTGCTGTATTTTTTTTTTCTTATTTCAAAAGCTTGCTCGTTTTCTATTATAATGCCTAACAAAAATCTTTACATTTGTGTTTGCCCTGAAGTTTGTGCCATCAAGGCTAATGGCTATGATATTGTAAAAAAATCAACTTTTGAACGCCATGAAGTAACTCGACAGTACTCGACAATTTACTCAACGTACCCTGTTCACCATTTACACGGCCAACACGGTATGAATGTTACTTTTAGTTGTAACAAATGTATCCTAAGACTTCTTAAATAGTAACTGATGACATGTTGACGATGTTTGGCCAATCTGAAAGTCAAATTACTGAAGCCATGGAAGTTGATTCCAGTAGATATAAATTTTTATTAGCTGTTGAAATACAGCAACATAATACGTTACTCATTTCAATTCATTAGGTACGAATTTAGAGGAAATAGATGACAATGGTGAAGCAATTGATTTCGACAACGTTGATCTTGACCTTGATGATGATTATGAAGGTCAATTCAATGAAAATGTTGATGGTGATTCTTATTTTCTTCTGCCGAAAAAAAAAAAAAAAAAAAAACTGAAACTTGTTTATTGTAGAAACACCAATGTACGCTAATAGAAGCTTTCCACCCCTTGATGAACCACTTTCATTGTACCTGTTCTTTTTTGTGATTTTGTTCAAAACAAAATTTTTGACTGATGATCAAACTGAATTATTAATGGAATGTATGAATGTGGTTCTTCTTTTTACCAACATGAAGTATCGATTTCCTGTTAAGGCCACCACTCTCTTGTCCAGCTCAGAATTATTGCAAAGATGCTACGAGGGCGTCACACAATATTCTGTATGTAAGGGTTGTCATCGACTTTATCGTTTAAACGAGAATGGAAGATCAACCGTTACTGTTTGCAGAAAATGTGACGAATCTTTGATCATTGGAGGCACAAGTAACTCCCATCTTCCTAAGATGTTGTTTGAATACAATTCTATCGTATCTACGTTGAAGAAGTTCATGTGTCGCCCAGGATTTGTTGATTCACTCCTTAAATGGAAAAGTCGCCCTCAGCAACAAAATTTGATGTTAGATGTTTATGATGGAAATGTTTGGAAACAATTTGGTTCTGTAAACGGGGGCTTGCCCTTTGTTCAACAGTCAGATTATAACATTATGCTGACTATCAACATGGATTGGTTTCAACCATTTGTTGGTACTCAGCATTCTTCCGGAGGCATCTATCTGACAATTCAAAATCTTGCAAGGGATGAGAGAAACCTTAAGGAAAACGTGATTTGTGTTGGTTTATTACCTGGACCAAAGGAACCATCCGGTGCTGAAATCAACAACTACCTTTCCCCTCTTGTTGATGAATTATTTGTTCTTTTTGATGAAGGAGTGTTGATGGATGTTCTTGTTGATGGTGCTTTGAAGAAAGAAAGGGTGAGAGCTGCTTTGACCATGGTTGCTTGTGATTTGCAAGCTGCAAGAAAGCTGTGTGGATTTACAGCTGGAAACTCCAACTGTGCATGCCACAAATGTCTTAAGCAATTTGGTAGTCTAGACGGTGATATGATGCGCAGAGATTTCAGAAATTTTGACATGGCATCCTGGATTCCTCGTACCAACTACACCCACAGACAAGCAGCAATGGAATTGTATCAACAATTGAGCGAAACAAGCAAGTCGAGACACGCGAATTTACATGGTACAAAGTACTCTGAGCTTCTTCGGCTTAGATACTTTGATCCTGTCATGTTTACCGTTGTTGATCCCATGCATAACTTATATCTTGGTACAGCCAAGAAAATGATGATGATTTGGCGTACGACAATCAAGAATAGAAGATTGATGCTGACAAATGATGATATGAAGAAGATGGTAGCCGAGGCGAGGAATATTCAACTGCCAGTTGGGTATGACTCGTCCTCTTTGATTCGCAAGATGACAACAGGTGAAATTGGATTCTCGCATTTGAAAGCTGATGAGTGGAAGGTCTGGGTGACTTCCATGTCAAAGGTGTTATTGCTTGGAAAATTGCATCGACAGTATTACCAGCATTGGTTGAAATTTGTTGATGCCAACATTTTAATTGCATCACCATCAATAACGACTGAAGATGTAGAAGAGGCCCATCGATTACTTATTTCTTTTTGTTCTGAAATGGAGGGGTTGTATGGTGCCAAAAACATCTCTATCAACATGCATTTACACGCGCACTTAAAAGAAGGCATAATGAATTATGGTCCTGTCTATGGCTATTGGGTGTTTAACTTTGAACGCTATAATGGTGATATCAAGAACTTCAATACAAATCGTAAAGGAAATATTGAATCAACCTATTTAAAGCAGTTCTTATACAGCATCCACACTGGTGACTATTTACGAGAGCTCAATGTTTCGACAAGCAGCCTTGGATATTCATCACTGTCAAAATTAACAGCAAAAACAAAAAAAAATCAAAAAATAGAAAACCTAAAAAAAAATATGCAACCATTTATTCAAAATCATCTAGAAAGCTACAACGTCAATGTTTACATTTCCCTGGCCCTCCCTAATAACATCAATTTAACAACTGGATCGGAAGCTCTGCCTCTATCTACCATAGCATCTACGAACTTGGTTTCTATAACCAGTTTAATAGATGAAATTTGTATTCATGAGTGCATCTCCACCTTTTATCAAGACGTTTATCAGACGAATCAAATATATGTTCCAGGTGAAATAATTAAGTTCAAAAAAATTAGTTTACTTGGTCAATCATACAAGTCTGCTGCCTGCTCTTCCCCTCGTGGGTCTTATCTTTGCTCTTTTTTCCCTGGTCCTAACCAATCTTATATTCTCCGTCCAGGTCAGGTCCAATTTTTTTTCTGCCACATTCTTGAAATGGACAACAAAGAAGTTATTCATACCTTTGCTTTTGTGAGATGGTATAAACCCACACCTCACACATTCAACACTCATAGAGCTAATGGGTTAGAAACATGGTCTGACGAATTTGAAGAAATGAGCAGCTCTTGTGTGCTTCCAGTTCAGAGAATCTATAGACCTGTTGGTGTGATGAAGTGGTTAGAACAAGAGAAAGTAAATGTCATAATTCCCATGTCAAGAAAAATAACAGGGTAATTTTTTAATTTTTTTTTTTCACTTTATTTTTTTACTTTGTTTTTTCTTTATTTTTTTTTTCATTTTATTTACACCATTAATTAAAAACATAAAACTTAAAGAATTCATTTACTCTTTTTTTTTCAACTTGAATTACAAAAAAAAAAAAACAGTGGAAGGCAACAAGATTATTTATTCAAATTTTTTAAATCCCCAACGGGGAAGGGCAGCAATAGTCTTTTCAGACATTTCCAGTTCAAGTGGAACGACCACACGTTCAACATGCCCCAAAGGGCCTTCATTCTCCTTGGAGATAGCATCAAGTTGATCGAAAAAGTTGTTCAACTATATTACGGTAATTGTGTTAGCATTCCATCTTGTAATGTTATATGACTAATTTTTATTTACCTTTCTGCTTCTCCAAGTGGGTCTTCGGACCAAGAACGTCTTCGGCTTGCCATGTTCATCGACCGTGCCATCTTCTTCAGCAGACATGTACGCATTTTGAAGAAATAGCTCACAATGTTCAAGTTCATTGAACAAGTGCCTATTATGCAAGTGAGCCTTTCTTCTGCTGCATACTTTCTAAAAAAAAAAAAAAGAAAAGGTAAATAAAAACAGCTTATGATATCAATATTAATTGCGTTTAAGTAAAAACTACTTACTCTGGTCAGTCTGCTGTTGACAACGTTCTTGGCCTTTTTTTCTTGCCTTGCCTCGGCAGAAAGCTGGGTATCACGAAATTTTTTACAACAGTTTGTAAAAAAAATTGTGCACCCTGCTTGAAGCAACTGCCTCAGCGTCGGCACGATCTTCACTACACAGCTGTTGACTTCCCGTGAAGGTAAAAGTGGAAGCCAACAACCGCCCAGCAACACGCTGGTTGTCAACATGTCTATTAGACTCACCATAATTCCAAGAAATATGGTGGTCTCTGCTGAGTCTTTGGTACTCAAAGCGAAGCTTGCTCTATAGGATATACAGTAGCGGACAAAACTGGTGCACAAAAATTAAAATCAGCATTGCATCTCCGCTATATGTCTGCGACATTTGTGGCATATACCATCTGAAAGGCAGTCTAAAATATGCATTATGCTAGGTAAACCGGAACTGTGCCGGACATCCTTCAGGAATAAGGTCATTTTTAGTGATTTTTTGAATATTTCAATTTTCACCAAAAATGTAGTACTTGTCTAGCCTTCTTTCAAATCTACCCATTTCTTTCTAGTTTGCTGTAAGATTTTATAATACGCTAGTGCATTCTAATAGCTTTTAAAAAATATATAAACCCTTGCCTAATTTGTATCTCTCTATGAATTTCACTTCTTATTTTTACCCTATCCATTTTAACAAAGTACCAGCACTCTATGCCCAAAAAAATCAGCAACGATAAAAGAGAAGCTGTCATGTTTTGACATGTCAATAAGATAACAGTCTTATCATTCTAAGCTAAATCTTTACAAATGAGTTTGAATAAGAATAGATCCTGATAATTACCAACTGCCCTGAACAGCCAAGTTTCACTTTCATCTCAACAGTTGATTATTTACATCAGTTTATAAAATTTTTCTTATACATGTCAAATCATATCGGTCGTAACTATCTTTTGTCATTTAATCTCAGGTCTTGCTCAACTAATATAAATAGCCTTGGAATCTTTCTTTAATAAAAGTAAAATTCGACTTTAGAACTATTGTTCGGTCTCGTTAATTCTTCTTTTTCATATTTTAAATACTTAAAAACACTTCAGAAGCTGTGAAATCTGGAATACGCTCAGGTCGTACGACAATGGATATTTCTAGAGCAACAGGAGTCTCTAAATGGACGATCAACAGGATAAGAAAGGAAGAAAAGAACATCAAGGCTCGTAACCGTGGTGGTCGACCGGTCGTAGTTAAAAAAATAACTAATGCAATCATCCGTCTAAAGTTTCGACAAGGACTCTTACGCACAGCTTCTGATGCTCAGCTCTTTTTGAGGTCCTTAGGATACAGTATTAGCAAACGGTCGGTCAGAAGGCTTCTTAGAAAGATAGGCTTCAAGTCTAGAATTAAGAAGTACAAGCCTTTCATCAGCTATACAAACCAGAAAAAGCGATTGAAGTGGTGTCGCGACAAAGCATCATAGACTGTGGAGGACTGGAAGTCTGTGACCTTCAGCGATGAGACCAAAATCAATGTTTGGGGTGCCGATGGTATACGCTACTATTGGAAGCAAGTCGATCAACCTTGGCGATCCTTTCATGTTAATCAAACAATGAAGCATGGCGGCGGATCTGTTATGCTTTGGGGCTGTATTACATCTCGAGGACCAGGATATGCTTGTCGAGTATATGATGGCACAATGAATTCAAAATTATACACCCATATTTTGTCTACTACGTATCAAGAAAGCCTAGCATATTATGGTTTGAAACATTGTGATGTTTTGTTTCAACATGACAATGACCCAAAGCACAAGTCAAGGCATACCACTAACTGGTTATCTGATAATGGGATATCGGTATTAAAAGATTGGCCGCCACAAAGTCCCGATCTAAATCCTATTGAACATGTTTGGCGACAGTTAAAGTCAAAGCTGTCTCAATACGATACCACACCAAGAAGCATAGACGATCTCTGGAAAAGAATCGATAAAGAGTGGAACTCTTTTACTGAAAGTGATATGCAGCCATACTATGAAAGCATGCCAAAACGAATTGCTGCTGTTATCAAAAGACGAGGCAATTATACGAACTTTTAGGTTTTAATCACTTTTATGGTTTTTTTTAAAAATATCTATTCTTATAAATAAAAGCTTGGTTCTCCCTCATTTTTGGCAATGCAATGATTAAACTTTGCACAATTTGCAACATTTAGTACGCCTTCCATCTGATATAGTTTCATAGATATTGCGACTGTAATGAGCAAGTAATGGTAGCTTATAGCTGAAAAAAAGTTTTGTGCACCAGTTTTGTCCGCTACTGTATAAGTAAAAGGTAAAATAAATGTATACTTAGCAATTATATACTTTGTTACTTACAGACATGCGAGAGTCCCTCCCCAAAGGCTTTTTGGGCTTGCTCTTAGGACCCCCAACCAGCGTTTCTTCCATACGATCGAGCCTATCGTTCACGTCCGAAACTTTTTGCTCCAAGGCAGCATTTTTTTCCTTGAGAGCCTGGTTCTCAGAAATCAGAGACTCCATAGTCTGTTCGAGAGACTGGGTGGCCAAGGCAGGAGTGGTAGATACTCTACGAGCAGGAAGAGATGATGAGGCAACGACTTCAGGAGGACCACGGATCAAATTGTTCAAAGGCGTTGCTGTAAGTATTTTTTTTTAAAAAAATGGAATGGATAATAAAGCTAAAAGCAGTGAAACTCAAATATATTGTTTTAAGAAAGCATTTTATACCCCAATAGAGGACTGCTAAAACGTGGTAAGTTGTTATTTTTAACAACTAAAATTTTTTTTCCTCGTTTTTTCCTTTTTTTTTTTCTTTTTATATTTATTTCATGACAACTCTTTTAAAGGTACTTATTTCATTAAATTGCAGTAAAACATCTAATTTAATCTTTATTTGCTTTAGGTCCTCTTCATGTTTCAGGTAAAAAGTGTAGATAGAATAAATTATCCGAGTAGATACGTGCAAGACTAAAAGATTTATTTTCATGGATCCATGTATTAAAACTGTAAGTCAAGGAAATGTTCAATGTTCTGTACTAAATATATGTTACTTCTTTAATAGCTTGTCCTTCATGACTGTACAATATGCTCTGATATGCTTCTGTTTATACTTTTATGGCATTTTTGTAAGTAGCTCTACTGCTATTAAAACAAACTTTACTCATCTTTATATTTAGAAAATGCTTTACAAGATTATTAATGGTTTTATTGGGTCTATATTACAAAAATGAAGCTTAAATGTAAATAAAACTCTCATACGGTGCTCTACAAGATGCTTAATCTGAAGAATATTTTGTAGTTATCCTATAACGCAACCGTAATCCTTCTGTTGGGACATGCTTTGCTGATTTGTTTTACGTGTATAACCAACCAAAGGCAATTTTTCTCAAGATGGGCAGTTTACAAGGCCTTTATTGAACGTAATCTACTTATTACGCGTCAAATAAGGTAAGTTAAGAAAAAAAGAAAGGTATCTGCGGATGGATGGATGAATGGATGGAGGTAATGAAAAATGGATGGATGATTGCTGTATTATTTTGCCAAAAGGTAGAAATGATATAGTATTTGGTCATTCTAAAGGCGTAAAGAAGTACAGAAACTATATTTCAATATAAAATTTTTTATCCAATAAAAAGTATAATTTTAAAGCCCAATATATTGTTTTTTAAGCCAATGAAGTGTATTAAATGATAAGGTTTTCTACAAATAAGAATGTAAAGAAGTATATGAGTAAACATTATTTCGTCCAATAACAAGAAGTAAATATGTAACGGTTAAAAAAGAACCAGCCTATCATATCAAGTAAAATGCGAATATTACTCTCTTTTTTTTTACGTGAAATCAAGGTAAAATTAGAGATTTCAAGTGTTTTTTTGGCGTGCGTAATATTCGAGTAATATTAGAGATTTCAAGTGTTTTTTTTGGCAGGAGTAATATTCGAGTAATACTTGAAATATTACCAACTGCCGTAAAATTCTCTTGAAAGGTGCCGTTTTAAATCTGGTAATATTCGAGTAAAATTTCAGATATTAAGCGAATATTACCGACTTGGTATTCTTAAATTATTTCCAGTGTCGACGTCATCAATTCCTGCAGTGGATGTACCTTATTTTAGTACTGTGTGAATAAAGAGAAAGGATAACTTTTTTTTGGTTCCGATTTATAATTTTAATTCTATCTTGGGAAGCTTGTCTAACAAACAAATACTTATTGTTCGATCCTTTTGTGTTCACGTTCATTTAAATTTATATATATAATCCTTATTGTATATTTAACTGAACAATCCCTAAATACTACGTTTATTCTATTGCGACTCGTTAAGAATCTGTTGGTTTAATCTTAAGGAAGAGGTTATTTTTGACGGATACACTACAATAATATACTCAGAAGGAATTGGTGGAATTATTGTTATATCCAATTCAATCACTACGTGCGGCTGTAGAACAACAGTAATAACTAATCGAAAACAGTAGTATAATAACAACCAAGTACCAATTGTCTCACACTTAACGAAGACGTATTTTGGTCGGGAGTCGCCTTTGATTTTTTTTTGACACTGCAAATAACACTGCAAATAATCGTTCCAATTGGATAAAGCATATCGCAAGATCGAACATTTTTTGGTTAACAGATATTTATGGGTTTTGGAGAAAAGATGTAACTTTCGTTGTATTGGTCATTTTTGAATTTTGAAAAAAGATTTAGGTGCGAAAAAAATAAAGAAATTGAACAGTATTTCTGTTTTTTTTGTAGGGTAAGTATTCATAAAGTTATTCATGTTTTAAAAAAGTATCTGGATGGTTGTAAGTTTGATGCCGTCGGACTTAAAAATTTCTAATTTCCTTATTTGGAAATCACTGCAAATAACTGGAGAAAGTAAGCGTTCAGTTTTAGAATAATTGAAGGCAAACACGCCAAAGATCATGCAAACACACGATATTTTATGGATGTTTTAAACGTTTTTCGCGGCAGTGCAGTTAACGTTCAGTATTCATTAAGAGAGCAAGTGGAAGTCATTCAGCATTCTTTTACCAGAGCAGTCGACACGTTTTACTCAATACTTGCCAACGTTTGGGCAACGAATCATAAGTTTTAAAGCATTTCTTTATTTGTCCTTTTGTTCTTTTATCGACCGCTCATATTTCCTTATATACTTCTTTATCGACCGCTCATATTGCCTTATATGCTTCTTTATTAACCACTCATATTGCTTATATACTTCTTTATTAACCATTCACATTGCAATAAATATTGCTTCATATATACAAAAAAATAGGGATTTGGTTTATAAAAATAGCTTTTTTTTTTATTTAAATAAAATAATAATAACAATATACAGTATTTCTTTGCTCGTAGCGTTTTAAAAGTTTGCTTGACTTACCTAATGTCATCACGATAGCATCATCTAATCTAAAAATACATCGATTAATTTCGTGGGACTCAAAAAGTTCTCACAAGAAAAAAAAAAGAAAAAAAAAAAAAAGAAAAAAAAAAAAAAGAAAAAAAAAAGCCAAACTCAAGGATGCAAAGACACAAGGATTCAAGGTTTTAAGGACTTGGGCACTCAAAGCAAAAGAAGAAAAGACATCAGTACTTAAGAACCAAAGCAAGGACGAGAAAGAAACAGTAAAAGGCCAAAGCAAAGTAGCACGTAACTATAATAATTATTAGCTATCGAGTATACGTAGTAGAAGTAATAGTACCTTTCTTTAGATAGGCCAGAAGAAGACTAGCTAAGCATATACCAACAAGTAAAGAAAAGGGAAGCAGCACGCATCTATAAAAACTATTAGCTATGAAGGATACTTAATAAAAGTAATAGTACCTTGCTTTAGATAAACCAGGAAAAAGAAAAGAAAAAAGCAAAGAAAGAAAAAAAGACACCAGCCAAGCTTATACAGTGGCCGTCAAAACTGGTCGCATGTTTTCATATTTTGCCTATACGCACTATCTTCTTCTTCATTCCTTAGTCTATAGCAATGAAATATAGTTCATTCGAAAGAGCAAACTCTGGACAATTATATGGTAACACAGACATCACAGTAGAGCCAGTATACTGGTAGTAATTGGCACTTAAAGTCCGACGGTACATGCGACCAGTTTTGACGGCATTAATAAGTCAACATTTTTACACACTTTATTTAAAAAAATTAATATTTAGTCCAACGACCTTTTGCTTTAATAACTGCAGCACACCTTTTCGGCATACTTTCGATGTATTTTTGGCATTCTTCTTTGGAAATGGCATACCAGGTCTGACCTATACGCTCCCATAGCTCATGCATACTAGTTGGTGGTGCCTCATAGCTATGAAATAGCTCTCTCTTTAAATGAGCCCACATATGCTCTATGGGATTTAGGTCTGGTGATTGAGGAGGCCATTCCAATGCTTCAAATGGCTGCTGGTCAATCCATTCTTTCACTACCTTCGATGTATGCTTCGGATCATTGTCCTGCTGAAACACCATTTTGGAGGAATCCAAGCCATAACTTTCCATTGTCTTGAGTAAGTCATCTTTTAAGACCTCAAGATAGCCTTCGCTATTCATACGATGACCTACATCAACTATCCACCCAACTCCTTCCCATGTAATGCAGCTCCAGACCATGATATTGCCGCCTCCATGCTTGACGGTTTGCTGTACATGTCGCGAGTTCAATTCCTCATGGGGTAGTTTCCATGCATAAGCCTTTCCGTCGGATGCAAAACGATTTACTTTAGTCTCATCAGAGAATATGACCCGTTTCCAGTCATCCACAGTCCAATGTTGGTGCGATTTGGCCCACTGAAGGCGTTTCACGATGTTTTGGCTGCGTAGCAAAGGTTTTTGAGGCTTGACAAACGCTATAAAGCCAGCTTTTTTAAGAACGCGGCGTACGGTACTGTCACTTACTGACATTCCAAATTCTTCTTTTAGAGCTTTTTGGATCTCTACAGCATTATTTTTTCTTCCTAAGGTGACTAATCTCCGGATGTAGTTCACCATGCGTTGGCTAATTAGAGATGGGCGACCACCTTCATCAACATTTCCACTCATCTTAAGAGATGAGCGGTACTTCTGAACAGTGGTACGACTAACACCAACTTGTTTTGCTATTTTGCTGTTTGACTTCTTGGATCTCAGCAATGAGTAGATGTTGTTTGCTTTGTCATTTGAAATTGCACGCATGTCGGATCTGCAATGGTATAATGTCTTAATGGAGTGCTGCAATTTAACAAAAAAACACTTACATGTAAATAATATTACGATGAAAGAAGAAAGAGAAGAAAAAAATATGAAAAAATTGCAATTAAGCCACATTTTTGTGACTATATTATGTTACTTACAAACGCCGTCAAAACTGGTCGCATGTACCGTCGGACTTTAAGTGCCAATTACTACCAGTATACTGGCTCTACTGTGATGTCTGTGTTACCATATAATTGTCCAGAGTTTGCTCTTTCGAATGAACTATATTTCATTGCTATAGACTAAGGAATGAAGAAGAAGATAGTGCGTATAGGCAAAATATGAAAACATGCGACCAGTTTTGACGGCCACTGTACCAACAAGTAAAAGAAGAAGCAATGATAATCCTGGGAAAGAGATTTTATAAAGACCATTTAAAACATCAAGAAAGCAACCATTACGATTTTACTAAAGTACAAGTATCATTAGAACAGAAATAGAATATATATAATATTAAGAACTTACCTTTTAGAAAGAATGTTTTTTTAAAAAAAAAGAAAAAAAAAAAAGGAAAAAAAAAGTACTTTTTTTTATAGCATCATTTTACCAGTGTTACAATTACCTACTATCGATTAAAAACAAGTTTTCTTTAATATGGTTTAACTATTGAAACACTCAGAGAGGTTATTCATAAACAGTTTAAATTCTTTTTTTTATTATTATTCAAATGTAATATCTTTAACTATAAAGGCTTTTTCTTTCCTTTTTTTTTCTTTGCTTTTTTTGTAAAACAAATAAAAGCATCACCTTACTTTGTATTCATTTTTAGTTCATTTTGTACTCTTGTCTTTTTCTTTTTCCCTATATTATCTGTTTTAAAAAAATGTCTCGTCGTGTCGCTACCCCTATCAACGTTCCCAGTAATGCCCCTAAAAGGGCAAGAATATCTTCAAGCATTACTGGATCATCATCCACTGTTGCGCCGTCCCCTTCTCCTGCTCCCACTGCTGTTGCGTCTTTTGACAGCTTTGAGCCTTCTCTCCTTCAAGGCCCAGTTGGCTCTCCTGCTGTCAGCTTGGCAAGTGGCCCAACCCTTGAGGCCATTTTTGCTCAGATGCAGCAGCAAGAGCAAATTCAACGCCGACAGGAGGAGAATCAACGTCGGCAAGAGCTGAAGATTGAGCAGCTAACTCAATTGCTGCAACAACAGCAACAAGAGCAGCAGCAGCCTCCCCAACAGTAGCCTCCACAGCAGCAACCTTCTGAGGTCAAAGAGAATAAGGCCTTGACAAGTGTAATTTAAATTTAAAAAACAAATTAGCATGTGCAAAATAATAACAAAATTTTTTTTTTGTACCTTTTTGAACCATAGGCTTTTATATTGAAGTACTATAGAGAGCATTTGGTTCCTTGTGGTGTCACCTTTGACCTGAAGGAGGTCTTGCGCTACAAGCAAAACGCAAAGGTCAGGGATTTGCTTGTAGCAGCTGCCAAGAAGGAGCCATTTTCTGCTGGCATTACTGTTTCTGACATGCGCAGCATGGTCAGAAACAAATTCAACTACATGGTGAGAGAAAGTAAGGGGCTAACGGTTACGTCAGAAGATTCAACGCGTCGTAGTCGTGTGCATGCAGTAAGTAATTAGTATTTAAAGATTGAAATATATAGTGTTTCAAGTACTTACATTACTTTTTTACATTAGAAGCTCGCCATGAGGCGAAATGCTTACAATGCGGCCCCTGAGGAATTTGAAGCTCGTTTTCCTTTTGGAAAACAAATTCTGATGACTGATTGGACGTCAGAGGAAGAAGATGGTCCTGAGGATGAACATGGTCCTGTGTTTGTAGTAAAAAGACCACTCTTTCGAAGCAAAGCAGTAAGTAATATTTTTGTAATAGTGTTTATTTTCTAATTGTTTAGGATAGGGGGTTTTAGGTAAAAGTAGTATAACAACAAAGATAAAGAAATACTGTTAGAACTTGGTATCTCTTTATTAAGTTAAGATAACTAAGATTGAATATTCTAAATTCTACATGTAAAAAGTGAGAGTATTTATAGACATGATACGGATAAAGAATTAGGACAGATTTATGATCAATTCGACAGAATAGATGATTACTATTTCTAATTATTAGTTTAGCCTGTTCCTAGCTTGTATTGTCAATTATGCTATTGGGATGGTTTCAGATAACTCTGGATGTAGGACTATTTAGGAGACGGTACGGATGAATATAAAATCCTCTAGTTCCGTGATTGGATATTATGGCTGTTTTGCCAAATATGAAATAGAAGACAAAAACTACAAAAAGACGATAGTTGTGAAACTAAAGATTATATATGACTTTATTAATAAAAATATTGAGGGTATTTATACTTTTTGAATGTCTGGGTCTTTACCGCTATTTCAATTGATCGGTTAAAAGAATGATATGGAATATAAGGAAGGATAGTGGATAATCAATAGCCGCTGTCTACTTGACGAATCAAGGGACAATGAAGTAATTAAACTATTGATCTAATGATAATTATAGAATAGGATTGAACTGCCGTTGTTGTAATCAGGTTCCGATATAGTCTTTTAGAACGCTGGTAGGACAACAGGGCAAGATTGGCTATTGCAGAATTCTCACGTTTATTAATAGAGATCTGGTTAGACTATAATTCTGTAGTATCCAAGTTTATCCATGAATGTTCACTTTATTAGTTGTGTGGATACAACATTGCCCCCTTCTAGTTTGAAGCAAACGGTAAAAGGATAAGTGAAGATTCAGGAAAAAGTAATTGTCATACACAATAAGTGCGATAATGATCATAGGGCAGATAAATAGACATAGTATAATTGAGGGAAGATCGTAGTAGTAAGTTGTCATAAAAACCTGATAGTAAAAAAACCTTCTTTAGGAAAAATTGTCTTAGGGAAAAAGACGGTCAACTACTGAGACAATTTAACGTCTTGATCTCTTGCTTCTACTGTGATGATCACGAGTAGGAACGGTACGTTTGGGTAATCTTGCTTTCTTTGAGACAGCAGTATTATTACCTGCTTGACGACGAGCCCAATATGTTTCAATTGAAGATCGATCATCAAAACTAGAAGTAGGTTCCCAAGTGTAATCCATAGGATCATCGTATCCTTTCCAATGAACAAGGTACTGGTAATTACCTGGAGTTCCTTTGTGTTGTATAATTGCTTGAATCTCATAATGTTGATCATCGATTGATTCTGCACTTTTATTGCTGGGTAATGCAATAAGTTTTAAGTGTGAGGTTGGTACATCTCTTGATAAGAGGTTATTTTGTTTGTCAACTAATATGTAACTGCCATTAGTTGTCATTCCACTTATATAAAAAGGACCTTCGTAATACGGATCAGTTTTGTTTTCCTTATTCACATTTTTAATCATGACTTCACTATGGAGTGGGAATGGTGTGTGAACGATTTTGTTTGTTTTCATAAAATATGCATTGTCTACATCCTGAGTTTCCTTAATGCGTTTAGCAAGAGCAGGGATAACGACTTCAGTAGCATATTTAAGTCTGTTTTCTATTGCTTTAGAATCTACAGCTTCACTTCTAAGAGTGGGTTTAATATGAGAATAATCTTTCATATCATTTGGTACTTTATTGAAGATTACTGTATATGGTCTACTCTTATGAAGTCTGGAATATTTCAGATTCATAGCATATTGGGTTGCAGGTACATATAGATCCCAATCTTCTTTTCTTCCTTGTAACTGTTTAACAATAGTCTTTTTAGCAATTCCTACAAATGCTTCATTGACTGAGTTACCAAGGGGATTAAAAGGGTTAGACACTCTCTTATCGATACCACTGTTATTAATAAGTTCAGTGACGATGGTAGCAGTAAACTCTTTTCCGTTATCACTAGCAATGACCTTAGGCCAGCCGAAAGTACAGAAGATATCAACAAGCTGTTTGGCAATAGTAAGAGCTTGTTTATCAGGAATGGCTTTCAAGATAGTAAAGCGAGAAAATAAATCAACCATGACAAGAAGGAAATTATTTCCGCTCGTAGATGTTATATTAAAAGTGCCGAGGTCCATAACCCAATGATCTAGAGGCCCGTCAGGTAGGATACTTCTAGGGGGATGATAACCTGTTTTGGCAATATTAAACATTTTACATTCGTGACACTTGGATATGACATCCTGAATATCTTGACGTAAATTAGTCCAATGGAGTTTATCACCATGAATGGTTTGTTCTATGGCTTTAATTCCATAATGGCCTAATAAGTGAGCCTTTAATATTATATCTTTTCTTTCCTCAGGAGGAGGTGTGATATAATCTTCATATTGCAAAGCGCGATGCAATAAGGGTTTTGATGATGATGATGATGTTGCAGAAGTGACTGCATATGTTTGTGTTTCATAACTTTTAGATTTTTCTTTAAAAGTTGGTTTTCTTTTTTCTTTTTCTTTACCACGGATACTGTAGATGGCAACATTGTTGACATTGTTACCCCCCTCCAGTTTATTGTCATCTGGGAATAAACGACTAAGTGCGTCTGGGATAATATTCTTAATGCCAGGACAATGAACAATATCAAAGGAATATTCGAAAATTGTTTCAAACCAAACAAGCATGGCAGCATTTGGAACAACTTGCTTCTTGATGTAAATCAAGGCTTTGTGATCAGTTGTCAAGGTAAAATGACGGTTATATAACCATTTATTGTATCTCTCAAACATGAATACAATCGCTAACAACTCTCGTTTGTTTGTATGATAACGACGTTCGGTAGGAGAAAGAGATCTTGCAGCAAAGGCGTTATATTGAATGACTTGGTCGATGACTTGATAAACGACACCGCCGATACCATAAGCACTAGCATCTGTTGCGACGTAGAATGGGTACTTAAGGTTAGGAATGTGAATAACTGGGGCATTCACCAAGGCATCCTTAATGTTACGAAAACTGCATTCATGGGTTTCATTCCAAATTCCTTTTAAAGAATTAAGAGATCGTAACCGGTCAAGTGGAGCAGTCAAGCGAGAAAACATAGGTAAACTATTACGGAAATAGTTTGCAAATCCAAGAAAACTCATGACTTGTCTACCAGTTTTAGGTGTGGGCCAAGAATGTATATTTGTCAGTTTACGTTGATCAGGGATTAGAGAACCATTGTTAGCAATAGTCCATCCAAGAATGTTTACACAACTTTGTGCAAAATGTGTCTTTTCAACATTAATAATTAAGTTTGCAGCAGTAAGACGTTTCAACGCTTCACGGACATACTCAATATGTTAATTCATGTCACCAGAGCTGAAGACACATAGATCATCAATATAGAGTGCAGTGTAGGGAAGATCTGCGAACAAATTTGTAAGAACACGCTGTACAATGTTACCGGTACTTGTCAAGCCAAAAGGACAATGACGAAATTGATACTGCATACCAGTGAATGGATGAGTAAATGCGGTTTTAGGTCTATCAGATTCTTGGATAAGAAAACGATGAAAGCATGCTCGTATGTCGAAAGTAGTAAATATAGTAGCAGAACCCATACGTTGATGAAGATCACTGATTAGAGGTAAAGGCATTCTATCAACATTCTTCACGAGTTGGTTAAGCATACGTGGATCAATAACTGCTCTTTTCTTAGTGTATAATCCGTTAACATCCTTTTTTCCAACAAGAAAAATAGGGTTATTGAAGCGAGTATTGGAAGGAGCAGGTTCAATGACACAATCATCCAACCAAGTTTGAATTTGGTCTTCCATGATTTTTCTGTTAGCAATAGCAATATCGGGTTGTCTTCGATAAGCAAAGGCATTGGGTTCAGTATCAAGAGTAATGATAGCACCAGGTAAATTACAATGAGAAGACATGGGGATACTCGTATTAGCATCTAACAAAGGTTGAATAGTGCTCATCAATTGCTGTCTTTCCTGTTTAGTGCCAACAGGAGTTTCATTTGGCTTATAGTCATCAGGGTTAACTGGATCAGGTATTTTAGGAATATTAGAATTTAACCAAGAAGTGGCTAATCCTGTTAAACCTATTCTTAGTTTAGGCAAAATGTCAAGTCCTAAACAAATGGGGACATCACTGCTAAAATCAAACACTTCAAATTCATATGACAAACGGATTTGGTTATAATAAACAGTAAGATTTATTATGCCTAACCGGCTTACAGTACTTGAACTATTATGTCCTAACTTGATCGATCCTGGATTAGGTGTTGGAACTAAACCAAGCGACGAACAGAACGAAGGAGACACACACGAAAAAGTTGAACCGGTATCAATCATGGCCCATGTTTTGATGTGCTCTACAATAATAGGAACATAAAGCGTATTAGTGTTTGAAGGCGCTTTAGAAAAGATGTGATGTGTAATGTACTTACAGGCCTGAGCAGCTTCAGCCACAGTAAGGGCTTCTGCAACATCAATGTCCATATCATCCGACGAATCGGGAACAGAGACAACGGGACCAGCAGCATCAGTCTTACGACCGGAAGAAGCATCACTACTACTTGTAGTAGGAGTGGCAGAAGAACCAACAGAGGCAGAAACATCGTTACCAAAAGAGGCAACGGAAGACAAGGAAGAAGCAGGGGATCGACTCATTCCGCGAAACAAATGAGAAGGCCCAGCAAGATCAGAGTCGTCAGCCGAAGAGCCAGTTGAGCGACCCTTTCCTTTGCATCGATGACCAGGACGCCAGTTGTCAGCACCACAAGAGCGGCACGGACGTCCCAAACCGGAAGGTTGGTTTCTTGGATTCCACTGAGAGGCAGCAGAACCAGAGGAGACATCAACTTGGGTAGAACCCGAAGAAGGAGAAAGAGAGGAAGATTTCTTCATAGCACGACATTCATCGTTGCTATGGGTGGTGGTCTTATGGAAGCTGCAATACTTCCTAGAAGCCTTTGGATAAGGTGCAGCACGAACAGCAGAACCAGAGACAAAAGCAGAGGATTTCTTCCGACCAGAAGAAGAGGAGTCATTGACCATGGAGGGGCCAGCAGAAGTGTGAGAAGCGTTAGCAACTCTACGTACTTTGTACAATGAATGGTACAAAGTCTTGGCCAACTTGACAACGTAGTCGACCGATTCTTTTTGCGCATCCGTACAATTGGCTAAGGACACGATCACCTTCTTGTAAATGTCGGCCTGAAGACCGATCAGAAAGCAACGAGTCAAGACACAGCGATCTTGGATCTGTGCCAAGCGACGGAGGTTGTTGAAACGTTCAACGCATTGGTCAACAGTCTCAGCAGCAGTCATGGAGATGCGTAACAACTCCGTTGTAGACGTGGCCTTTTCTTCAGCCGAACCAACACCATAATGGCCAGTAAAAGCCTTTTTGAACTGACTCCACGTATGGACATCCTCCTTTTCTTGATATTCATCAAGCCAAGTACGTTGACTAGACGACAAGCAGGGAGGGAGAAGACGAAGCCAGTGCTGATCAAGATCAAGACCATGTGCGAACATCACGTCCTGAAACTTTTTTAAGCAGTGCTTAACATCCACAGAGACAGGGGCAGATGGGTCAAAGACCGCACCCTTCCACTGCATGAGGGGTAGGTTTGGAGGTACAACATTCAAGGCTGCAGGGGCAACCTGAGGTGCACCAGTCCAAGCGGTAGGAACAGCATGGGTCATAGCTCGTTGGAGGAGATCTCTAGTATGAACTAGTCTCTCTAGGTCCTTGGAGCAGGCTTCGTACTTGGCGCGCACCATGCTATCTTCCTCTGACTCAGGGGTCGTGGAAAGAAGACGAACAGACAAGTTAAGGATAACTTGGGTGGCACCGATGATGGTGGAATCCAACTCCTCAATAGAAGAGTGGATGGATGGAGCTGCGATTCTAGGCTCAAAAGAACCAGAAGAAACTGCGGACGTGGTCATTCCAGAGGACTGTGCCTCTGAAGATAAGGTAGATACATCTGACATACGACGGGCGTTATCAGGATAAGTTTTATCATTACTACTGGAAGAACCAGCAGCAGCAGAGTTAAAGTCATTTGAGTTTGACATAGTGGTAAGGTAGGTAGTAATAAAAAGAGGGTTGTTTTTAAAAATAAAGTCAATAAAGAATTCACAAAAAAAAATGTTTTGCCAAATATGAAATAGAAGACAAAAACTACAAAAAGACGATAGTTGTGAAACTAAAGATTATATATGACTTTATTAATAAAAATATTGAGGGTATTTATACTTTTTGAATGTCTGGGTCTTTACCGCTATTTCAATTGATCGGTTAAAAGAATGATATGGAATATAAGGAAGGATAGTGGATAATCAATAGCCGCTGTCTACTTGACGAATCAAGGGACAATGAAGTAATTAAACTATTGATCTAATGATAATTATAGAATAGGATTGAACTGCCGTTGTTGTAATCAGGTTCCGATATAGTCTTTTAGAACGCTGGTAGGACAACAGGGCAAGATTGGCTATTGCAGAATTCTCACGTTTATTAATAGAGATCTGGTTAGACTATAATTCTGTAGTATCCAAGTTTATCCATGAATGTTCACTTTATTAGTTGTGTGGATACAACAATGGCTAATAATAATATCTCAGTTAGGATAAATGTTTGCGTGACTTAATGATGATCCGGTAAGTAATTGTCATTCCTTATTCAACATGCTCATATCATCAATAAACTATATTACAACCACGCCATACATTTGACTGTGTGAAGTTAATATGAATAAAGCCTAATATAAAAATCTAATCAAAGTCTTTTATTGATCTGTGCTGGGAATAATGTTATAAATGATTCCAAAGTTATGTCAACATATTATTTAGGATCATATGAGATTCCTTTTACTAAAATAAAGTGACTATAATCTTATGTATCCTTAACACTAATATACCTTTACTTAATCTACAGGTGGACGAATTCCATGCTGTTCTTCAAAAAGCATGGAGGAATTCCTTGTCGAAAAAAGGCACCATCAATAGAACAAGAAGGGTGGTGGAATACTTCGACAAGGAGTTCCCTACAAACCTTGACCATGAGGATTATCCCTCTTGGGCCTTTTCTTCCCCTGGCCTTGGCTTTTCGGCTGAGGTCTCTGGCTCTTCCTCTTCTGCTGCTGCTAATCCCATGCAGTAAGCGTTTACTTTCTCTTTTCCTTTTTTTTTTTTTTTGCTGCCTCTTTTGTTGTCTCTGCAAATTGAATAAAATCTTTTTTTAAAAAAAAACAAATAACAATAATAGTCTAATAAATGATTCTTTAGTAAAATATATAATAAAATAAATAATAATAATAGTAATTGTTATGTTCTGGTAAAGTAAAAGAAATAACAAAGATAAACCAAAAGAATACTTTTTGAGACTGAACTTTATTTAAGACAATCTTAATTGTTAAAAAGAAAACATTGCAAAGTCTACTATTTATATTCTTCTATCAATTGGCGGGTAAATGTGTAGTTATGAGCGTAGATCCAATCATTGACACGTTTGATTGAATAGTGATCACTGAATCGATTATGAAAAATTTTAATTCGTTGTTTTTATAGATCTTATTGTTCTTTAACTGATCTGGGAGAGTTGTCCCGTCTTCATTGAGAGGAAAGATATATTTATATGAAATGCCTCCAGTCAGATCAAAGTTGACTAGGTACCTGATCCATTATTATTCATTTACAGAAATGATGAATAGTAAAGATCATGACTTATTTAGTGTTCATGTTTACTTTATAGAATGAATCTAATAGTGATAGTTTTATATAGAAAGAAGAAGAATATATTTTATTTAATAAAGATTTAAATTATTATCTTTTATCAATTTTAATATACTTCTTTTAGTTGTGATTATTCAATGTCCGTTATGATCAGACTCTGTTCTACAACAGTAATAAAAGAAGGTTTGAATAATTTAGCATAGTTGTTACATATAAATTCGTCTTGGCAGAGCGAGAGTAAGAAGGTGATTATCGATATACAGTTGTTGGAATAATTGTTCGAATGTTTTGCAATTCTATACGTTTTGCTTTGTATCTCTGCAGTCAGATAAGATAGAACTACGTACAATACCTCATTAGAAAGCGATAGTTGTGACATATAGCATATAAAAATTCAGGGGTATGGAATTACTTCCATATATAGTAAGATCAAATTGCGTCAAGCATATGCATTCGAACAATTTTTCCAATTAAATCATCTTTTATTTAATATCGTGTATAACCGCCTTTAGCTTTAATAACTGCTCTACAACGAGCTGGCATACTCTTGATATATGCTTGGCATTGCTCTTTGGTAAAAGAGTTCCATTCTTTCTCGATTCTAGACCAGAGATCATGCACTCCTTTAGCCCTACCTTCATATAAGCTCAGCCTCAGCTTTAAATGGTGCCAGAGATGTTCTATAGGATTCAAATCTGGACTTTGAGCTGGCCAATTGAAAGTATGCTCTTCTTTAAACCCATTTTCCTTAAACCAAGCACGAGCAAGCTTTGATGTGTGCTTAGGATCGTTGTCTTGTTGAAAATAAATAGCTTCCTGTTCGTAACCATAGTACTTCAGACTGTCCATAAGTGTAGTTGACAGGATATGAACATAATCTGATGCTTTCATAGTACCATCCTCAATTGCGCAGGCATATCCAGGACCATCCCACGTCATACAACCCCAAAGCATCACACTGCCAGCTCCTCCTTTGACTGTAAGGTCAAGATGACGAGGCTGCAATTTGTCACCGGGTCTTTTCCAAAAGTACTTACAGCCATCTGAACCCCAAACATTAACCTTGGTCTCATCGGAAAACACCATACGTCTCCAGTCATCTTCTGTCCAATTTTTGTGAGCTTTAGCCCATTTTAGTCTAGCTTCCATGTGACATTTTTTGAGGAGAGGCTTTTTCTTCTTAATTTGGGCATTGAAACCCATACTATGAAGCATTTTTACTGTACCAAAATAGCCTATCTTATGACCAATACTGTTTAAATATGACCATACGTCCTTTGCATTCTTAAGTGAACCATTTACAAGCTCTCTCTTCAGGTAATTCTTTGTTGTTGAGCTTATAGTAGTCTTTATACCAGCATGACCTCGAGTACGTTCAGGTGTATACAAGCCCTTGTATTTGCTCAAAGTGGACCTTGATACTCCTGGAACACGTTTCATGATTTCTGAGTATGATAAACCCTTTTTCAACAGCGACAGAATGCTTTCTTGCTTGCTACGAGATAAAGTATGTACCATGATATAAAGAAGTATAGGCTGTACGAGATAGAAGGGAAACACTGCAAAATCCAGCCTTATTTATATATTTTAAGCTCTGACTAAAAGCAAAGGCGTTGTTTCATTATTACATCATTTAGTAATGCGGTATTTGTGATGTCAGAAGCGGCAACGATGTCATCATTATAGAATGCATTGAGTTGGAAAAATTGTTCGAATGCATATGCTTGACGCAATTTGATCTTACTATATATGGAAGTAATTCCGTAACCCTAGCTTTTTATATGTTATATCCGACGGCTGTCGCTTTCTAATGAGGTATTGTACGTAGTTCTATCTTATCTGACTGCAGAGATACAAAGCAAAACGTATAGAATTGCAAAACATTTGAACAATTATTCCAACAACTGTATCTTATGAGTTTTGAAACTTCAGCATCAATGTCATCATGACCAGAGGTAACTTCATGCGCATTGGCATTAATTGTTGGGGTTATTTCAGAGCCATCTTCAGTAGTAGAAGGGTCTTGACTTTCTTGTTCGATCTCCATATCAGATGGATCATGCTCCATGGGTCGATCGTCTTGTTTAGGGCTTTCAATAGCAGTTTACCAGGGTAAGAACCAGAAGGATGATTAATTTTAAAAAATGTTTTAATCGCAAGATTAAATAAAAAATTAAACAAAAAAACAATAGCAGCAATATAAAATTAAAATCCTTCTTTATTGCAGATTTCTTTATATTGCAAAAGAGCCCCGTTTAATGGATAAAAAGTTGGCATCTATTTATATTCTTTGTGAGCGTAGATATAAAAGACATAGACTCGGTAACGATGTCGTGCTGAAGAACCAATGATTAAGCTAAAGCTTGTCGATGTTCTAATATATGCATCTGAAGTTGAACAATAGAAATAATAACCAGTCAATTAATTTTGATCTAATTACTTTTGGGGTTGACAATTGATTAGACTCGCTAGGATGACAAATACTGATCTTATTGTTCTAAATTTGGAAAAGTGTGGAATTGTTCAATCATAGTTTAATCTTTGTGTATCGTTATTATTTTAATACAACTGATATCTTATAGAAAATAACTATGTTTACAACAAGAGGATTTTATATTCATCCGTACCGTCTCCTAAATAGTCCTACATCCAGAGTTATCTGAAACCATCCCAATAGCATAATTGACAATACAAGCTAGGAACAGGCTAAACTAATAATTAGAAATAGTAATCATCTATTCTGTCGAATTGATCATAAATCTGTCCTAATTCTTTATCCGTATCATGTCTATAAATACTCTCACTTTTTACATGTAGAATTTAGAATATTCAATCTTAGTTATCTTAACTTAATAAAGAGATACCAAGTTCTAACAGTATTTCTTTATCTTTGTTGTTATACTACTTTTACCTAAAACCCCCCTATCCTAAACATAAACAATGGACTTGGGTACAAGAAGGAAGGCCTCTTCAGGTTCACAACGTCCATCAAACTCATAAGCATGGAGGCGGTAGTATACTACTTTGGAGCTGTTTGACAGCAAACGGAGTTGGATATATCACTCAAGTGCTCGGAGGCTTAGATTCAGAGCTGTATTGCAAGATTATGATGGAGGATATGCTCTCTTCATTAGAAGAATACGATATGTCAAAGGATGACATTATATTTCAACATGATAACAATCCAAAGCATACATCTAGACTAACACAAAAATGGTTCGTAGATAACAAGGTGCAGCTACTGAATTGGACAGCATATTCACCCGACTTAAATCCTATAGAGAATTTATGGAATTACTTAAAAGTCCGGCTGTATGCTTATGAAACTGCACTCTTAAGTATGAAAGAACTATTTGAACGGGTTGCAGATATTTGGTACAATGAAATTACAAAGGAATACTGCGAGCAGTTCGTATGCAGCATGCCGCAAAGACTACAACTTGTTTTAAAAGAAAAGGGCGGTGAGATTAATTATTAGCTAATAAAATAAAAAATGTCGACAAAAACCCAAAAAATTGTTCATTTTGATTTTGATTTTTGATTGGATATTTTCCGGCCTTTACGCACAGCACGTGATATGATTACGGTGTAGTAAAGAGCTGAGAAGCAGTGCTTCATAATGGTTTATGTTGAGTGCTGATTGGAGATTATGCGAAGCAGATTCAGTACGAAATGTGTAAAAGGCGGTTCAAAATGAACAATTTTTTGAGGTAGTGTAAATGACGTAGGCTGACAGAAGCATCCCATATTTACTTGACGATATCAACCCACCATACTTGAGATATTTGGTACTTATAATATGAAAAAAGTAGGAAGTCAATAGCTAACAACTACTATTTATTAAGTAAGAAAAAGGAGAGGAACTAATAATTTAGAATGAACCCTGGATTATAACGTCTGACTATTAATTGTATAGTCTGACGTAGGCTGGACTGAGATCAATAATAAAATAATAAATAAAGACATCATTAATGACCAAACACGACAATACTTCAAATTGTCAGGTTATTATCATTATTCAAATACATATAAATATCCATCATAATTCTATTCAATAAACAGTATCTGATTATTCATAACTCTTATATCGTGTATATTTCCTTTGTAAAACTCTGATTCCTTTTTATTCCTATTATTATGTCCGACAATCGTTACACTAAAAAAGTCACAGCTTTCAATAATCAGCTGTTGAGATGAAAGTGAAACTTGGCTGTTCATGGCAGTGACAATTATCAGGATCTATTCTTATTCAAACTCATCTGTAAAGATTTAGCTTAGAATGATAAGATTGTATCTTATTGACATGTCAAAACATGACACTAATCTTTCAAATAATTGAAATAACGCGTAAAATAACGTTATTCAAATCAGTGAGGGATTCCCAGAATAAAAGATAATCTATGACAGACATACAAAAGAACAAATGAAAAGTTTTCATAATCATAATTAGAGATAACACTTGCTAAAGTACCTGAATATCAGAAGAACGATCACAATACAAGATATCAAGCCACTCACTCAATAAGATATAAATACCTGCCTTCAATCAGAATAATTTTTACTTTAACTTAAACTGATATAAAGATCAGTCTCAAAAAGTACTCAAACTGTTTATTTTTGTTTCTACCTTTTTCTCAATTACTATTACCATTATACAACACTTTACACACAGTTCCTGATGCTCAGCACATTTTGAGGACCTTCAGATACCGTATTTCCCTTTTATTTCTTCTGTAGTTTCAACCAACAAAAAAAAGGGACTAATTTAGCTGTCTAGAATTTAAAATGTATGTCCATATTGAGTAGTAAAGTAGAAAACATGAACCATTTAGATAATCCGTTCTCACAAAGTTGATTTTACAACCTTCATATAAATAAAGTATGGAATAAAAATATCGAACTGAATAAGCGAGTCTAAAACAGTATGATATTTGCTTTATTGCAAGTATTTATTTCTAATGGAATTTATGTGAAGCAATTACGTATACATAAAAGCATATATGAATTGATTTTTATTTTATGCGGGAATATCGTTCCAAGCAATAAAGAACATTAATCCCAAACCAATAAACATCGCTACAAACTCTGTAACAGCCTGTTTTCTATCCTTTTTTATGTTTCCTGTTACTTCGAGTAATTCGGGTATGACACCAACAGTAGCGATATATAAAAATCCACCAGCAGCAAAAGGAATAACAAGGTCTCCAATTCGGAGATCTGTGCCAAGCAACCCATTAGCTTTGGTTCCAGCATTTTTTTCTTCTGCTACAACGCTAGAAAGAGAAGACTCCTCAATCATTATACCAATAAAAGTGCCCAAAAATGCACCAACTGCTGTCGTAAACTGAGCCATCATGGCTTTCTTTTTGCTAAATCCAGATTGAACCAAAATAGCGTAGTCTCCAACTTCGTGGGGGATTTCATGAAAGAATACAGCAACGGCAGTAGTGGCACCTACAGCAGGTGAAGCGTAAAATGATGCTGCCATCGCAAGTCCATCTGTCATATTGTGTGTAAAATCAGCCAAAAGGTTCAAGTAAGCACTCAATTTAATTCCATGTTCGTGTTTATGAACGCCAGCGTCCAAGGAGACTTCATTTTCCTTTTTATTAGTAGGTTTGCGTTGTCTCAATCCTTCTTTCTCGCTCTCCTTCTTTACAGCTAAAGAGTCACCGGCTGCTTTTACTTCTTCAATATGACTATGACTATGTCCACTGCCTCCGTTGAATACACGCATCATCTTATCCATAAAGAAAAAGAAAAATAAACCAACAAAAATACCAGAGCCAATAAGAACGTTCTTTTGGTTGTCAATAACAACAACAGCGTTTTCTTCAGTGTGTTCACCCAAAAAAGCATGAGGAAGTAAATGTAAGAAAACATCGCCGAGAAGTCCACCTATTAAACGAAATTAGTTTTTGGATAAACCTAATAATATTTTTCTAATAACATACCGACCGCAAAACTAACAAGAACATTCAGGGAACCAGTGTTAATATCGGGAGGAACAAAATAAAGCAACAAATTTGGAAATATAGAGATGTATGCTGTAGCCAAAATTGAATTGGTCATAGCATTTCCTGGAAAAAGAAGTGCAAATGCAGCAGCCTGTAGAGACATGATATTAACAGTAAAAGAAAATAAATCATTTAATAAATGAATAAACGTGTCATTTTAAGTTGATCTTAAATCACGTGCTTTTTATGTTGTGCTTTATTACTGAACTTTTCTCTCTTTTATAAGCTACAACTAGAACATCCGGGCACACCTTTGTAGTCACATAACCTGTAAAAGAACACCATTCATGTTTACTTTTTATTTTTAAAAAAATAATGGATATTAATAAATCCATATTGTAATGACGATACTCATGGCGTGTTTTCATTGGACGCAATGAAAGAACCTATTTCATTTTGCTCCCAAGTCTTGATTAATCGAATATCAAGATAGCATATAGGATCAAATTGTATCGTTTTTCATTGTGATCACACGAAGTAACTTATTAAAGTATATCGAGAGCCAGATAAGGGCTTAAATGAGACGACTAAGCATTTCCATCCTGTTCAATATATTGTGTTTACAAAGTTATAGCCAGCTTTTTCATTATTGCCGTTAGTTTTTAAGGAGCCGAAACTTAAAAGTCTAGCCGCACACTTTATTTTTTTTTAATCTTTAAATTTGCATACCGTGAAAATGTCTGATCCCAATCATGCTTCTGTCGAGCCAGAGATGTACAGAAAACAAATTGAAGGTAATGAGTCGAGAATTTAAGATATTAAGCTCTAAATGTATATGATTACTAGACATCTTGAATAACTCAGACCTCAGCATCATAACGACGAAAAAAGTTCGTCACGAACTAGAACATAGCATAGGCCAGACCTTAGAACCCATAAAAAAAGAAATTAATGCAATCATCCAAGAAATATTCTTAAATCTTCAGAGCAAACATACTGATGAAAGTGAAAAACAGGAGCCAGAACTCAAAATAGAAGACCTTGTAGTAAATTATAAAGGGGCAACGCCAAAGAAACAGACAAAGAAACCATTAAAAGCAACTAGTAAAAATCCAAAAAAGAGACCAGCCGAGAAAAAGCAACGCGAGATGCCTCTGTTAAAGGTTTTGCCTCCTCTAAGCAATATAATTAAAACTGAATATGTAAGTCGAGCAAAATGATAGTGTACTGCAGTAATAATAATCAAATGATACCAAGTGTTCTCGTACACAAACAGTTAGCAAAATGTGGGACTATATCAGAGAGCATCAATTACAGGATGAAAACGACAAGCGATTTATAAATTGTGATGATTACTTTAAGGAGCTATGTGATGGTACAGAGAGAATCAATGCTTTTACCATAAACAAATACCTTCAAAAATATTTCGAAAAACTTTCGGATGAAGAGCAAGCAGCAAGAAATCCAAAAAAGGATGACCAGCCACCAGCTAAAAAAGTAAAAAAAAACCCTAGAGACATGCCAATTGTTAAAGTACTTCCTCCTTTGAGTGACATAATAAAGGCCAACTATGTAAGTTTTCTACTTAAAGTCTATATCTGCAAATGTTTAGCTTGCTCTTTGTAGTGTTCTCGTACTCAAACAGTTAGCAAAATATGGGAATATATTAGAGAGCATAACTTACAAAACCCAGCCGATAAGAGACTCATTGATTGTGATGAAAAGTTTAAAGAATTATGCGACGGACAAGTTCAGATTAGTTCCTTTGCTTTAAACAAATATACTCAAAAATGTTTTGTAAAAATTCCAGAGGAAGAACAGTTAATAATTAAGAGGAAATTGTACAATGACCAGCCTCGGCAGCAAGAAGGGGAGAGCGATGACGACGATACAGAAGAGAAATAGAAAAAGAATGACAAAGAGATTAAATACTTATCAAAAAAAAAAAAATAAAGCATAGGGCATTTTGTAGCATTTTTTTTTTTTTTAGAGTCACTGGCTGCTTTGCCACATAAAAAATCAAATAATGTATCCACTTTTATGACAAATAATCTCTTGAATGTGTGATTCAGTCATTGAGCTACCATAGGCATTGAGCTACTGTTGATTATTTCATAAGAAGAATTTATATAGAAGGTAGCTGTTTAAAAAATTATACAATTGTGTTGTGTACTTATCATTAATCAGTTCGCTAGATATGAATGTCAACATAACTTTAGGCTTTATAAAAAGCTAAACAAAGCCAACACGTTATGAATCGTACTCAGCAACTCAAAAGCCAGTTACGGTTGAAATAAAACAGAAAAAAATTACAATGAAGGTGCTAACGTAAGAAAAGTGTTTTTGAAATTACTAGATCAGATGAATCCTGATTATCACTTGTAAACAATGATTGCGACACTTAAGCAATGAAAAGAAAGATGAATGGTATCAGGAACGATACATTGTACAGGCGTCATAATTTTAATTCAAAGAATTCTTTGATGTGTTTTAGAATTAGACAGTATGTTTTAAAAGAACGGCTTCTTTTGGCATGGATGTTGTGCACTATATAAATAGTATACAAAATAATGTTTTCATACATCATAAAATTAACATAATATTGTGTCAATTTGTGTTGGCGTACTAGAATACTTATTGCAAAGCATTTGTTTTGCATCAATCAAACGGTTTGATAAGACTATATGATATATAAGGATATCGTAATAACTATTGTAATACTTTGAGTTAAACTGTCAGGCTCTACTTGTGAATTAACATTTTCTAATGGTTTTCTCTTTTCACAAACTTCAGCCCGTCGAATAAAATTAATACATTTTGCTTAGTGTGGAGCATTGCTTGATATTACATCGAAATACTTTGGTAGAGCCCACTTGTGCCATCATATAAATGTAATATATGCTTTCTAAGAATAACAGCTCTTTAAAAAGAATTATAAATGTCTAAGAAATACCCACGATTTTCTTTTGGTCTTCTGCTTCTGGATTTAGTGGAACAAAGGACCCAAACTCAATGGGGTCACTGAGTCGATAAAAATTAGGCTTTACAGCATGAACATCGAAGTTAGATATTTATTAAGTGGTAAAAGCAATTGAAGACTTAAGGTACACATTTTAGAGAAGAAATGGTTGGTTGTTAGTCACAGTACTTATACATTCAAGTCCAATAAATTAAAAAAATTGATCACTGTTGCAATAAAAAAGAACAAGTCGGGAAAACGTAGTGACAATGACCTACCTAAAAAAATTAGCCGGAATCCTGGCCAACTTGCAGGCTTGAATAAAACCGCGGGTATGTTTATTACTAATGAAAAAATGGATATATAGTTTTTGATTGACCTAATCTTATTCGTTTTCGAAAGGTGCTTTATAAGTAAAACGGAAAAGTCATTCGGAGTTCTGGTAGGTATATTTATATTAAGATTACTTAACCAAAATTGTTTTTCTTTCTTTTTCATTGAACATAAAATGACAGGGTCAAAACTTCCAACCTATGATGAGCTGCCTATTGATAGCAAGTACCCTCCCCACACAGCTTGGGGTTTGTGGGGAGAAGATGATAATTATGGCACTCTTAATTTATTGACAGAAGAAATAGTCGCAAAGGTCAGTTTGTTTTCTTTCCAGGTTAAAGTGCCTAATGGTTTTAGTATATTTAGGCAGCAAAATGTGTCCGCCGCGGTGCTGTGTTTCCTCTTAATTGGAAATTAGAATCTCCGCAGCCAGCCCTTTTTGGAAGATCCAGTATTGATCATAGTTACAAGGCGCTTGTTGATGGTGATATGGCATTTGACGATGTCTACAATAACTTCAATACACAATCATCAACACAATGGGATGGTCTTCGTCATGTTTGTCACATTAGCTCTGGTTTGTTTTATAATGGTGTTAAGCCGAGCGAGGTTGCCAGAGGAAACCCTGAATCAAGTG
This sequence comes from Rhizopus delemar RA 99-880, assembly GCF_000149305.1. Classification (NCBI taxonomy): domain Eukaryota; kingdom Fungi; phylum Mucoromycota; class Mucoromycetes; order Mucorales; family Rhizopodaceae; genus Rhizopus; species Rhizopus delemar. The sequence goes on from NW_027137836.1 coordinate 658,478, forward strand.
GTCGCTTGGCTATTCATCATATGGCCCGACGCGGTATCGCTGGACGTGCTGTCTTGCTAGACTATGCAAGATGGGCAGAAAAGAATAGACCCAATTTCAATCCTTTTGAAAGAGATGAGATTACCGTTGAAGAATTAGATCAAGTTGCTGCTGCTCAAGGTGTCACTTTTGAACAAGGAGATATCTTGTTACTCCGTACTGGCTGGATGGCTGCTTATGAAAAGTACGGTGACAGAATTCATGATTTTATTAAAGATCTTGAACAGCCCAGTTGTGCAGGTGTCAAGGCTTGTCAAGATACTTATCGATGGTTTTGGAACCATCATTTTGCGGCCGTTGCTTCTGATTGCTTCCCATTTGAAGCTTTCCCACCTAAGGATTGGTCTGACTCTTGCCGTAAGTGAAGCATTAATTGTTTTTCTTTTTTATACATACTCAGTACCTCTCTCTTTTAAAAATATATAGATGCAATGTTCCTGGGCGGTTGGGGTATGCCTATCGGTGAAATGTTTAGCTTAGAAGAACTTGCAAAAGACTCTGCAGAAGATGGTGTTTACACTTATTTCTTTACAAGTGCTCCTCTGAATAAGGAAAATGGAGTTGCTTCCCCTCCTAATGCTATATGTGTTAAATAAGAATTTATTGTATCCTAATAGTATAATACGTTTTTCTATTTTCTATATTTTTCTGTTTTTATTTTGACTTCTTTTATACATGAAAACGAGATGCTATTTTATTGTTTAATAGCTGTAGGGAAAGGAGGAGGAATTGCTTCTTTGGGAAAGAGCTTTTCTCCATGTAATTTAACAGCATCCTTAATCTTGATAAATTGATCGTCAAATCCAGGAACAGCACCCTTTACAAAAAGCAAATTTAATGCAGGATCGACTTTTACTACTTTCAAGTTTTGAACTGTAACATTTTGACCACCAAGACGACCAGCCATCTTCTTTCCTTTGAAAACCTTACTAGGCCACTAATGTAAAATATAATAAATAAAAACAATTCTTTTTTTTTATTCTTTTTATTTTTCTGTCTTTACCTTACGTTGACCAGTTGAACCAGCTGAACGATGAGTTAAAGATACACCGTGAGAAGCAGGAAGACCTTTGAAATTCCATCTCTTCATAACACCAGCGAAACCTTTACCAATTCTAATAGAAGTTAGATTTATTTGTTTTTGAAGAATCAATGCAAACTTACGAAGGGGCAGTAACATCAACAAACTGGCCTTCCACAAAATGTGATGCTGTTAATTCCGTGCCGATAGGCAAAACAGCATCTTTTGTAACTCTGAATTCAAATAATTTTTGTCGAAGTTCCACACCCAACTTTTTGAAGTGTTCAATCAAAGGTTTAGGGGCATTCTTTTCTTTTTTGGGTGTGCATCCAACTTGCAATGCTGTATAACCGTGCTTTTCTTCAGTACGAACGTCTGTAACAATGTTATTCTCCAACTATTTGTAAAATGTTTAAATAGAGTTCCACTAAAAAGTTAGATAAAATATACCTGCAGTACAGTAACAGGCATGCGAACACCAGATTCACTCCAAACTGATGTCATGCCTTTCTTCTTGGCAATAACGCCAGTTCGAACAGAATTGGGTGTCCATTCAACCGGGGCTGCTTGGAAAGAAGCTGATGTTGTATGAAAGCTTGAAGCAGAAATTGCACGAATTGCAGTTAATCCATTCGAGTTGTTGATAAGTGTGGCTTTTGTAAATAATCGTAAAGCCATTTGTTAATTTTGCTTTCCAGAAAGAGAGAGAATAAAAAAAAAGGTTTATCTCATAACCCTGGAATGGTAATGTCAATCCCCTTAAGTTTCTTTCCCAGCAGATACTTAGCAGTCACGTTACCGGTGGCTTGTTTATCACTTCCATTTGTATGAATTTGCGCACACAATACAGGTGAATGTTGTATTTGAAATGTATACAAATATGATTCATTTACATTGAAGTTGATTGAAAGATTATAAAAAATATTTTATATATGCGTTTTCTGTTGCTTAATGCACTAGATTTTCATCTTTAATGGTTCATATGAATGTCAGCTCATCATTGGGCACATTGTGAAATTGCATGAAGTTTTGAAGGATATACATTTCTCCTTGAAAAACGAAAGAAAGAATACATAGAGAGTAAATAATAAAGTATTATTTACTTTTATATTCAGTTTGCTAGACCTCAGTACATTGACATTGGGGTGTTTGGGGAACAAAAGTGGGACGACGAGTATTTCCAACAGAATCCCAAAAGATATAGCTGGTTTTGAATCAGTGAGTACAAAGAAGATACCACAAGCTTTTGAATGTATTAAGTAGTTTACGAACAATAATTAATTTTTGATATTATAATATTGATACTAATAAAAATAAAATAAAATAAAGAAATAACAAGGTCTTTGTTCAAATAGATAGGGCTATCTCAATTGATGAGACCACCCATATAGCTTAAAGCATTACTTCTCTCAAATTTTCAGCTCTGGGATAGAGATTAAGATTTTTTTTTTACTTGTGACAATGAACAAAGGTATTCTTTATTTTGGTGCTTCGTTATCATTGGAGAATAAATTTACCTTCTTAAAGCAACCATTTGAGTATCAAACTTCGACAATTAAGCTGATTTGAATAAACTCAGCCTGAAAACAGACTGTTATTTTTCACTGAAAAGAGCTTGGTCTTTCTTTTTGTCCTCCTTTTTATCTTTCCTATTTTATCTTTTGTTTTCTCTCGCAGTAAGGATAGTTTCATATAAGAAATAGGTCTTCATATTAAACTTTCATTGCAAATGTCAGAATGGAATTCTCGTCAGCATTTACCCAAGATTTACTGGAACAAAGGCCTTCACGAGTACCTAACAAAGGAAGCAAGAGAAATAAAGTGAGCAAAGCTTGTAACGAGTGTAGGAAGAAAAAGGTAAAAAGAAAATCTTTTTTATTACTCTTTACTCTTTCCCCCTATCTCCACACTGCATTTATTACTATATTTCAGCCATAAGAAACGGCTGATTTTCATCTGGGAAAACAGGAACATTTGTTCCTTGTTTTTTATTGAATCTTACTCGTCAAGTTTCATTGAGTATGCATGAATTAAACTTGCATTCTAGGTACGCTGTGATGGAGCTCAACCATGTGAAAGATGCCAAAAATCGGCAATAGAGTGTAACTTCTCAAGTATTACACCTAAAAAGGGACCACCAAAAGAATATTTGGAGCCATTTGAGCAGCGTCTGAAAACAGTGGACATAGCTTTACAAACAATGTATAAAAATGATGAACAGCAACAACAACCTGTAAATCTTGATTCAACGATAACAACAGCCATAGGTGGTCTCAATATTACTTCTATTGGGTATGCATCCTATGTACCCGAGTTGCCTTTTCGCTTAGATCGTATCGAGCCATGTCAATCTAGGGACAATAACTTGAATGCAGAGCCTCCTCAACCGCACCTTAATATCAAGCCTGAAGTATCTATGAGATTTGACCTGATCCAATGCTATTTCGATCATGTTCATCCCTCTATTCCATTTATAGACAGATCTTCGATGGCAGCACCCCAGCCACCATCTTTGCTTCTTAGTGCTATCTATGCAGTTGCTTCAAGATTTCATCCCCAAGAACAACAACAGACGGGTGACCCCCCTGGATGGTCTTATTATAAAATGGCGCTAAGCATCATTGATATATATTTGGATACGCCAAGGCTTTCTACTGTGCAAGCTTTGTTGCTGCTTGTAAAATATCATGAGCACATTCAACGATCTGGATTTTTCTGGAGAACAAAATCTTTACTTCAAATTGCTGTTCAAATGGCAAGCGACCTTGGTCTTTCAAGACAGTCCTTGAATAGTTATGGATATGAGTCAGAATATCGTAATAGAGTATTCTGGGCAGTGTATGTGTATGAGACACTGATGAGGTAAGCTATAAAAAAAGCGTTCAAAAGGGCTTAGCATGATTGAAAACGATTTTTGTGTATGTAGCACTGAACATGGCTTTCAGCCCTATTTCCTTCCTAATGAATGTACAGCTCAATATCCTCAATACCTTGAAGATGAACAAAGCGATGACTACAATAACGTTACCAATTTTCATTGGCTGTCCAAGGTAGTACATGTTCAGGGCTTTGTGCTCCAATTTATGCGATCAAAGCATGTCACAGACACTAGCCAATCTTTCGATGAGCAGACAGAGTTTGCTAATTTAGAAAAAAGGCTACAAGATTTAGGGCAAGGAATACCACAGATTATGTCCTCAAACGATGACATACATGTCTATTTTATTCATTTGATGTATCATGTTGTTAACGTTCTCTTATATCGACCTTATGCGTTTTCAAGCTATACCAATGATTCACAGTACAACTTTTATTGTCAATCTTCTGCATCCTCCATAACAGACATTGTAGAACATGTATTATCAGAGAGGGGAGCAGATTCGTTCTATGATACTACACGTGGGCATCAGCAAATCATTTACTGCTTAACGACAGCTATCACAGTACAAAGATCAGCAAAGAATATGGTTACTTACCTTCAACCATTTGATTTATCTCAATATGAAAAGACAGCTTCTATATTAAGCGTACTTGTTCAAAAATCACCAGTGACAGAAATAGAAGACGTATCTGTAGTGGACAGTCAGTCCTGGTCTGATACAAGAAAAAAGCAAGAGCTAGCTTCGTCTTCTAATACATCATCAGCGAGATCATCTCCTTTAGACACATCACTTACTTATCCCCAAAGCCCTACTTCACCTAAAATAGTAAAAAGAATATCAAGATCATCTTTGCAAATCCCTTCAACGCCCGATAGTATTTCGTATGCATCACCATCTACTGGCTCGATTACACCAGAATCTATAGTTTATCAAAGAGGCCGGTCTGCTTCTAATAGGTTAGTCTATGCCCAGAACAGGTTGTCAGCTCCTTCCCTGAGCACCCTTTATCAGCAGCACCCAAACTATTATCCGCCACAACTGCAACAGCTGGCTTATCCACAGCAACAGATGACAAGTCTCTCGCAACCTTCTTCACCCACTACGCAGTACCTTTCCAATATCAACGGTATCCCTTCAGCAGAGCAATTCCATAACACACCATCTTCACCCAATCGTCGTCCAATCTCACAAAAATTGAGCAAAAGAAGAAGCACATCCTTTGTAGGCGATTTCACCATTCCTGCTCAACGACCGACCCGTACAGCTACCGGCCGGCCCTATCCAAATGCTCGCAGACATACTGTAACTAATTCAGTACCACCTAACCTTATGAACATCATGATGGATCCTGCATCTACCGCAGTTGGTGACCTTTATTCAAACCCCAGTACGATGGCTCGAATGAATCGTTACTCAGCACCGCCCAATACCCTACTTCCATATAATATACCCTTGGCAACTCAACCAGTGATGATGGATTCTTCCTTCCCGATGGATCCCGTTATACCTGATACACCCAATGAGTCCATGATGAGAATATTAATGAATACGGATAGTAACTACAATGCCTTTTCTTCTCAACAATAGACGTTTTCTATTTGTGATTGTTTAAAGTAAAAAGATGAAGTAGTTCCATATTGCTCATCTCTTCCTTTCTTAAAAGTAAATAAAAAAAAAAGAAAAGAATCCAAGGTACAGAACTTTTTTTTTTTTCTCTTATTTCTTTTTAGTGAGTTTGGTTGTCTGTAAAATTAATGTCAAAACTTTATTTTAATTGTAATCTCAGTTTTACATGATTTCTTCATATAACATAACTTTTAAGGGATAGAACAAGATGCTTGATTAGTATTAAAGTGATAGGATTCCATAAGAATAGAAAAAAAAAATACTATTATTATTATACAGAGTAAAAAGAAGAATAAGCGTATAAATAAACTAAATGTTTTATTTAATCATAATTTTAGCGCGATTGCACAAACAATTGACTACAGTTTTTATACAATAATATGTGCACTCTATTCATCACGGACTATCTCTTTTATATAGCTATATCCCTTAGAATTTGGTCAAATAGAGTAAAATAGATGCATTTAAGATGATCAAAAAGATCACTTTCTTATACCATATTGGGAATAGAAATGCCGCTTGAAAAATAGAGGGGAAAGAAAAAAAAAAAACATTTGTATAAAGCACAGACGTAAAAAGAGCAAAATTGTGGGAGTCAAGAGCTGTAAGATATTAAGTACTTGTATTCGCTATATATTATTTAGCGTAGTATGTATAAATCTAATTTTTATATGAAAAACCTTACAAAACAATGAGCAAATTTTTTCATTATCCGAATACCGATTAAATGTTAAACCAATAAATAACCTTTCTTTTATCAAGGATAAGATAAGGAAAAAAATCAAGCTTAAACTTTTATATTATTATCGCTATGGATATCTCAAACAGCTAACAGAAAGAAGTCTTTGGTATGGCTACCAATTGATTCTGTTTAATACCCATTCAAGTTTCAACTCAAAGTCTTACAAGGTGTAAAATAGCTCATTTTTAAGCTTCACCTAAATCCTGTGACGGGTTTATTTATGACTCAAGACTTGTCTTGTCTTTTTTTTTTCTTCTTCTTCTTCTTTGCCTATTTGGCCTTTCTCTTCTTTATTTTATTTCTTTTTCTTATTTAAAAATGGAAGAAAAACAAATCATATCAACCAATGTATTGTTATTAAATGAAAACAGTATACTCCTTCCAAAAAACGAGCAAAAATCTACTTTTCGAAAGCAATTGGATGACCTTATCTTTGGCTCGGTATGACATAGAAAGAAATAAATGTATGAGAGACTAATAGGATAGCAAAGGTGGCAGGTATGGTTGGTAAAGTGGTTGAATACCCATTCGATACAATCAAAGTTAGGCTACAAACCCAACCTTTGGATCAACCGTACTTTTCTGGTCCATGGGACTGCTTTAAAAGTATAATGAAGCAAGAAGGTTTTAGAGGATTATTTACAGTAAGCTCAATAGATAAAACAATGATTTATGTGAATAACGATATATAAAAAAAAGGGAATGTCATCACCACTTGTTGGCTCCATGATTGAAAATGCTGCATTATTTGTGGGTTATCGACAGATACAAAGATTAATTAGAGAATACTCGACAAGCATAGAAGAACTTGATAAACAAAAGAATATACCAGAAGAAGATTTGCCACCTTTACAAATGAATCAATTAGTATTAGCAGGTGCTGCATCTGGAGCAATTGCTTCGTTTGTATTGACACCTGTAGAATTAATCAAATGTAAATTACAAGTTCAGATTGGAACAACGGCGCAATCTTTAAACCATCAATTCACTGGACCATTTCATGTTATGCGACACGTTATGCAAACACACGGCCTTACTGGTTTCTATAGAGGATTTTTGGCTACTTTATTAAGAGAAGCAGGAGGTGGAGCATTCTGGTTTGGTACTTACGAATTTGCTTGTGCACAATTTGTCAAGAAACGTCAAGCTGAGACAGATAAACCTTTTCTCAAAAAGGATTTGTCTCCTATAGAATTAATGATCAGTGGTGGTTTAGGTGGTATGGCATACAATGCCTCACTCTTTCCAGTCGATGTTATCAAATCACAAATGCAAACCGATGAGCAATTATTGTCTTCTTCAGGTCAACGTACATTTAGTCAGACAGCCAAAGAGATTTATTCAGCGGGTGGATACAAAGCGTTTTACAGAGGCTGTGGTATTACAGTTGCACGTAGCGCACCAACCTCAGCTATTATTTTCTTGACTTATGTAAGTTTAATCATCTTTTAAATCTTATCTACATACTAATCCATACCTTTAGGAACTTTTGAATCGACAATTTGGAAGTTAGACAATTCCAATTTTCGCTTTATCTGATCGCCATTCACCCTCTCTCTCTTTGCCATATTCTTTTCCCCTTTATCACCCAACTTATATATAAAAAAGGCGGAGTCGTTTTTTATAATTTCAAATACAAAATATATCATACTATGCCAATATGAGTAATATTATCAAGTTAAATTATTTTACATACATGAGTAAATATCAATTTAGACGTTTCCTTTTTGTTTGTCTTTCTCTCTTTATAATACATAACAAATTACAAGTGTTGGATTAAAGTGTATTATTATTTAGCCATATGAAGTCGCTAATTGAAATAACAATCCAATCAATTAAAATTAAAGTGCGCTATTTATTGTGTTACTACACAGTCTATTGGTTTTTTTTTTAATGTTTATTAAACCTCAGCACAGTGTACAGTGCCTTCAACTCCAAATGACATTTTTCAAATTGTGAGATAGAATTACGTCCCCAATTGACGGGAGTTAATATCCACATACAATATCTTTCTGACACCTTGCAAATACAACAAGTCAAGCTCTTTGAAGTAAATTAACTTTGTCGTATCAATTTTATATTCTTTTCTCAAGGAAACTTTACTACTTTTTGTTGTTTGATCTACAATACAAGATCTGGTGCCTGCTTACTATAAACAAACCAAATTTAACACAAACCTTTGATCTCAAATCCTTTTATACTTTAAATAAAGGTCAAATTTATTTTTAGACTCTTAAGGCCATATAACAAAAGGATTTAATATTATAAAAAATTACAATGGTAAATCAAATCTTTAAGGTTTATTGTATGTATCATTGAGAATAAAGTATAGCTTGAAAGCCTATTGCGACCACTTTTACTTTCTTCGCTTCGGCAGTATTTGTATTTTGTTTGTTTAATTAGTGGAATAGCTTTGGTTATATTAATGTAGATATAACTGCCTTCCGTTTCCACAATTTTCAATGAAGATAGAGAAAAAAATGCAGAAGTTGCTAATATGTTATTGTATGATGACAAAAAATATAGCAAGAAAAAGAGAAGGAAAATTAAAAAGGATAGAAGAAGAAAAAATAGAAAGAAGAATAGTAAAGAAAAAGAGTACATTAAATTAATCTGCTTAGCACGCAGAATGTAATACTAGCAGCGGCAAAATAAATAATGCTTTGCAAAAACAAAATAAAAAAGGTTATGAGATGGGACAAGCGCAGATTTCAAGCCTCCTCAAGCAACCCCCGAGTTGCTTTTGTTAATGGTATGAAGAATAAAGATATCAACCATATAAAGGGCCCTGTCTCTGATCAACCATGATATTACAAAAGTAATTAAAACTGAGACCCAAAGTTTAAATCCATTAGCATTGGAACAAATTTCTATTATTGCTAACATTTTATTTTACTGGCATAGTTAAGTCTGCAATTCTTGTAAGAACAAAGACTCGCGTCAACAAAGTTCTCAGATGGAAAGTATATCGATAGTATATTAAATGGTAAATACCCATGACATATTGCTTTCTATCTGAGGGGGTAAAAGAAGACCATCCATCTTCCAACGGGAAATTTCCATAGTAGATACGTTTTCATCTTCAAAGGTTATTTGGATATTTACAAAATAAGATACTTGATATTAAATGTTGATATGTCTTGCATACAATTTTACAATGCTTCGCTTTGTCTGAAAATTACTTTTTTTATCTGAAATTAAGTTTTATTTTGTCCGAATTTAGTGAAACTGTACAAATATAACGCACATGAATTGACAATGAAAACAATAAACCAAAAGAATATTGTGCTATATTTTAAGCCAAAATTTTGTTACAGAAGTTAGCATGAATTAAATGAATGTTGGGTTACAAATAAATTATTCAATCATGCAAATAAATGGCATAAAAGTCTTCTTTCATTTTTTCATTCTTGGAAAATACAAAAAAAAACCACGCCATTCTAAATACAGGCGCAACTTATCTTGTATATCTTTCAATCAATAACGAAAGGTGTGAATGAAAGTAAAAAAAGGGGTCGGAGTGCCGTACATAAAACAGCCCACATCATGTTCCCATATGATTTCACTCTTACTGCCACAAGTCACAGTTCATGTATAAACCCATATCATGTTTCACATTCTCTTTCTTCTTTTTTTTTTTTCTTCTTCTTTTCTTTTCTTCTTTTCTTTAAATATAACATGTAATTATTCAAAGTAATAAAGGTACACGACTTGCAGTAACGCTTTTTTTTTTAGCTTTTTTTTTTCTTTTGTAAATGGCCAAAGGACTTTCACATATAGTTTTTGTTGCCAGTACCGAAGAGGCGTATCGTAGTACAATTAATTTTTATAAAGCTTTTGGCTTCAAGTTGGTTGGTGTATCGGATGAAGAACAAAACGAGACATGGTTAAAGTTAGACTCCAATGAACACGCTATGACTTCTGACATTGTCATTAAACTCGTCTTGAGCGTGGGCTCGATACCACGTCCTGGACCAGACAAAGAATCTGACTGGGCACATAATCCTTCTGCTATAACATTATCCGTGATGGATGTTGGAGTAAAGTAGATTCGATATAAATATGAGCATCATATTGATTGTTTGTCACTGTGTTTAGGCTATTAAATCTCAACTGGATACTTTGGGATCTGTTTATCAAGACAGATCTATAAAGTCATTTAGTGGAACCTTCCAGTTGATCGAAATCTACTGCTTGGATCCTTTGAATAATACTATTGTCTTTTCAAACAAGCCCTCTCTTCCAAGTCTTTTAGAGAACTCATACCCTGGCGTGCCAGAAAAGAAAGACAAAGTTAAGAAGATTGGTGTCTTAACTTCAGGTGGTGATGCTCCTGGTATGAATGCCTGTGTTCGCGCTGTTGTACGCTATGGTATTTCAAAAGGATGTGAAGTGTTTGCTATTTATGAGGGTTACCAAGGTAAGTTATACTTATTGAAAACAAACAGCATATACAAATTTGTATTTGTATATAGGCTTAGTTGATGGAGGAATTAAACGAATGGATTGGAAGAGTGTTCGAGGCTATTTAGCAGTGGTAAATTCATTGATTATTTTAACAATGTTGCTTCTGAGAATATCCTTTTTTATTAAGTGTCTATTTTATGTAGGGAGGTACAACTATTGGTACAGCAAGATGTATGCCATTCAAAACACGCGAAGGACGTCTTCAAGCAGCAGAAAATTTGATTAAGAATGGTATCGATGCACTTATTGTTTGTGGTGGTGATGGCTCGTTGACAGGCGCTGATGTATTTCGTTCTGAATGGAGTGGTTTAAATCAAGAGCTTCTAGAGAGCAACAGAATTACTCAAGAAGAATCCGAGACTTACAAATATTTGACCATTGTTGGTTTAGTTGGTTCAATTGATAATGACATGTCATCTACTGACATTACAATTGGTGCTGTCACCTCTCTTCACCGTATTTGCGAGGCAGTTGACTCAATTGGCACTACCGCTTTATCCCACTCTCGTGCTTTTGTGGTTGAAGTCATGGGCCGTCACTGTGGTTGGTTGGCCTTAGCTGCTGGTATTGCTACTGGTGCCGATTTTGTTTTTATTCCAGAAAGACCTCCTGCTGAGGATAATTGGGAAGAAACTCTGTGCGCTGTTGCTCATCGCCATCGTCAGCTCGGTAAAAGAAAGACGGTTGTCATTGTTGCTGAAGGTGCTATGGATAAGAATTTGAACCACATCAAAGCAGATGATATTAAAAAGATCCTTAGTGAACGACTTGGTTTAGATACTCGTGTCACTACACTTGGACATACTCAACGTGGTGGCTCACCTGCAGCCTATGATCGTATCTTGGCTACCATTCAAAGCGTTGCTGCTGTTGATGCCGTCTTGAGTTCTACTCCAGACACACCTTCTCCTATGATTGGCATGAACAACAATGAAGTAACAAGTGGCCACTTAATGAATGCTGTCAAATTAACACATGAGGTAGCAGAAGCTATTGAAAAGAAAGATTTTGCTAGGGCAATGGAGCTTCGCGATCCTCAATTTATAGAAGAACTTGAGGCTTATACGGCTACAACCATTTTAGATGATAACACCATGTTGCTTCCTCCTCATCGTCAACTTCGCATCGGTATTATTCATGTTGGTGCACCTGCAGGTGGTATGAATGCAGCCACACGAACAGCTGCACGCTACGCTATTAACCGTGGACATAAACCATTTGGTATCTATAACGGTTTCCCAGGCTTAGCTCGTGGATCAGTCGAGGAGCTTTCCTGGATCGCTGTAGATGGATGGACCTCTCGTGGAGGATCTGAATTGGGCACAAACCGTGCTGTTCCCGGTGAGGCTGTCGATATGGGTATGGTTGCTTATCAACTTCAAAGGTATAACATTCAATCACTCTTGATTATTGGTGGATTTGAAGCTTTTAGTTCACTTATCAAGCTCGAAGAAGCACGTCACCAGTATCCCTCTTTATGTATTCCTATTGCTTGTATACCAGCCACTGTTTCTAATAATGTTCCTGGTACTGATTTCTCTCTTGGCTCTGATACAGCTCTGAACGCCATTGTCGATTCATGTGATGCCATCATTCAATCAGCACGTTCATCTCGTCGCCGTGTATTTGTTGTAGAAGTACAAGGAGGTCGATCTGGTTATTTAGCTGTAGAGGCGGGTTTGGCTAGTGGTGCAAGTACGATTTATATTCCAGAAGAAGGTGTTAACTTGTCTCGTCTCCAATCAGATGTTAGACACTTGATGGCCATGTATATGGATGATTCTGCTGATAAATCAGAGGGCAGAATTATTCTTCGTAACGAAACCGTCAGCAAGACCTATACAACTGATGTTATTTCTGATATATTGAAAGAAGAAGGTCATGCCTTATTCGATTCTCGCACTGCAGTGCTTGGTCATATTCAGCAAGGCGTTAACCCTAGCCCACTGGATCGTATCAGAGCAACACGTCTTGCTAAATGCTCACTTGACTTCTTTGAAAGACATACAGCCGCTACCCTAGAAAGAGCACATAGTTTAAGTGGACCGGCGCCTATTGACTTATGCAGAGTCGAACAATCAGCGGCTGTCATTGGCCTCTCTGGTGCCGATGTTACCTACCGCTGTGTTAAGGAATTGATTCCTTTGACAGATATGAAGAACCGCAAGCCTTTGGATGCATGGTGGTTACCCCATCGTCCTCTTGTCGATCTTTTATCTGGCCGTGGTTTATTTACACCTCAAGCTCAAGCTACAATGAATCGCAGTAATTAAATATTGTTTCCAGAGACCTCTTTTCTCGTTTTGACAAATATTGACATATCTTGATTATATATTTTTTTTTTTTTCATAAACCTCTTCATAATAAACTCAAATTAGCCTTTTCCCTATTACTTGTAAACGATACTGTCAGTACATAGCTTTGCTATCAAAATAACATTAGTATGCAATATATAGCTCAATGTATTATACAAAAGGGACCAAGCTTTTCTGATAAACCAAGTTAGAATGATTAATCATGATTGCTTCTTTAAACTTAGGAATTGCAAAATACTCGTCTGCGTGATACCTAAAATCCTATAAACAAATGTTCAAATTTTTACTGATTTACATTAATTTTATTGTACTTTTTAATTTTAATAATAGTCATAAATACAATAACATAGAAAAGGATTATGCTATAAATAAATAAAGATAGCAAAGTATATTTCAGCAATAGACACTATTTGAGCTTCTTGTTTTATTTTTCTTCTGAAATACAGTGCTTCCACCATCATTTGGAAATCATTGGTCGAAATGTAAAACCCAGCTGGTCATCTTTTTGGGACTCAATTTGTTACTTTTTTTAGATTCAATTTGACAGTTTTATAAATTTTATAGCATTTTTAGAAGGTAATATCGCGTTATAAAAGCTTTTATAATATAAATTATACAGATAATGACATTTGGGATGCGACATTCATTTTTGGAAGCACTATATTTGGTCGTTACAGTGCCTCCAGTGCTAAATGGCGCTTTTAGAAAACACGAGAAACATAGGTAGTAGATCTATCTAATTCGACCATGGCACACGACAATCCGGAATGTAAAATACCAACAGTACGAATTGCAGTTGATCGGTTATCATAGTCAATCTCTTTGAGTAATACATCATCTACCATGTCTTTGAGCATTCTAGGCAATTTAATAAATCCTTCCTGCATGAACTTGGTACCATAATCTTCTTCAATTCTGGGTTTTGCCTCACAACCACCAAACTTCAATGGTAAGTTGTGGCCATTATCATACTGCCGGAACGCAAGATCACGTTTATGACCGTAGGCGAGACGAGACATGTTGTTGATTGCCGCTGGGGTGCGGTTTTGATTCATTCTTCTTTTGCTACTGAGGCTAGCGCTTTCGCCGGTTACAGCTTCGATCCCTTTGACCTTGTCGAAACATGACTCTATCATCGACCAAATATGAGATTGGTACCAGGCTTCATTGTGATGACGATCCATATTTCCGAATTCGTGTTCCCGGACTAACGAATGTACCACGTGGTTGACCCAATCTTCATCTGCATTTATATCTTTGTGGTAATTAGCATGAAATTGATGGTTTGTGCCTAATGCAGTACGAGTCTTTTGTGAGGAGTCAAGATTATAACTGTTTAAAAAGGTTTTGAATTCTTTTGTCGGGAATGGCATTGATTTTTTTTTTTTTTTTTTTTTTGGTATTCCTTGACAAGCAACGTGTCATACAATTTGTTGACCATTTTTTGAATCAAACCCACTCTCACTTCCTGATGTTCCTGGCCTGGAGACTTTCTGGCGTATCCAATGACTGTGAAGTCATTTCTCTTGAGGTTCTTGACATATGCCTAGCACTTTGGCAGATGCTCCATAATTGATAAATCAATGCCATTCAAATATTCATTTTTTAATGTCCATAATACTCGACATCGAACCTTTGAACCGTTTTGATCCTTCAATACTTTTCGTTCCTGTTCTTGGTTCATATATAAAACTTTCTTGGTGTTGCACCACTTTATGAAAGATAACAACGATTTCTCATCAAATCTAGTTGTATATAACATAATCAAAGAAAAAATATCCCTGGATGAGACTTTCCTTTTTATGTAAAGTGATTCGTTCCATGGCTCAGTTGGGACATACACTTGATTCAGAAACTGAACAATCTGAGCATCGTGCACTATTTAATAGTATTAATAACTAATATATCTTCCTTCGAATATAGTTTTATGACTATCGCAATTACCATGAGCAAGTAATTATAGTTAAAAGCTGAAAAAAAGTTTTGTGCAGCAGTTTTGTCTGTTACTGCATATACATCGTGGTTTAAATTCATGTACAATTTTTGATCATTTTATAGTATATTATATAGACTAGCCGACCTGCTCGCTACGCTCACTTAACGGCCGCCATCGCCTCACGGCTCGGACCCTGGCTTCCCCCACCACCACCCACACGCCCACACCATTTAATTGAGCGTTAATAAAATGCAATGTTATTGATAATAATAATAATATTGTTTATAAGGCAACATGTGTGTTTTAACAGTAATAATAAAGCTATATATAGTGATCAGATGTAAATTGATTGGGATTATTGTTGTGATATTAGCGAAGTAAAATTTCAGGATAAACAATGTTTTCAGTCTTAGTTGAATTGACGCCTTTTTTTTTATCAAGCAATATAGAAAGTCCAGATACAGATGTTACTCTTGATAAGGCGACATATAGCTGGCCATGAGTAAAAACGGGTAAGCGAAGATCAACTCCAACAATTTTAAGGGATTGCCCTTGTGATTTGTTGATAGTCATTGCAAATGAGGGCCTTACTGGAAATTGCTTTCTAGTCAAAGTGAAAGGATACTCATTTTCAAGAGTAGACGGAGTGAAACGTGGAATTACTTCAACACGGCCATCAACACTTGGTAGTTTCACTTTCAAAAGAAATTCGCCAATACTCAAGACAGTTACTCGTGTGCCATTGCATAAACCTTTTTCTACATTGATATTTCTTAATATCATGACAGGCATTCCAACTTTTAATTCTAAAACAGAAGGAGGCAGTCCATGAGGATTTAAGCTTTGAAGGTATTTAGTAGGCATTTGGCGGTCCTCAGAGCCAGTTGAGTCTTCTTGAGTAACGCGATCAACAGCAAACAATGAAATTTTGTTGCCAGGCAATTGGTCTAAAACATATCTGTTGATCTCATCCACTAAATCATTTTTTGGTGCGATAATAGTCTTTTCTTGAAAAAATTCAGGATCTAAAGTTTGCTCCATAATTTCTTTTGGATAAATTGAATCGACAAACGTGGTAAGAGAGTGATATTGCGAAATATAACGTGGCAAGAATATTTTTCCATTTAGAAGGGAATTATAAGATAAACTACCAATCCATTGTGAAAATGATTGGTCAATAGGGCTACTACCAGATAGGCGCATGTTTTCTGTGAGCTTGAGCTTTTTTAGATTTGGCCAAATTTCTATTGATTTTGCTAATGAAGCTTCGACTATATGATGGCGTTGACCATTCTTGACAACAGGTCCAATTTGGGCAAAGTCGCCTCCCAAGACAACAGGGATACCACCAAAGAGCGAGCCGAAGTTTGAGCAAATGTCTTGCAAAGTTCTACTGACAGCCTCAAAACAATGTCTGTGCTGCATAGGAACTTCGTCCCAAATTATCAAGCTACATTGCCTTAACATGGCAGCAAGGTCACTATTTTTTTTGATTAGACAAACCGAATCAGGATAGATGTTGAGAGGAATCTTGAAGCGAGAATGTGATGTACGACCACCAGGAAGCAAAAGAGAAGCAATACCAGATGAAGCAACGCAAACAACAATCTTTCCTTGTCGTCTAAAGTAATGACAAAGGGTGTTGTAAACAAAAGTTTTGCCAGTACCGGCAGGTCCTTGAAGAAAAAAGTGAGCAGTATTAGGATTGCTTGATATACTGTCAATTATCTCATCAAATACATCCTTTTGACCAATATTCATCATAGATATCTTTTGTTGATAATTCTGTTCCTCCACATTTCTATCATATGCAACTTCGGCTTGGATAATCACATTACTGTTAATCGTGCTAATCTGTTCCATTAAAGATCGCCAATGAAATAGTGGTCCAGGCATATTAAAATCTGCCAGAGTCTTACCAGCATCTATGAGAGCTTGCTCAAGTAGATATAGACCATAATCAAGCTTAGGCAGGTTTTGATGGAAGGCATTTGATGTATCATCACTACACAGTTGGTTGAGAAGTCCCAATTGTGCAATGCGAACATCTAAATCATCACAGATATTCAAGCAGAAACGATCCCAAAGGGCTTTGGGTTCATTCAATTCTTGAAACAATAAAGCAGAAACAAAAAGGGAACGCAAACTTGATCCTGAAACGAATTCAACAGCTTCTGAAAAGCATTTAAACCATTCTTGATCATCTTCAATCAGGTGCAATGCTTGACATGCCGCTCGAAAAGTAGAATATACTACACCGTTGACAGTTTTTAAATTCTCAAACGAAGTAGGACCCCGAACGACAGTGAGCAACAACCGCAGGAAAAACCTTTCGCCAGCAGTGGGTGTACAGTAGTACATTCTGCCTACAGCATAGCCTTTTTTTCTGGCTTGCCATGTTCTTTCTTTATTTTTCCAAATGTAATGAGATGGAAATTCTTGATACAAATAATTACGTCCATCATCATGTGTCAAGTTGTATTTGAAAAATCCCATCAAAGTTGAATAAGTGTTGTCCAAAGTTTGCTGTATCTCTTCAGCATTTGATTCAGGATCGAAATACACAGGCTGCTCATTCTCTAAGTGAATAGCAAGTGAAGTGACCGAGGGGTCCTCTTCATGCATAGGATATTCAAATAATCGCCATACAGCTTCAGTAGGTCCGATATATCTGCTTGTAAGATACCTTTCAATCTCATCATTTTCATATTTTAGATATACTGTGGTACGGTCAGGGCCTTTATAAACATATTTGTTTATATACTTGATAGCATCAATACTACCACACAATTCAACATTTATGTGTGCTTTGTATTTCTTGGTAAGAAATGGATTGTAAGGTACAACATGTTGATTGGTCAAGTATACAGACATCATTCCATTAGTTTCTTTATCCTTGATTTGAACACGATGAGATCTTCCATCCAGTCGTCTACGATACAAGGGGTATGAGTCCGGCATAACAGCAGTGGTGGGTTGAAAAGGCTTTGGAAAGCTTTTAGAGCATTTCAAAACACCGTATGCATCAGGAACCATGCATGGACATTTGGGATTGATATTTCCACAAGGGCCATGCATCATTTGTCCAGAGACTAAGTCTAGAAGCTCAGGATCATCATCGGATGGCAGCTCAGCGCAAATCACTTCATCAATCTTCTCGGGATCACGAAATACGCTATCATCACCTTCAAGAAACAGCAAAAGATGGCAATGAGGCAAGCCTCTTTTTTGGTATTCAATCGTTCGGATTAGACCTTTATAATCGCCAAAAATTTTCTTTTTCTTAAGGTCATGCAAGAATTCACGAAGCTTCAAATTGAACACTCGAGTAACTAAATCGGGACGATCTGCTGCAGTTTGCATTGGCCGCTGATTGCTTGGATCTTTAATGAGCTCATTTGTTATCTCTTCCCATTTTGGATTTGCCGTGAAGGTGATGAAAAAGGTAGGTTTACCAAAATGTCTCACTATAGCCATTGAGTCTTGATAAATTTTTGCCATAAATCTTGGACCTCCTACATAACTACTTGGTAAGATGAACTTGGTGCCAACTGTGCTCAAATCGCTGTTGTCATGGGCTAAAGCATCTGTTAAGCCGTTGTATACATCTGCCCATAAATTACTTTGGTTATCTCTGATCCACTCCAATTTATTCTGATCGCAGACAGCCCAAACATCGACAACATATTGCTGAAATAACCTCTTAGACAAAAAAAGAGTAGGAACTTCATTTGCTCTACTATGAAGCCTAAAGCGATAATATGCTCTTTGAGGGAGCCTATTCCTCTGACGCTCAACCTCAACGTTACTATTAGGAAGATTGACAGCTGAAAGCCTCAAACCCCAATGCCATCCATAATCACCACGTGGAAATAACAACACATAATGCAATGGCATGAACGCGGCGTGAGTTTGATTAATTCTTTTAAAAGAATTACTACCATGCTCAATACTATTGCGGTAAGTGATTTTAATATCTCTGAAGCTGGATCCAGCAAATTCAGTTAGAATAACAGCTGCTATTTCACTTGTGGTAGGCAAATTTTCTGTTCTTCTGTCATTTCCTGTTACTAAGTCCATAGTCATTTGAGGACTAAGTCTGATGTGAAAGGGAGTTGATTCCTCCTCGTTTGATGCTTGTCTCTCATATTCATCTTTAAGAATCTCATGTGCATGCTTATAAATGTTGACAAAAGGGTTGACATTATCAGTATGAAGCATGTTTGTGAGCTGCTCAATTAAATTAACATTGAGATCAGGATTGTTTGCAACTCTATTGTTGACACCAAAAGCAGGGTCGTAGATATACAGTTGTGCATATGAAGGTACAGCGTTTCTGTTTTCTGATACCTCCGAGTTGCCAATATGATTGATAGGTCCTTGTAAGTGATATAGCTTGCCGTGTATCATGAATAAAGAAGGACCAGAACCAGACCGACCTGTTGCACTGACTATATTGCAGCCAACCGAAGTAAAAGCAAAGGCCATATTGAATTGTCTAATATTCTTTAAAAAATGGGTAGACAACTCATGGTTACCAGTAAACAAATCCTTTAAAAGTTGAGGTGGGTCTCTCAGAGCATCTACTTTTACGGCACCATGCTTACAACAGGACTCCCAACTTAGAGCAGAAGCAGGAACGTTTACTGGTTTTTCTGCTGTCCAATGGAGTGCACCACAGTGCTGACATACTTTGTCCATACGACCTGGTGACCACGAGGTGAATCTGCTCAATTCTGATATATAAGCCAAAGGCTTTCTAGCTACCGAAGTTCTTGTGTTTTGAGTACGATAGTGGTTTACTCGTCGTGTCTATAATATATAAGTTAGATAAACACTTTTATGTTTCGGTCAAAATAAGTTATTACACGACAGTTCTCGCAAGTTCTATAACGACCAGGGTTAGGCATATGCACTCTACAACCACTACAGTGACGAGGTTCGTTAGTTTCAGACATAGTAGTAGTAAAAGTTTTACAGAAATAAAGAAAAAGAGGGAAAGGTTAAAAATTTAGCTCTCTGCCAAAGAAGCAGCCATTTTTTTTACATCGTGGTTTAAATTCATGTACAATTTTTGATCATTTTACAGTATATTATATATAGATAGATAGATTTCTTCAAGTTCCTCTGTTGTGAAAACGTTGTACTGCGCATAATTCTTGTCGTATGAGTCTATAATCAGCGATCTGTTAGGATGATCTGCAGAACATTGAATCCCAAATTCGAAAAATTCGTTGTCTACACTCTTCCCGATAGAGAGAAACCATTTTGTAGAGTTATCCAATTTCTTAAACATTGATTCAAATTCTGTATTGTGCTCTTCAGCATCTGGACTACTTTCGATATGAGATTCTGGGGCTTGAGATTCTAGTATCGCAATTTCATTCTTGACCTATTTTTCATCGTCTGTTCAAGAGAGCTCTTGTTCACCATAAATTTTTCTCGAAATTTTAAATAAAAATACTGTTTGACAAGTATGGTGTTCAGGGTCTAGATATCGAGTCTCTATTAATATGGACAACGGCATAAATATACTGAGGTATCCTCACCTTTTCCGGGTTATATCGTGCATTTCTAGCCCAAAGTATACAGTCTCTATGAATGTCTGTTTTCTTGAGTTTCAGCTGTGCAATTTATACAACGCAACACGGAAGGACGAAACGCATGATGACCAGTCTTCACATTGAGAGTGTTTAGCAAAGCCTAGTGCTGGAAAAGGTGTGTCATGTTTATAGTTTGAGAGAACCCATTCGGCATTCATTGTGTTTTGTTCACAAAAATAAATATAGAGTTTCAACAAGATCCAAAATTATACATGATTTTATTTGACGATGTATGCCCAGAGTTTATATACTTTTCACAGTGTAGATATTAATATATACACTATGCCGATGGCGATATGCTCACAGCCTTATGCGGATGGCGAAATGTTATATTCTATTATGCAGATCTTTACACAATTTCATATAAGCACTTGCTCCTCATTCACCAGTCTATTTTGGTAGATATACATACATATTAATAAGTCTACATTTCCATATACTCGCACTATCAATCATTAATAATGCTTGATTGCTATATAATGATTATCTTTGGAGCACAACACAGTGCTAAATACATCAAATGTTGATTAGATTGAACGTAATGAAGTCAAGTATCAATCAAAAGAAAGTAAAATGAGGTATTGTAAAAAATTACGCGTATGATTTTGCCATCCGGATGACGTTTTACTTATTTCAGGACGAGTATACGTCACCATTTCTTCCTTTCCATTCCTTTCTTTTCTATCCTTGATTCGATTGTTTTCTTTAAATGACTACCAGTTTTACCAGCTTTTCTTCCTTAGGATGAAAATCTGCTTTTATGACAGTATAAATCTACAGTGTGTAGCATGCATTCAGTAGGTATACCACCTCTCATATGCCTAGTGAAAAGGTTGTGTTCCACTTTTTATTCTCATTACTATTGAGATAAGACAATCAAGAGGGTGATAAAAGTACTATCAGGTTACACATTACTGAAACTACTTTATTTTAATATTTGATAGTACGATTTAAACGAAGATGGGCATGCAATCGACTGTTCAGGACATAGCGTCCTAGATATGCTTTTAGGCATATTAAATGAAGGCTGGAAACGGTCTTTCTTGGGTGGTTCCAGGAAGTAATCACTTCATTTTGACAGGGCCTTTTATACAGGATGAAGAGGTTTAAGACACTTCTCCGACACTACCTGTTTGTATATAAGGCAGATTATATTCTTAATTTCATTTAACGAAGCTTCAGGGGATTACTAGGTAACTAGTATAATGTGATAAATACATTCCAGAGTATCTCTCCTAGCCCAATTGCCTTCGGAAGAATACTACGTAGCCATGCTTATTTGCAAGAAGCACTAGAGGCACTGTAAGGACCAAATAAAATTTATAAAAATGTCCAAATGACGGTGAAAGTACTGTAACAAACTCTACAGCACACAATAAAACCAAGGAACAATCATATGAATTTCAACTACCTTTTTACAGAGCAAGTGCGCTGTATTATACTTAGTTAAAATTGTAATAAAAGAAGATAAAAAGAAATAAAAAAGTACCAAAACAATAATTTGTGATGCTTTTTATTTTTAGTTTATTGCATTTTTTACTTGGAATTTTTTTTTATTCAACCTTTACTAAATATTACTTTTGATTCTGGGTAGTATGTCTGATAAGCATAATCCATTGAAATCAAAGTCCACTGATACCGCTGGTACTGTTGGAAAGTCCATTGAGATGGTGAATGGTGATATTGCGATGGAAGAAGTTGATTCTTCTGGTCAAATTGGTCAATCCTTGATAAATTCTTTTGCTTCGTTGCCTAGATCATCCAGTGGAATAGAAAGAAGAATGGAGACATCCAAATCAATTGTAGAAAACTTACAGGTCATGATGATCGAATGAGAGAGTAAGCTGTTGTCCCTGGCTAAAGAGTACAATCAAGCTACTGAGCAAGGTGATACTTTGCGTCAAAAAGTAATAGAAGCAGAAATGAAGAAGGCTCAAGAGAGTATTGCTTACTTTAAAAAAAGTATTTTATTATTAAAAGAAATATGTCAAGACACAGAAGCTACTACAACAAAAAAGGACATTGCTCGTGTTGGATTGACTCTGACTAGGAAAGACTTGCCCAAATATCAGTTGGCATCAAGCATTCGCCTACCGTTCCCAAATGATGAGGCATTTGATTCGGAAGAGCGCTTCTTGAGAACGTTTGAGAAGGTTGTCTATTCGACTGGAATGAATATTGAAATGGTGTGGGATAAATACTTGCCGTTATGCATTCACTATGACCATGACCCATGGGTGGAAGCCGAGATAAAAGGGTGCCATGACTGGAAGTTAGCAAGAAAATGTTTTTTAAACAAATTCACGACTCTACACTGTACAAGGGAATCTGCTACAATGGTGTTCGCCATGGTAATGAAGGATATAGAAACTGTAACACAATACAATGCTCGTTTTTTGCGTGTGGTGAACGACGCTGATCTCAATGCATCTGATCCCATGTTGGCTTAAAGGTTTATAGCATCTTTGACGCAATCGGTTCAAGTCTGCACACGCATTGCTCAGTATGGAAAAAATGAATCCCATGGTGACTTGACAATTGAAGAATTAGCGAAGGTTGCAAGAGACATACTAGGAGACAACTACAGAAGTTATGCCGCTGAAGCTGCTTTGGTAAATGCTGGTTTGAATCTGGCATCTAGTTCTGGCTTAAGTTCAGGCTATAGTAGAAAGAAACAAAGAATGAATAACGGGAATTCATTAGCTGTTATGCCAAGCCGTGATCCTCGCATACGTGATAGAACATTTTGCAAAAAACATGGTTGGAACAAGACCCACAATACACAAGCTTGTTTCAGTACAAAAGAAAAAGAAACAAATTATGGCCTCAACAATAGGTTTTTGGACAGAAAAACAAACCTCACTCTGCGACAGATGAAAAGAAGGATTTTCTATACTGTAAAAACCCTTGGAGCCCTGGACACAAGTGCAAAGAGTAGTTTGAGCAGAAAAAGTATACGTCAATTCTTTCTGTCAAGATCAATAATGATCAACAGCCTACAAGTGAAAGAGCTCACAACCAGATAGATGAATCTTCCCCATCTGCAAAGGATGATGAGAATGATTTGGAAAATGGAATCAAAGTTATTATGATGGATAACATCAGTTATGATTGTAAGTCTCATCGACTACATAGCAAACAAGATGCATTTAAATTAATTACTCCTATTTATCTAGAGGTATTCAAACTACTAGCAAAAATTGATACTGGTAGTGACGTGACATGCCTTAAGTATAAAACTTTTAAAAACATTTTGAAGTTAAATAAAGTTATACAATTATCTGGCAGTTTAAATTTTGCATCTGTTCATAGTTCAGCTAAAAGAATTGGTAAAACGGAGCCTTTAAGCCTGTCTTATATCAATAATATCACTTTTAAGCATGAGTTTGAACTTGTAAATTTCAACCATGATCTATATTTTTCAAGTTTGTTGTCTCTGTTTAAAAACAGTAACGGCTATCTTTTGTAAGGTAATGTATATCCTCTTTGAAGATAAGAGAGACTATCCAAAGGTAATAAAGCGGTGGATCGATACCATTTTGATGATATTTTAGAGAATGGAGTATCATCTAAGAAAGTGGTTGGAAGCAAACAAATGATATTCATCGACTCAAACCAAATAACGGTGGGGGCTGCAAAATGTACAAAAAAGGATGCTCCACAAATCACACCTCATTGTAAATGATCAGTGTATAAAAAAATTTTGTTGCACTCTCTTGGTTTTTTCCCAACATTATCATTTTTTATATCTTAACTATTCATTACTGACTTGTATTCTTTGACGAGACACGCTGCTTTCAAGGATAGGCCTCCAGCCTATTAAACAAAAACAAAATCTTTAATTTCGGTTATCCTTCTAGATAAAAGGACGTTTTTGTACAGTATCATACGAAGGAAATTGTAGAATACATAAATCTCCACATACTGTTTTGATGTTTTTTTTATATCCGTAGCAACTGATTTCTTTTTTGGAAGTGAATGCTTTCAGATCAGAAGTAAAAAAAAAAGGGGGGGGGGATCCATGAACATTAAATACAAGAGGACGCAAAAACGATAATCTACGGCTTGTATGATACTTTATTTACTTTTGTGGACTGGATCCTAAATGATTAATGCTCCACTTTAACATGCACTAATAAATAAAGAGGGTGACAAGGGGAATGTAGATAGGTAGTAGAAGACGATAAGCTGTACTTTTTTTAAGGTGTTTACTGTTCTAAGAAGAAATAGTTGCCAGAGGATTTTTGCTCTTGGTCAAGTTGAGAATCAAGTTTGTTAATTCTTGGTCTATAGTTGGAAGGATCACGACGGAAGGTGATTTGAAGAGAAGCCAAGAATTTGTTCATACCAGTCAATAAAGATTGAGGGCTGTTGGCAACAGCGTGAACAGAAGGTGTACCTTCGTACACAACCACACGGTCAGCAAGGTAAGTAGCCATAATGAAATCGTGCTCTACAATGAATGCAGTTCTCTTGAAGTGAAGAATGAAACGCTTAATCACCTTGGCAGCAATAATACGCTGTTCTGAATCAAGATAAGCTGAAGGTTCATCAATAAGGTAGATATCGGCAGGTTGACCCAATGCGAGTACAATAGCAACACGTTGCAATTCACCACCAGACAAGTGCATAACCTCTTGATCAATAATGGTTTCAATATTAAGAGGTTTGATGACATCTGTGTTGAACTGAGGATTTAAGAAGGCACCCTTGATCTTCTTCAAGAAGAGCATACGAACAGTACCCTTGAATTTGGGTGAAATCTTTTGAGGCTTGTAGGAAACATTCAATTGAGGAACAGAAGATCCATCATCAGGCTTAAGAAGACCGGCTAAAAGACGAATAAAGGTTGATTTACCAGTACCGTTTTGACCCAACATCACAATAATTTCAGAGTCTGTAAATTCACCTCCTTCAACATCCAATTTGAAGTCACCAAGAATCTTTTGCATCTTGGGATATTTGTAGCTGCTGGTTTGAGTAGTGGCAAGTTCAGTGGCTGTTTCAGCAATCTTAAATGTCAATGATTCTTCACGGAAACGCAAGTTTTCTGTGGGAATGTTGCCATCCAAGAAAATGTTGATACCTTCACGAACAGAGTAAGGAAGAGTAACAACACCATATGCGGAAGGTCTACCGTAGAGAATACAGACATAATCTGAAAGATAATCCAATACTGACAAATCGTGTTCTACACAAATGATATAGGTCTTGGCGGAAAGAAGGGAGCGAATAACACGAGCGGCATTCAAACGTTGCTTAACATCCAAATAAGATGAAGGTTCGTCAAACATATAAACATCAGCTTGTTGAACAGCAACTACACCAATAGCAAATCTTTGTAATTCACCACCAGAAAGCTGGCCTACTTCACGAGTAAGAACGTCTTTGAGATCCAACATATCAATCATTTCTTCCATATTGTTGCGTTCATGCTTATCTTCCAGCAATTGACCAACTTTACCGTTGACAACTTTAGGAATATGATCAACATATTGAGGTTTAATGATGGCCTTCAAATTATCTTCCAAAATTTTGGTGAAATAATTCTGTAATTCACTACCACGGAAATACTTCAAAATATCTTGCCAATCGGGAGGATTCTCGAATTTACCCAAGTTGGGTTTCATCTTTCCAGAAAGAATCTTCAATGCAGTTGATTTACCGATACCGTTGGTACCTACTAAACCCAATACTTGACCCGGACGAGGTACAGGTAAACGGTGAAGTTTAAAGGAGTTGGCAGAATAACGATGAGTAACTTCAGAGTCGAGATTCGTTGGCAAGTTGATGATGTGAATGGCGCCAAAAGGACATTTCTTTGCACAGATACCACAACCAATACAAAGTTCCTCAGAAATCCAAGAAATTTTGGAAGTGCTTTCAACTTCAATACAAAGCTTACCTAATATATATGTTAATTTATTTCCAAATTGTGTCCTTTTTTTTTTTTTTTTTTACCCATTCGATTCACAGGGCAAGAACGTTTACTATACATAGCAGTAATATTAGTATAAAGTAAGCTATAAAAAGGTATGACGTTTTACCATTCTTGTCTACACTTCTTTGGTTTACACTTGTCAGCGCTAACAATGGCAATACGGGTAAGCTTGTCACTCATCTGGAAGAATGGGGGGGGGGTTTATTTATGAAGTGTAAGAAAAAAAGCTGACTTAAGCACCGCTACGTATGAACTTCCTCCCTATGCAGTTTAAAATTTTTATATGCTAAGCCACTTGTTATAGACTTACTGCGAACTATTGATTAGGTAATGAGTTTATAAGAAAGCACCAAGTAGGTTTATGTATTATTTCCAGTGTGGAACTGCTTATTTGTCTCAATCTATTTACACTGTTTCTTTGTTTGCCTTTCAATTCGTATTGAAGCTAAGATAGGATACTTGTATCATGCCGACAGGTTTTGATCTTTGGATAAACTGTGAACTTGAAACTTTCCGTTGTTAATATCTTAAAGTGGCATCTAAAAATATAAATTTTGTTAAAAAAGGACTGTCGTGACACTAAGAATTATTTATCTTACTTCGGCTATCCAAATCAGTAGGTTTTTTAAAGCAGCAAAAGATTGTTAAATTCTGATAGTGCTGTCAATCATTCTTTGTTAACAAAAAGATTCTTTTTTTTTTTTTTGTTTCTTCCCTACAAGTTATTTTTTTGCATGTGAGAAACCATAAATAAGAAGTAATATGGCATAAGAATATAATCTATAAGGATTCTTCATGTAAACTCTTATCATAGCTTCTGCACTTTTAGAAATGATAAAGTACATATAGCGTGATTAAAAGGTAAACTTTTGTTTTTCGAATTAAATCAGGAGTATTAATACAAAGCACTTTTATTAAGAAGCATTGCAAGTAAAATTAATCATATTTATTAATGATTTTGGAAAACAAAAAGTAAAGGCTCAAGTACTTTTTAATAATTTGCGTTAGTTATAATCTAGGTAATTAGATCTACAAGACCGTTCTCACTTGCTTTTTTTATTGTTAACTTTAAAGTAATATATATTATTACCGTTCATTAATAATTTTTGTCTGCCAAGCTATTTGATGTGCAAGAGCAAGTCTGGATCCATTTGGCCCTGGAAATCTAGTAGAGATGATAGGATATGCTCTGCCAACTGCAAGTTACCTAATCCATAAGGATCATATTACTGGTATACCTGACCGTCTGGGTAAGTCGCTTAGCAATGTTTTTAGCTATGATCCGAATCAACTTCAAGATGAAGTACAAAAAATGTTCAACTTCAGCCAAAGCAAAAATAGAAAAAAAAAAAAATTCAAATCAGCCAAACATTTTTTGTATGGCGATGGTTTCTAGAGCCTTATGGGAGAAGATGGGAAGTGGCTGTCATGGTGGAAAGATAGTTTGTTTTGAATGTAGATAAATATGAATTATTCAAGTAATTATGTATTTATTAGCGAGGTTGTTTTTGATGTTAATATCAAAAAGCAGTATCTTTGAATTGTAAATGTCTTTTATAGAATCAGATTATTATTGATACAAATAAATTTTCTTGGTAATGTCCAAACGGTATTGAAGTAATCCGATTATGTTACCAATTCTTTACTGTTTTATTTAACAAAAAGTTGTTTTCGCTTATGGTATCAAGCCTGTAATTCAAATTCTTCTTAAATATTTTATCACTTGAACTTCTTTCTGTTGCTACTTAAACATATTCAGAAATTCTCATTATTTTTTATCTTCTTTGCTTACTAATGACCCACTATGATCTTTTATAAATACTCATACGAACTATTGACACTAAATGCTTGTGTGAAAATTATGATGTCTGTCAGCTTCGATTATGGGTGTGTTTATGCTTATAATAGTAAAAAGTAAAATGATTTTGATCTTAGTGATCAATAACCAAATCTCTTTCAAACTTTCTTTATTCCTCGTTTTTCGATCTTAAATAAAAAATGCCTTTGTATGTCAGAAGTATTGTCAGTGAATATCCAAATGTATAATTGCCATAAAAGGGGGTTTAGTTTATTAGAGGGGTTGCAATAGTAATTTTAGGAAGTGGAGATATCGTTGCCCAAACTAATTCTAAGAAAAAATTGGTTTGAAGCTGATAGTTTGTATGATAGTTCAACACCCTATGGTACAGCTTTAGCCATTTCTTAGTAAAGTAACAGAAGGAGCACAGTCAATAAAAAAAAAACAGCCTTGTTACACTTGGAGTTCGGTCTTTATTGTATCGTCTACTTTACTGTACAATCTGTAGTCAGTCTTCTCAGGATTCAACAATGGCTCAATCTCATCACAACACAGATTCTACTCTGCCAATACTGAACATTTACAATACCTTCCTGTACACTATCCAAAGAAATGAAGGATATGGACGGATATTTTTAATCATTTTAGTTCATATACTGCTCTTTCCCAAAATAATGCACATTCAATCTGGTCTTTTTAAAGGCTTTCTTTGTTGACAGCATTGACCTCTGGATACTCAGTTTCTATGTTCTTTCACTCACCAAGAACGCAAACCAGAAATATGCTCTTGACAGACTTTCTTTTCATTGATTATTAATACGATGCCACAGTCACCATCCTCAAAAGGACAGCACAATACATCAGTTGTTTGAGAAACAGGATAATAAGAGAAGGTCACAAAAAATGGGTTGTGAAACTTGGAAACCCCAAAGAGGAGTTGCGACAATGGTGTAAAAAAAAGACATGAAAATAAAATAAAAATCTAATGAAACACTAGATAATGACTGCAAGAAGGATTCTGAAAAGACAGTATAAAGTAGAGCTCACAATGACTTGGGCTTAGATCATGGTTTGCTTGATTGAAACGTGTATCTTTTGTGGAGATTGTCCTCCTTGTGTATCATGGTTTTTAAAATCGTGCGATAAAAACAGGCGGTCTTTGGAAGCACGTTGTTTTAAACGCTTAAACAGGTCCTCCCCTTGTCTTTTCATGTTTTTAATTTCTGATCTGTGATATCAACGCTTCAATTCGATTAGCTAATTGGAAAAATAAAGGAAGGAACGAAATCAGTAGGATTTGATTCATTAATTAAAAAAAAAAATGAAAAAGAAGCGATAGGAAGCGGATATGAATATGAGTCAAAATGTATAATTTTACAAAGAAATGTCAACTTCTTACATCCGATCTGATGGAGGACAATCATTTCTCAAATCTATTAGCCAAGTGGTATTTATAATACATTTAGTACAAGGGGTAGCCAATAATAACCCTGGATTATTGACCAGACTCAGGCTAAACGTTTAATCTTTCACCGAAAAGTGGTTTTTGAACAAGTTTGTTGATAACCTTTAAAAGATTTTTTTTTGATATGTTTGATTGGCTAAACCATGTTTGACCATTTGGTTTGACATTCATTTTACTAATAAAGCCTTTACAGATAATACCAGTAATCTCAACTATGATAATCTATTAAGATTTTTTTCAAGAAAGGGATATGAAGGGTACAATTACCAATTTGTTCAATTTACTATTATTTATCTTACTCTTTATTGGATAATATTTTCGGGGTATCAATTGTTTTTAAAGATTAAAAAAAAATTTTTTTAGTCAAGGCTCTTCTTCTTCTTTATTTCTTACATTTCTTTCTCACTAATTCTCTTTTTCAATCCCCCCACTTCTTGTGTTTATTATCGACAAAATGGAGGTTGCCTTAATGCAAGCAAAGAAAACATGCCCATTTATTCATTTGGCATCTGCTTCTTCTCTTCGTAGAATGACTTCTTCTGGTACGAGTACTTTGATTACTAAAGCCAAACAATGTCCTGTAATGAGTCAAGCCATCTCTTCTCGTTCATTCTCTACTTCTCGTGCTGTTCATCAAGCCCCTACTAAGCCTGTGAAGGCAGTTGAAGGTAAAACAGATTTATTGTGTCACATGAACATTTTAAGAGTGTGTGAATTTACTTTTTTCATATGAAACCTTAGTTGCTAACCAGTCTCGTCCTGTTGCTCCTGCCGTCTCTCATCAGACACAAAAGCACTTTGATTATGAAAGCTTTTATGAAGAAGAATTGGAAAAGAAGCACAAGGATAAGAGTTATCGTTATTTTAACAACATCAATCGTCTGGCTCAAAAATTCCCCCGTGCCCACACTGCTCGTGTCACGGATGAAGTCACTGTTTGGTGTGCCAATGATTATTTGGGTATGGGAAGAAGTCCTGTGTTGACTGAACCAATGAAGTAAGTTAACATTTATTTATTTTTTACCGGAGAAAAAAAAAAAAACAGAAATTGACTAATGCATTTTATTATAGGCGTACTTTAGATCGTTACGGTGCTGGTGCTGGTGGTACTCGTAATATTGCTGGTAATGCTGATCTTCACTTGCGTCTTGAGTCTGAATTAGCCGATCTTCATCACAAGGAAGGTGCTCTTGTTTTCTCTTCTTGTTATGTAGCTAATGATGCTACCCTGGCTACCCTTGCTTCTAAATTACCAGGCTGTGTTATCTTTTCTGACGCGCTCAATCACGCTTCTATGATCGAAGGTATTCGTCATTCAAAGGCAGCTAAAAAGATTTTCCGCCATAATGACATGGAACATCTCGAACAATTATTACAATCGGTTGATCCCAGTGTTCCAAAGTTGATTGCTTTTGAATCTGTTTACTCCATGTGTGGTTCTATTGGACCCATTCGTGAGATTGTTCGTTTAGCCAAGAAGTATGGTGCTATCACTTTCTTGGATGAAGTGCACGCTGTGGGAATGTATGGTCCCCGTGGTGCTGGTGTTGCTGAGCATCTTGATTATGACCTGAACGCTACTCATCCTACGATGGGTAACGGTAGTATTTTGGATGAAATTGATATTATTACTGGCACATTAGGTAAAGCCTATGGTGTAGTTGGTGGTTATATTGCAGGATCTGCTTCTCTTGTTGACATGATCCGTTCTTATGCCCCTGGTTTCATCTTTACCACTTCTCTTCCTCCTGTTGTTGTTGCCGGTGCTATGGAATCTGTCAAGTATCTCAAGAACTCTTCTGCTGAACGTCAATTGCAGCAAATCAACACTCGTACCGTCAAGTCACGCTTGGGTGATCTCGGTATTCCTGTTGTTCCCAATCCCTCCCACATTGTTCCTGTTCTCTTGGGTGATGCCGCTGCTGCCAAGTTAGCCTCCGATGAACTCTTGTCTGAACACGACATTTATGTTCAAAGTATCAACTACCCCACTGTACCTGTTGGAGAAGAACGTCTTCGTATCACTCCTACTCCTGGCCACAATGAGCACATGATTGATGAGCTTGTTCACTCCCTTGAAAAGATCTGGTCTCGTTACGATTTCAAGCGTGTGGGTGACTGGACTGCTGAAGGTGGTTGCGCTGGTGTTGGTATTGAAAATGCCGTTCAACCCGAGCCCATGTGGACTGATAAGCAACTTGGTCTTGATGCCAATAATGCTAAGGAAGCTGCTGTATTGGTCAATTAAAACATTTGTCGTTTAATAAACAAAAATGTAAGAGTGCTCCTTTGCATTTTCTCTTTCCTATGCTTCAATCTTCTTTTTTTTTCTTGTGAAACATAATAACATGGGTATTTTTTTATCTCCCATTACATAATAATCAGTTTTGTGTGAAGTACTGGTTGATTGTAGATTTATTTTAGTGTAACAGTGATGCGTTGAATAACAAGAGCAGTCGGAATGCAAGAATGCTTATTGGTGTCGTTGCTAAATTTTTTATTTATTTCTTTCACTACCAAAGACAGCACTTTTCATTGTTTGTATGAAAGATTCATGACTATGGAAATATGGTTAGCCATTTTAATTTAAACGCTCAATGCTGATACTATGATGTTGAGCAACGCTAACTGAAATAATCCTATCTTAATAATTGATGGCGACCTTTTATTATAATTATTTTGGTTTTTGTCCTGTCTTTTGATGACTTTAAAGCTAAGAAAAGTTCTTTCAATATAGAACGAGAAGGAGCGTGGAATGAATGATGACAGTGTCCATATTGTTCTTAATCCTTCTCTTTTCATAGTTCAAAGTTTATTTTTATGTACCACTGAAGGTTATGTTCCATAAGGAAATGTATACAATAAGTCATTTTAATAGGTTTATTAAGTCTAAAGGTAACATGTAAGCATTGCTGTAGTCTTTTTGTCCTAGTTTTTAATCTATCCTTAGCTTTCAATGATGATTGTTATTTACAACCTTATGTATTCTTTATGCCTGTCTGTATTTATCGTAGTTTTTTAATTATACAACATAGTTTAAAGTCAAACGATATGAAATCATGTATTTATACTTTTTTTCTAGAAGCATTATAATTTTTATTGACCTAATACGTTTGATAATTCGTCATCATCACGAACAAGTTGGTTCACTTGTTCAATCATAGCAGCAGCATCTTCTGGTCCTGATACGCTTCTTATATAATTCCTTACTTTCTCCAACCTTGTATAAGCCCCATTTTCATTTGACATGATGAGTTCCATTCTTGCTTCAAGAATAAGTTTCTGAAGATGAACAGGCAATTGGTAAATATCATCAGAAAGTGGCATCTCTTTTAGGTACCGCTTCATGTCTGGTGCCATGAATAAATTTAAAATGTATATTTGTGAAAATGGCTGCATATCTTCCAAATAGACCGAGTTTAACGGTGGTGTTGAGAGTGGTGGTGGTACAGCCTCGTTGTATTCATCAAATGGATTAAATGGTGCGCTTTCTTTTGGGCAAAACTTACAGCAACTACTTCTTCTTCGACCTTTTTCAAATATATTGGATGAATGTGTGTCTGTCATTGAGAAAGAAATAAGAAAAAAAAAATGATTGCATAAATTTTATTTTGTTACAACTTTTAACGTCATTCATTCTTCATTTTTATATATTTTTTTTTTATTTCTCTGCAGTAACCGTTGTCCGAGTTATTGTTGCTCCCAAGAGTCTTTTCAGTAGATTAGTCCTTGTTTTTATGAGCGATTGACGACTTGATTTCTTGCTTTTAAATAACTTTTGGATTAAATCTTCTAATATCATAATAATAAGACCTAATCTTTCTATTTGTTCTCCTGTTGTCACTTTTAATAACTGCTGTCGAACTAAATTAATCGCCTCTTCAAGTTCTTCTCTTGTCAAGATAGGTTCTAAACTTTCCATAGCTGTGGATGAGCTTACGATGATCCTCAAACATGAAAGTCTACCATATTTGGCTGCTTGTAATATCAACGTACCCTGTTTTGTCCTACGTGTTTGGCTATCCAAAAAATCACCTTTTATTTTTACATTTGCTTTTATTGTGTGAATAAGCCAATCAAGAGTAAGGCTGTGATCACCATTGGCTAAAAGGCTAAACAAAGCAGATTTTCGGCTGACATCCGTAGCATCTATATCAGCACCTGCATCAATCAATAGCTTTAAAACTGGTCCAGGCAAAGGACAAAACCGCGCTGCATAATGTAGTGGTGTCCAACCATCTCCGTCTCGAGCATTCGGGTCAGCATCATACAACAGAAGCATCTGAGCAGCCTCAAGTGGGTTCATACAGTGCAAAAAGATAGCGTGAATGGCTTGAATGTTGTACATGTTGCGAGCGGTGGCATCAGCGCCATGTTCAAGCAGCAGTTTGAGTGGTTGGATAGGGTTGGATACATTGGAGATAAGAAGGTGGAGTAAAGTACATTCGGTGTTTGGGTCGCGTTCGTCTAATAAATGCGTCTTGTTTTGAACAAAATAAGAGAGCGCCTCTACGTTGCCTGTCTCGGCTGCTTTCCAAATAGAAATAGCTGGTTTTTTTTCAATGTCTATAATGATTTGATCTTGAGGTTTTGTGACGACTAAAAAAACAGGCATGAACAATGGTTTATAATATACTTTTTCTCTTTACTCTCTGTTAAATCAACATCAACAAAACAAGAGTCCTTTTGGTTTTCAATGTTAGTAAATGATTCAATGAAGATAAAAATATGAATTTACAGCAAAGTTAACAATAGGAGCAGATTGAATCATGTTTAAAAGAAAGACACTCTATCTCAACATTTTATATATCATTTTTCATTACGTTCATTCCCCTTGCCTTTTCTATTTCCCTCTCTCTCTCTCTTCTCCTTCGAACTCCCTCTTTTATTTTATTTTTTAAGCTAAATACATATTTTTGAGATTTTACATTAACATTCTCTGTTTTCCAAAAAAGGAAATCTCGAACTGTAATACAGTCTATTTAAAGGTCACGTGCACTCACCCATTTATACTGTCTGTTCCTCCCCCCTCGTGTTTATTTCAAAGTACGATTTCGTCTTTTATTTTTTTATTTTATTACGCTAGAAAAGAACTTGGACTTTTTTCTTCTTTCTTTTCTTCTTGTGTGTGTGAGGAGGTGAGTGAAAGATAGAGAGAAAAAAAGAACTTTATATTTTAGCTTATATTTATTCCCCCTCTTTTATAAAATAATAGAAATATAAAAAAAGAAAATTGAAAGGGCTAAATGAGTCAAATATCACTTCCTCTCACTCCTTTAAATACCTCATTTTATAACAAGAATGGATTAATGAATGGTGACGGCGAACAACTTGTTTCACCTACAAGAGAAGAAATATCTACTATATTTGTAGTAGGGTTTCCTGAAGATATGCAAGAACGTGAATTTCAAAATATGTTTACGTTCTCTTCAGGATTTGAAGCTGCTACTCTTAAAGTACCTTCATCAAAAGATGGAGAAGAAGATATTTCAGCAATTAATAATATTAAAAAACAAATTGTAATTCATGTACCTAAAAAAAAAACTTTTTTAACCTTATTTCTATAGATTGGTTTTGCAAAATTTCGTACACGTAAAGAAGCAACAGAAGCAAAGGATATATTAAATGGGCGTAAAGTAGACATTGAGAAAGGAAATACACTAAAAGCTGAAATGGCCAAGAAAAATCTTCATACAAAAAAAGTAAACAATATGAATAATAATGGCGATCATCAAGAACAACAACAAATAGAACAAGAAGAAATGCAAAATAAAATTCAACAACCAGTACCTAATCGATATAATACTCCATATGAAGCATTTTACTCTGTTCCACTTTCTTCTGTTCCAAAAGACTTGATGTCACCTATAACAACACCTTCTTCCATGACAAATGAAACTTACTCCGATTTTTATTCCGATCTTGCCCTCAACACCCGTTCGTCACCTCCACCACCAGAAAATTTCATTTCACGTTCACAGTCCATGGATGCAAGATCAATGGATTTGTTTA
Organism: Rhizopus delemar RA 99-880; assembly: GCF_000149305.1. NCBI lineage: Eukaryota > Fungi > Mucoromycota > Mucoromycetes > Mucorales > Rhizopodaceae > Rhizopus > Rhizopus delemar. The sequence goes on from NW_027137836.1 coordinate 694,325, forward strand.
TTAGACCTTCTTTATCTAATAACAATAGATTTCACAGTAGATTATCAGCAGTAGCAGCCAATAGATTTCATAATAAAGAATTGGAATTTGATTATTTATCCAAATCTACACCAACAAATGAAAAAACATTTCAATCCGTCAATCCACATCTCATTCCCTCTCAACATATCCTATCCCCTCCACTTAGACCACTTTCAACAGCTTCCACTGGATTAATGAATCATGATCCTCAACATCATCATTTCTCAAGATTTCATCAACCCCCATTCATCCATACCTCCAATTCAACTCCTCCTAAATCCATCTCACCTGCACCTCATTCACCACCACCACCTCCAGGCATCTTATCACCCAATCATAGCTACCGTAGCCTGGGTGGTATGTTGGTAGGAAGCACAAACCCAGCCGATCAAAACCCTCCTTGCAACACACTCTACGTTGGCAACTTACCTCCGAATGCTATCGAAGAGGAGCTCAAGTCTATGTTTTCGAAATGTGCGGGGTACAAACGACTGTCCTTTCGAAATAAATCAAATGGTCCGATGTGTTTTGTAGAATTTGAAGATGCTATCTATGCAGCCCAAGCATTACAAGATCTTCACGGACATTTGCTTAGTAACTCTGTTAAAGGTGGCATTCGACTCTCTTTTAGTAAAAATCCGCTGGTAAAGAAAAAAAAAAACTTTTTGTATCGTTGTGTATTTATGCTTTCTATAGGGTGTACGACAAAATAACAATAATAACAATAATAATAATTATTCAATCATGAGCACTCTATCAAACAATCATAGAAGAGAAAGTGTCACTACATCTCATTTTGATTCACAATTATCTTAATTCTCATACCAAATTCTCAACAAAACTGATATATACACATACACAAAACTTTTTTTTTTATTCTTCTATTTCCTTTTCATATACAAATATATATATATATTTTTTGCTATATAAATTAATAAAAAAGCCATGAATTCCTCTCATATCAGATATCCAATATACATGGTCTATTGCGTCTTTGTTGCCTGTTTAGGATCATTTAGCAATGGTTGGGTGATTGGATCGCCCAATGTGCCAGGAGAGGTGACACATCACTGCCTGAATGGTGATACTTATTCTCATGATTCATTTTTCCCTGATTGTTTGCCAATGAATGATGGATTATGGTAAGATGCATTCTGTGTACGGTGGAATCCAACAATTTATTTTGTAGGGGGTTTGCAGTTGCCTCATTTTGTGTGGGTGGATTGATCGGAGGTTTATCAGGAGGTGTTATTCAAACGAAATTGGGTCGTAAACGAACTATTCTGTTGAATAATCTTGGTTTTATTATCGGTGGTATTCTGATTGCCTGTGCTATCAACAGTCCTATGTTTGTCATCGGTCGTGTCTTTTGTGGATTGTCTTGTGGTCTAGGTTCACTGACTATTCCTACCTATATTGGTGAGGTGGCAACGATTCCTGCTCGTGGTGCAATGGGAACATGCAATCAGTAAGCTTTTTTCTTTTTTTTTCTCTAAAGACTCCTTATCCATAAAATAGATTTTTCATTGTTATCGGCATCTTGCTATCTTCTGTGGTCGGTTTGCCTTTGGCCACTGTACCCTTTTGGCGTATCAATTATGTGATCGTTGCTGTACCAGCCATCCTTCAGCTCTTTTTGATGAACACTTGTGTTGAAACACCCCGTTACCTTATATCTGTTCAGCGCATGCAAGAAGCCAAGGTGGCCTTGCAGAAATTAAGGGGGCAGGTATCGATTGATGCTGAATTTTATGACATGATCGAAGGTCATTTGGGTACTGTGGTCGCACAATCTGTGATAGAGGAACTTGGAATGAACCTAGTGAATGACTCTAGCAGCACAGAAAAGGAGAACATTGAAAAGGAAAGTGAAGTCGTCCCAGAGAATCCAGTCGAGCAATCCCGTGAACCAATGAACATGCTTCAAGTCTTTGTGGACCCTGTCATCCGTCGCATCGCTCTGACCGTCATCTGTTTACATGCCTTCCAGCAGCTCGTTGGGATCAACGCAGTCATGTACTACTCGACCACGATCTTCACTCTGGCCTTTGATCAATCGTTTTCCAAATACATGGCCATTCTCTCCACCGTCGTCAACTTTGTTACTACCATCCTGGCCGTGGTTCTTATTGACCGTATGGGTCGACGTCCACTTTTGTTGGTTGCCAATGCGGGCGCATGTCTCTTTTGCGTTCTGCTTGTCATCGGCTACATCTACAACATACCTGCTCTCTTGGTCGTCTCTGTCTTTCTTTATGTCGCTTCCTTTGCGATCGGGATTGGTCCTATTCCTTGGATGCTCACTTCTGAATTGACACCTACCTATGCCTCTTCCTCTGTAGGTTCTATCGGTACTTGTGTCAATTGGTCGGTTAATTTCTTGATCGGTCAATGTTTTCCAGTCATCTTTAGTCGTATCGCTGGCTATTCTTTCGTCATCTTTGCTGTCTTTGCCATCCTTTCCTTTTTGTTTACACTCTTTTTCTTGCCTGAAACCAAGGGTCGATCTTTAGAAAGTATTGTGAAGGGCTATGAAAAATATAGGCAATAGAAAAAAAAACTTTTTTTTTAAAGAATAGATCATATTTTCTCAGTTTTTTTTTTTTTAATCAATAAAAGACGTTATATGTTCAAGAAGGATTAGAATTAGGTTTCAATGTACAAGATATTAAGCTAGAAGAAAGTTGATTTGCTAAATGAGGAGGTAATTGAGCTACTGCCTGTGGCAAAAGTCGAGCCAGTGAAGGTGGTAGAGGATAATGTTCGGGATCTAGTAAATGCTGACATAGGGTTTCCTGTAACTGTACTTGGATTTGATCCGCTGTCTCAGGTGTTGCTTCCAGTTCAGAGTTATTGTTTGCTTGATTCGTCTCATCATGCTTCATCCTTTTCCGTGAACCTTCCTCTTCTGGTGAACTTCTTTTTTCCATGCACTGACTGATTGTCCAATAGGTGCCCTTGTTCGATTCCTTTTTTGGTACTTTGGTAAAAGCCTTGTTGGAAGAAAGATGATGGCGGATCGAACTCTGTGAAATAGGGTATATCAATCCTCATAAAAATTTAGAGGAAGGAATGTTTTTACCTGCCATTCTTTTTGCGGTTGTCGAACATAAGGAAACTTATCTGCAATGTACACACATATGTCATCCAACGTCATCTTCTTATCCTCTACTGAGTTGATGGCTTCAGTGATCAAGGCGGCGTAAGAAAGTGGAGGCTTTGGAAAATTATTTTTAACAATCTTTTGAAGAGATGGTTTTTCTAGTTGCTGAGGTATTGATATACAGTTATCTTCTATTTTTGATCGCTCTCCACGATCCATTTTAGTTAGCAAAAACTGAAATGAAACCTCGCCTATTTGTATTTTTGCACTACAGTAAAATGTAAACATAAAAGACCTTTTATCTCTATTTACTTACCGGTTCTCTAGTGGAACTGTGACACCTTTTTCGATAAACCTTTCATTGACAAAAACACCGTTTTTCCCAAAGACTGTCATTTCGAATCTTTGCAATGTAAAGTTGTAGAATAACTGTGCATGTTGACGTGAAACCGATTTAGCATTTCCTAAAGGAATGTCTATCCGATCTTTTACTTTTGTTGTTCGACCTAAAGTGACCCGTAAGTTGTGAATGTAATAACAAAAATTGTCTCCTTCAAGTTTAGCATAGGCCTGTCCTTTATCGTTATCTGTCATGATGGGTATATAAAAAAAAGAGTGGGAGGGTCCTATTCAAACGGCGCCCTCCAGCTTCCTGAAAAGTGAGATTTGAATGGCGACTGTTCAGACGATAGCAAGTCTTTAAAGTAGGGTAATAATGGTAAATTCATGTTTTGTTTGCATTATGCTTTTTGTCTGCCTTTGTATCTATGGCTGTAGATAGACATCAAGTTGGATAGATGAAAAAGGATGATTTCTCTCTCTCTTTGTCTTTTGCTAACCATCTTTTTCTTGAGAGTTTGGCTAACAAACTGGAGCATGGGATCCACTTTCCCATGTGCTAATAAATTACGACAACTAATATCAAATTACAAAGTAGGAATTCATTGATATAGCATTCCAAACAAAGAATGCTCATCAATAGGCTGTTTCATTCATGACAAACATGATAAACTTAAAGATATAGCACTAATATAATACAGGGGGTGGGGATTCCTATGGATTTATACAGATACTCAGCTAATTTGAAGGGGTATGTTCATCCATTAATTTTCATGTTTGACGTATTTCGTCATATTTGATTTCTGATTCAACGCACTAGCGCCCACCTTGTCTGAAAGAAACGAAACTTTTTTATCCTCCTGTCAATGTTTCTTCTTGGTATATACTTATTCTGATCCAGTAACATTTTAAAGACAAGCACGTATATACAAAGCAAAGATAATACGATATGCTTTAAAACACCTTTAAGCCTTTTAGAAATAATATTCTTGAGAAATGGGTTAATGAGGTGGTATTGCCATGTAATAAAGTGATGCTATAATTAGGCAAAGTAAACGCAAACAGATGCTGGATGTTCTGTTAAGCAAATAGTACTTTTGTAGGATGACCCAAGAGACGTGGATAGGGATAGAAGGTTACAGATGATACTAAATTCCATGTAGCTCCCAAAATATTTCTTTTGTCGTCAACTGTGGCTTATCATTGATCTATTGAACAGTCTTGATACCCACACAAGCAGAGAAGATGGTCCAATTGATTGATAGGCAATGTCCGAACAAACAATTGCAAGTAAGCTTTCATCGTCCTGTTTTTGCGGCTGTCTTTGATGGATGGTTGGCAAAGAGTGCTTGGCTTTTTTTTTTATTATAAAAAACGTTTGGTGATTTATTATAAGGACAACATCATGTTGCAAAGATCAGCAAAACCCATACATGTACAAACAATGCGGATGACGGTTCAAGAATAGTTATAGCCTAGGTTTTCAGCTAGCGGTGGATATCAAAGATGAGACATTTAGTATCACCATAGGCTTGCCAAATGTAAAGATAGAGAGAGAGAGAGCTTTGATGGCATTGAGAAAAGCATATTGTACTTTAGTTTGTCCTTGCTCATCACTGGCGTTATGAATTTTATGAAGCCAGAAAGAAGGCGATCCCACTCCCAATATTCATAAGCAGGAAGATGAATATGAAAGCAAATCAATGCAAGTGATATCCTTCAAGATTATAGAAAAGATCTCGCATTCTAACATTGTCTGTAGAAACCCGTTACGTGGTAGAAGATTGCGGCCATTGGAGTACATGCGATGCAATCAGAAAGCAGCCATGGTTGTCATCAATAAATTTGGTTTCAAACACACTCAAGTCATTTTATTTTCCATTTTGCTATTATTTGACCACTCTTTGGCTTCAATAAAGCATATCATAGTTTGAACATAGCCTATAATGTTTTTTTTTTTTTTTTTTTTTTTTTTTTTTTTTTTTTGCTCTCTTTTGAGTGATTATAGACCCAATATGATTGGAATCACATAGAATAAAATAGGGTCTATTTGTTGATTAGAAAACGTCATTCAGAGTTAAGCAGAAGCCAGCTTGTAGTCATCTCGAGTGGCTAGGGACAGCACTCATAAGGATGCGATCATCTCGTCCAAGACAAGATGAAGAGACATCCTGTAATGCTTATAAAGAATAAGACCGTCTTTATTTTACTTTCACAAGTATGAAGAGACCTTAAAGGTGGAAGACAGAAGGATGGTAACCATAGGCCAATCAAAAATGATTTTATACAATTTCGCCCTATTTTTTTTTTTTCTTTCTTTTTTTTTTTTCTTTCTTTTTTTTTTCTTTAATGGAAGAACCACAAGCAAAGCGAGCACGTCTTAATTCACCAACAAAGAATGTTAAAAAAGATAAAGAGACAACGGATCTTTATTTAGATACCATCGATCGACACATGCTTGATTTCGATTTCGAAAAAGTCTGTTCTGTTTCTCTTTCCCATTTAAATGTTTATGCTTGTTTGACTTGTGGCAAATATTATCAGGGAAGAGGCAAGTCTTCACACGCCTACTTCCACAGTATAGATAAAGACCATCATGTGTTTATTAATCTTTCAACACTAAAGGTACATGAACATTGTAATATTGAAAACGAGTGCTGACATAAAAAAAAAAAGGTGTATGTTTTACCTGATGGTTATGAAGTAGATGATCCTTCATTGAATGATATCAAGGTAAATAAGAAGGAACTCGTGCGTAAGAGGTGAATGTGCTTATCTGCTGCTTTAGTACGTGTTGAATCCGATACTGACCAAAAAGCAAGTTGAAGAACTGGACAAGACGTTGAAAACTTCTTACGATCTGAATAACAAGAAATACTTTCCTGGATTTGTTGGTTTAAATAATATCAAGGCCAATGACTATGTCAATGTGATCATTCAAGCCCTAGCCCATATCCCACCTATCCGAGATTATTTTATATTGCAAGATTTTGAAGCAAAGGGTTCTTCTCAGCTAGGTAGAAAGGGAAGAGGTTCCTTGTGAGTTGTATGCTGAATGTTTTCTTGATAGTGTGTAGATTTAGCGCGCTCGTAAGGAAAATATGGAACCCTAGAGCATTTAAAGGGCAAGTGAGTCCACATGAATTGGTGCAAGAGATCTCGAACGCCAGTCGAAAAAGGTTCAAACTGACTGAGCAAAGCAACGCGATTGACTTTCTGTCTTGGTTCTTGAATACGCTTCATAAAGATTTGGGTGGAACGAAAAAGAAGAACAGCAGTAGGTTTGAAAAGAAGGGGATGAACGGAGGGTGGCTAATGAAAAGCAATCTATCATTCAGGTATCATCTATCAATATTTTCAAGGCGAGGTCAAGGTAGAATCCCAAGAACCCGGCCTGCCCACCGAAAAGGACGCACTCGCCAAGTTCAATCCAAACCGAGCGATCACGACCACGACGTCACCCTTCCTCTTCTTGGCTCTGGATTTACCACCCGTGCCTTTATATCAAGACGAACGCGAGCGAGACATCGTGCCCCAGGTGCCTCTGACGACGATTTTGAGCAAGTTTGATGGAAAGCGGGTGCAAGAGGTGTCCAATCAGCTGAAACGGTACAGTATCACTCGACTTCCTCAATTCCTCATTCTTCACATCAAACGATTCACAAAGAACAGTTGGACGAACGAAAAGAACCCGACCATCGTGAATTTTCCTATCAAAAACATTGACATGTCCAACTGTAAGTGACCCCGGCTCGAGCGACACGAGCACTAACCTCTTCCTTCCCTAGTCTCGAGTGATCCCGAAACGGACACCTTGGGAGCTCACTATGATCTCTTGGCCAATATTTCCCATGAAGGCGAATCAGGACCGGGTAAAGGTGCCTATAAAGTCCATGTGCGTCACCGTGGTACAGAACAGTGGTATCAGATACAGGATTTGATCGTGGAAGAAATCATGCCACAGATGATCTTTATGTCGGAGAGTTATATTCAGGTAAACATATCAGAGAGAGAGAGAGAGAGAGAGCAGATGATATTAATGGATTGGTATTAGATTTGGGAAAGAAAGTTGAAATAAAGTACTTTAAAGGCGATTAAGAGTGATTTATTAATAAAGAATAGAATAAAGAATTATATAACAAGGAAGAGACGAGAGTATGTATGTACGGATGTGTATGATTTTGTATATTTCTACTTGTTTCTGTTGATAAAGGTTTTGTTTAATAGAAACAAAGTCTTGGTCACATTGAGACGAACATATTCAAGATCGAGCAGCTCCACAGAGTCTTGTTGCTATTGGGAGGGTGAGGATCAGCCCAGCTGGTTTTTATGTTTGTGTTTACCTTTTCAAGCAAATCATCCAATTTCAAATCCATCTCAAGAATCGGCTTATCTCTTCCCTTGAAATGCATGGCGATGATAAAGGTGCCAGGCAAGGGGGATGAGATGGTGAAGAAGATGTTGCCCCTTCTGTTCTCTGGCACGGTACTTTCGGTGATCACGCCTTCTTTCTCAAGACTGTTGTGAGAGAATCGGATGGGACCTCGCACGGTGAGGGCCTTCTTGGGCTTCTGACCGCCTTCGATCTCGACACCGATGCCCACCTTGGACTTCTTGTCCGATCCGCTTTGGATGCGGACATTTTGGAGGTAGGCCTTGTAGCTCTCGAGTTGAACCTTGAGGTAATTGTTGTGATCCAAGATGGTGTTGTACACCGCCTGCAGGGAATCGGTCTCTTGCAGCATTCTCTCCTTGAGGTTACCGAGATGACTGAGTTCCTGGCTGATTTCTTCCACCAGCAGCTTGTAACGGTCTCGGGAATCGATGACGCCCGCGTCTTCCAATTCCTTCAGCATGTCCTTGACCTTGATGCCCTTTCGGACCAGTTGGGCGTCTTTGGTGGTCGCGGCCACCTCGGCAATGTAATCCAGATCGAGGGGACCGGAGGCGAGGTGAGGAAAGGAACGGATGAGTTGGACGTAGATCGCTTTGGTTTCCATGTAGAGAATGTCGTTTTGGGTAATGTTGTTTTCTGACATGAGGGCTGTCGTCAGGTCCTGAATCGGAACCTCCCACCGACTGAACAAGGGCAGGTCGATCGTCTTGTTCTCCTGTCGTGAGACCTGGGCGGGCGTCGGTGCGAGTTCGGTCATCAGGATCCGAAGATGGTCTTTTTCTTTGGGTGCGATCACGTCCAGATGCCGTTCGATCAAGGTATGTGTGTTGTACATTTCGTTCAGTGAAATGTTGATGACAATGTCTTTCTTGGACAACGCCATGTATTGATCCATCTCCAACGTCTCATAGAAATCACCGACTTCACACAGCTCGTTCAGGAACCGGTTGATCCTCTGCTTGTTTTTTTCGACAAATGAATTGGTGGGTAGCATGTAGGCTTCCTTTGAATACGAAGGCTTGTTGGCCAGGTTTTGGAGCATCTTGGCCACCAAGGTCAGCGTTCTCCTCGGTGCATTCCCAGGTGCGGCATCCAGCAGCATGTAAGCGCGTGGGGTCACGATAGCCGGGTTGATGAATCGAAGAAAGAAGAAGCCGCCGATCATGGAACAGATCGAATACTCGGATGCCTCTGGGTTCTTTCTCTTTGTGAGCGATCGAATCTGTTTGCAGATCCACCGGATCCCGTACGGAACGGACAGGATGGAGGAGATGATGATGGTCAAGAAGCTTTCTGCGATCTCCATCAGCTTCTCTAGGCGGGGTTGAATGATGCGCTGGACATCCTCATTATTGGCAGCCACTTCAGGCGTCACGCTCTTGGGTAAATCTGGCGGTAGATGGCCTTGGTCCTGTTCGATTTGGGTGATCATTTGGTCATAGACTTTGATTGGGTTGATTTCGAGATCGAGGTCTTGAAGTTTGACCAGATCGGCAATCTTGCTGGACAAGGTCGATTTCAGATAGGCCTGTCCGGGTCCTCTTCTGGTGTAGGTCGTCATCATCCTCGACACCGGCGTGTTGGCTCTTAACAGAGATCCAAATTCAGTAGACGTTTCGAATTGGGCAGCCAATACATTCTGCTGAACGTTTAAACTTTTCTTTCTCTATTTCCCTACGCCTTTTGTTACCTGAAACATGGTCAGCAGCAAGTGCTCTTCCCTACTTTCATATTGATTTCCATAAAGAGTAAACATCACTGTCTGAAGCAGCGTATCGATCTCGGCCAAACTGACAAGTCTGCATAAAGTGGCAATATGTCTGGGTTCACTTTGAAGTATAAAAAGAAAATTTCCATAGAGTTGCATTTTACGATCATCCGGAAAGTGATCTGTATCACCCAAACCATAGTCTTCAAGATGAGTCGCCATTTCATTTTGCTAAGAGTGTGTGTGAGTGTGAAATCGTTTGATGTCTGTTTATAATTACTTCATCGAGAGCGATGCGGTTTTGAATGAGGAGAGCAATACGAGAATCAAGGTATCTGACGTCTCTTTCCAACACAAAGTTCTTTTTGGATTGAACTGATATTTTTGATTTCAATTCCCTTAGATTTCTTTGAGCTAAAAAAAAAAAAAAATGAATGGGCTGTGCGTTTGAAGAAAAGAAGAAGCAAACCTTGAGCTAACTCATCCTCTACTTCATTGTCTTGTTCAGCTGCCATGGAATAAAAAGCAGAAACTGAATATCGCTTGGAACCTCGTCCAGACTTGGCTCTATTCGAATGATGACTATTCGCAGCAGCAGCAGCGACTGCTCTTGATACCATCTGACTCGTGGACGGATATCCATAAGCTTGGACCATACCACTCTTACGGTCTGCCATCTGTTTTTTATTGTATTCTTTTGGGGATTTTTATATAAAAAAAGAAAAGAAAAAAAAAAAAAAAAAAAAAAAACGTGAATTGGATATTTTTAGGATAAATCTTGTAGTTGTACAGAAAACAAAGCAAAAAAAAAAAAAAAAAAAAAAAAAAAAAAAGAAAGCTTTGAAAACTATGTAAAACAACCTGCTGTTTTCTTTCTCCTTTACAAATTTAACCAAATTTAACGCGAATGCTTCTCTTCTCCCTTTTTTTTTTTTTTTTTTTTTTTCCTTTCTTGTTTATGTAATCAAGCTGCCATGGTCTCCCAACTTTTTTTAATAAAAACAAGTTACACAGATGACTTTAAACCTAATTCATTAATTCTTGCTTTGAACGTGGGGAAAATTTTATAAAGCACCAGTTGTTTTTTGTGTGTCTAGAAAAAAAAATAAAAAAAAGCAAAACAATTGAAATGCATGTTGATTTCAATAGATCTTCTCTTTGTTCCAATCATTTATAATGTCCCTTTACTGCATGAAATCCATCTTTTTCAATCCCCGTCTATTGTCTATCAAAAAAAGTCACTTATGAAAAGAAAAAAGAGAGGGGAGCTTTAAAGTGACAACGGGAGCATGTGCAGCGTGCTTCCATCCATTTTTTAAAGAGAGAGAGAGAGAGAGAGAGCGCGCGTTTATGGATGACAGATAAGTAGCATAAAACAAGGGAGGGGGGGGGGCCAGAGAAGAAGAAAATAAAAGAGTTGAGCAATAAAAAGTCAATTGAACACTTGAGACCCCACTGGATAGAGTACCACTGGATCTCACTTTATCAAGCTGTGTCTATCCACCTGATTCATTCCACAGAAATAACACGTGATCAAATGTGGCGTTGCTCCCTGGCTTGATCCATCATCCTCTTTTTCAAGGCCTCTATTGAAGAGAGAGAGAGAGAGAGAGACGGACTGTTTGCAGAAAAAAAGGGGGGAAACTCGTGTGGAAAGCAACCAGAATCGTTGATTGGCAAGTCACAGAGTGATCCACTGGGATGGGTTGAGTGACAGAGCCTCATGTTGTTTGGACTGGTAGGTGTGCGCAAGCCTTCAACCGAGGTTTTCGATCCATGGTTGCCTGTGAAATCAAGTTGGAACCCTGCCTCATTTGACTTTTTCATGAAGGGTTCTTTAGCACAAAGGCGCCTTTGGATCAGTGACTTTAGAACGCTATTGAGTCAAGGATCATTCTTGGTGGATGTTGACTTTGTATGCAAATGATAAAGGGTTGGGGATAAACAAGGGAGAATTTTGTTACATGCGAATCCAGTCCATCCGACATTTGCTTTTTTTAATGATGCACAGCGATTCAAGGACATCCAATGGACTTGTTTCCATTTAAAAAAAGAATAGGATGGGTTGGTTTCCTAAAGAGGTTGAATGGAAAAAGATGAATGAAATAAAGCTAGGTGTCAGAGACAAATTGGATTAGGACGGACGGATACAAAATAATAAAGAAGTAAATTCCTATTGAAAGAGGATAGGAACATTGAAATTTTCTTTTTTTTTTTTCTCTCTCTCTCTTTTTCAAATTTTGTTTTTAACTATGAAGACAGTGATTGTGTTTGGTATTTTGGCAAGTGTATCGTACGCACTTATAAATGATGTTGATGAAGATTGTATAGGTAATCATGATCATCATAATCCCCTCTTCTTTATTCACTTTTTATTAGTGATGACGCCTATTGGTAATACGATTGTGAGAGCCGGAGAGAAAATGAAGATTCAGTGGTAAACAGAAGCGATGGATCTTTTTATTGAAACTAATCTTTACAGGTCCAATGCACACACGGACATGTTTGACGCTATTTATTTAGTTCAATCGGATGGTGATCAAAACCCGATTGTGATTGCTACAGATTTACCTACAAATCAAAACAGAATCACTGTCAATCTTCCCAAAAATCTGATTCCTTCTAATGCTTGTAAGTCTAAAGAGAGACATAAATAGAAATAAACCCTTTTTTCTTTTTTTAGATTACATGACTTTAGGTAAACCTCCTTATCATTGTCATTCGGGTAATTTGAGAGTATTGGCAGCTAGAAAAGGAGGTAAAGAAAGAAAGAAAGAGAAAAAGTGTTGATGATTGTGAATAGTGACAACCGAATTAAATAATGAAAGAGTGAATGATCAGTTGAGACCAAAAGGATATGCTAAAGAAGAGGATGATGCAAGACAGTTGATTTATAACATGGCTCTTATCATCGGTCTCTTGGGTGCTGTCTTTATTTTTGTGTATAATTCTTCTTATTAAAGAAGGATGACAAGTCATCTTTGATCAAAGTACTGCCTCTGTCATACCCAATGATGATGCTAAACCCCTTGCATATCTTTATTCAGTGCGTTTTGTTTATAAAAGAGATAAGCAAAAGAAAATGGATTACTAAAAATGGTAATCATCGATCGTTTCTTCTCTTGTATAAAGAAGGGGATGATATTCCGCTTAGACTGCGAATGATTAAAGAAGAAATAGCCTTATTTAGTATTTATCCTATCCTATTCATCTCGTCTTCTTCATTCAATAACGCATTGTCCTCTTCTTTTATTTTCTCACGCTCATGTCCTCTCTTTTCCCCACTTTACTTTTAGTGTGTTTGGTTGAAAAATAAAGGACTTGTTTTAGAAGATGGTTTGTTATTTCTCTGTTTTCTGTATTATCCATACACTCTTATTATGTGTTACTTTTTTATAAAAAAAAAAATTCAGTTGATAACAAAACGGTATCTTATCATATTCTACCCCCTTTATAGAAGGGTTTATCTTTTTAAAAAAAATATAAAAGAAATTGCTTATCTTTTTTTTTTATCTTTTTTTATTTTATTTCTCACACTTTATTATGCAGACTGAACATGAATGCCAAGGTTGTCGCCAGTGTAATCGCTTGATTTCTCCTATCATCAAATGTTACAACTGTGAAACGACAACGACTCCACTTTGGAGAAGAGATGATTTAGGAAATACGATATGTAATGCTTGTGGTCTTTATTATAAACTTCATCAAGTTCAAAGGCCAGTGACAATGAAAAGGAACAGCATCAAAAGACGCAAGAGATTCAATCCTTTGATTCAGCAACATAAAGTACACCAAACTAAATCAAATGAACCTTCTTCTTCTTCTCTTTTATCAAACACTGTACTTGAACCTACCAACTTTCAGGAAATATTAAAATCAAGAAGAGATAAATTACAAGCAGAACTTGATCAAATCACCCAATTATTATCAAAGTCAACTGAAATATTAAACATAATAGAATCCATTGCTTCTCTCACAAAAAGAGAGCCATCATCTAGTCATCATAATAGTAATTTACTAGCATCTCTCTTGATGCTCAACATGGCATCCTCCAATAATAATAACAATACACACAAAACCACCATACCATCCTTATCCGAAACAATTCCTTCACTTTATTCAACACCACCACCACCATCATCAGGTGCTACGAGTAATAGTGGTAATAGTAGTAGTAGTAGTCATAGTACATCTTCATGCTCAACACATCCCTCTTGTACATAATGTCTCTTTAATAAATACAATTTGATAATATACCCTCCAAACGTCTTATTTTTATTATCGTTTGGAACTCACCGGGTTCCATTCACCAGGAGTAAACGTATCGCCTTGTCCTGAAGGCTCTGTTGTCTTTGGTTGTACCTTTTCATCTAAAAAGAAGATGAATAAAGAAAGCATCAAACTAACACACATTACCTTTCTTGACCTCTTCCAACACACGTTCTCTCTCTCTTTCTTCTTCTATTTGTAATTTACGCTATTTTATCATTAGCCTCTCTCTCTCTCTCTCTCTCTCTCTTTCTCTCTTTCTCTCTCTCTCTCTCTTTTACCTGTTCCCATTCTTCATCCAAGGCCTTGGCTCTCTGTAACACAATCTCTCTCCTTTTCTCTTCTTGGACCAATTCCACAATACTCGGTGGTTGCTGTCGTGTGTGTCGTAACCATGCTTGCCACTGAACTATACAGAAACAACGTCAATAAAAATTCATTTGATTCCATCTTGACAAACCTGGTAATAAGTTTTGATTAAATATAGTGGCATCATTGTTTTCTGTCTCCTTCATTTGTACCCAACGTTTCATTCTTCCACCTTTTCAACCATCAACATCGCTCTATTTTATTTTATTTTATTTTTTTACCTAGTGGATTGGGACAATCCCAGTATTCATTTCCTGCCAAGTCATACCCAACAAGAGCATGTTTCTTCCAAGGAAAGCGATTGGTCTTGTAAGCCAAAGACAGCTTTCCTAATAAACCAGCACTTTTTGACATTCAAGAGACGAAGAGTAGAAAAAAAAAAAAAGAGAAAGGCAAGGATCGCTTTGAATGTCCGATAAATGTCGTCCATGGGGCTCTGGCAGAGAAAAAAAAAAAAAGAGAGTCGGTTGGGCATAGGGGCGAGAAGAACGCAGCCGAGGTCTTGGCTTGATGGGCGTCAGTGAGGCTTTTGGCTATCGATTGAATGGATTCTATTTCTGGGTGTTTGCTCATGGTCTTCCGAGTGGCTTGATCCTGCCCGTATTGCTTTGATCCCACGGGTGTTTACCCAACAAGGATCATCTCCACTTTCTGTCCATCCCCTCTCTCAGTGCCAGCTTAAAACAGTCGATCCGATGACGAACGAATAAAAGGATGGACACGAAAGAAAGCTCAATACGTCATGTCTACTAAAACGAACATGTTGCCATTAGACTTCCTATCACATGAGAGGTGATAAAGAAACATATGGGAGGAGGTTGCTATTTGCATTCTTTAGAATGCATAACCCCCTTTATGACACACTTTACCCTTGCTAATCTCATTGTTGTATGGTGTATAAACAAGTACGGAAGGAAGAATCTACTTGTTCAACATGGATTTCTTTTTTTTTAAAAAAAAAATTAGAATGAAAGAAACAGACGCGTCAGAGCAGATGAAAGGGGTTGCGTCTGTCGTCTTGAGATACCCTTTCACAGGATGATTCCATAGGTTGATGATTCGGATGGATGAGCCTACGTGTCAAAATGAGTCTGTGCTGCTACAAAAAAAACAAAAGACGCTCTTGCATCAAACACTAGTCAAAAAAAGGTCTGAAAGAGGTTGAATGCAACGACCCTCTTTTTCTGGTTCTATTCATTTGCTGATGCTACTTGCATACCTAGCCGTTACTTTCCCTCTTCTTCTCCAATCTGAACAAGTCAATTAGCTCAGTTTCTTTTTCGCTATGAATCACAGCAGGACGACTGAGGCCAATCGTCCTTTGGATATCGTCTATTCATTTCAGCAGCCAATCGTTTGATTTCAAAACATGGGGTGCAAACAGCTAAAAGTCAAGAATGCTCGCTTGGGAAGTTTAACCGGCTTTTCAAAACAAGAAACACGCTATGGTGATAGCTGCTTCAGAACGGAAGGACCACACTGGAAAGAAGTCTTCAGCTTGTGGAGCATGCTGGTACGACCTTGAGTTTGAATAAAGATAGATGAACACGTTGTACGACAGGGTGCTTATCAGTTGAAAATCAGGCAAGAGGCAGATCAAGTCCGATCCACCCATTCCGGCCTGCACCTTCTTTGGCACGCGTCCACCCCCAAAAGAATGCACTCGACGTGTTCAAACTCCACCCCTGCAAAACAAAAAAGGGAGCAAGAAAAATCCCAATCTTTTTTTCTTTTTTTTTAAAAAAAAAACAATTCACGTTCATCATGGCCGATAAGCAATCCGCTATCCTTGAAGAAATCAAAAAGAACATTGACTCCCTTCACGCCAAATTTGAAGCCCTTGAAAAGAAGGTGGAAGAAGGTTTGCCCAAGAAGCAGCTTCGTATGATCATCATGGGTCCTCCTGGTGCCGGTAAGGGCACGCAAGCACCTGCGATCAAGGACAAGTTCTGTGCCTGTCACTTGGCCACGGGTGACATGCTGAGAGCGGCTGTGAGTGCCAAGACGCCTCTTGGTTTGGCTGCCAAGAAGATCATGGATGAAGGTGGACTGGTATCAGATGAAATCGTGGTGGGTATGATTGAGGAAAACTTGGATAAGAATCCGGAATGTAAGAATGGGTAAAGTAGACAGGCATGAAGGCATCGGGTTCGATACTGACAGTAGATTAGTTTCATCCTCGATGGTTTCCCTCGTACCGTCGTTCAAGCTGAAAAGTTGGATGAGATGCTTGACGCTAGAAAGAAGCCCTTGAACTCTGTGGTTGAATTGGTGATTGATGATAATCTCCTTGTTTCTCGTATCACCGGTCGTTTGATTCACCCTTCCTCTGGTAGAACCTATCACAGAGAATTCAAGTAAGTTGAGCATGCACACAAAAAAAAAAGAGAGATTTAGGCTGACATCATCATCACAGCCCTCCCAAGGTTCCCATGAAGGATGATGTTACTGGTGAACCTCTCATTCAACGTTCCGATGACAATGTCGAATCTTTAAAGAAGCGTTTGGATGCTTTCCACAAGCAAACCGTTCCTGTTGTCGAATATTACAAGAAGAAGGGTATTTGGTACGGTGTTGACGCTTCTCAATCTCCCAAGTCTGTCTGGGCTTCTCTTGGTGCTATCTTTGACAAGACTCTTTAGATTATTTTTCTGTATTTTGTAATTATCTTTTTTTTTTTTCCTTTTACAAAAAAAAAAAGAAATAGTTCTTTTTTGGTCAAAATATACAACATTTCAATTGTTTACAATGAAAAAAAAAAAACTACTTCAAGCACTTTCTTCTTGTTCCTTGAGAGAACGTGTGCTTGCATCGATTGGAATTGATTATGATCGTTTGATGTCATCTTTGATTCAATTGGTTAAAGCAAGCAGAATCGACAAGTAAAAACTAAAAAAAAAAAAAATCAAGTTTTTAAATTGCTGCGGTTTTCTATCCATTCCACTTTTTCTTTTTTTTATTTCATTTATTTTTTTTGTATAATGTCAAGAGAACAAGATGATGTAGAAAGCAGGTCTAATGTCGATGATGAATTACATGATCTTGGCGTTGATCTTGTTGATCAGAATGAACTCGAAAGATCGCTTATGGAAAAGGTTTTATTTTTTTTTTCTTTATTTATGCATGTTCAATACTAAGCAGACGCTAATACAAGGCTGACAAAGCCATAGCTGAAAGAGAGGATGAACTTGACCAAAAGAGATTGGATAAAGCAAGAAAAGAAAAGAAGTCTGTTCAAATAATGATCAAAATTATTTTTTATTGATCCTTCACTCTAGATCTGCCGAGGAGCAATTGAATAAATTAAAGATAAAATTAAAGGAGAAGAAGGACACCGACAAGCTATCGGCCAAGATCAGCGAACAGACCAAGAAGCTTCGAGACGCGACAAGAGACGAAAGAGACATCTTGGATCGAATGAGAGAAAGAAAGAGACCGGTGAGGACAGAGAGAGCAGGTGAAGGAAGAGGACAGGATGAGACCCAAAAGGATTATTTGATTCGAACGGGTAAAATCACACCGTTTGCAAATGTGCCCGACAGCGTGAGCAGTAGAGAAGCCACACCAGATCGTACGGCGTTGCCTGGTACACATCATGCTGTGACACACCAACATTTACATGCGCCTGTTCATCAAGTAGAAGCGTTCGCATCGGAAAAAGAAAAGAAGCGGAAGCATGAAGACGACGGCGATTATGAAGAAGAGGAGGAGGAGAAGGAAGAAAGTGAGGAGGAGGAGGAGTGGAAAGAGAGGATGAGACACAAGGTGCCGAGACTCGATGAAAGTTATGAGGATGACGGAAATGAAACGACGTATAAACACAGATTACATGAATGGATCCTGAATAAAAAGATAATGCGATATAAGGCAACCCATGTGAATGAGGTTTATATATCCTACAAATCCAAACGCGCATGTTTCCTTACACACATCTTGTTATGTTAGGAAGACGACGTGTCGCTTGAAGACATGAAGGAAAAAGTAAGCAAAGAAGAAATAAGTGAGGATGAAATCTATCAACCGCATCCAAATTTCAAAGACCATGAGCTTGATGGTGGCTTGAGAGTACCCGGAGAGCTTTGGAGTTGTCTATTTGATTATCAAAAAACATGTATGTTTGACAACACATAACATTCATCTCTTGTTTATCTTTTTTAAAGGTGTTCAGTGGTTGTGGGAGTTGCACCGTCAAGAAGTGGGTGGTATCCTTGGTGATGAAATGGGATTGGGTAAGACGATCCAGATAATCGCCTTCTTGTCCAGTCTTTATTATTCCAACGTACTCGGGCCAGGACAAGCCTCGGTCGTGGTGTGCCCTGCTACGGTCATGAAGCAGTGGGTCCAAGAATTCCACAAGTGGTGGCCGCCTCAAAGGATCGCAATTTTACATTCGAGTGGAAGTGGTATAAAGACAGGAAACTATACCAGCACAGATGATGAAGAGAGTGATGAAGAAATGGAGGAAGTAGAAGAAGAGTATGAACCAGATCGTAGAGGAGGACAAGCAAAGAGAAGAAAAGGAAAAAGACATCCTGCCAGGAGTCTGCTGGGCACAAAAGCCGGAAAGAGAGTGTCTGCGCTTGTTGATAAATACATCAAGCTGGGGGGTGTCCTGATCACAACCTACAGTGGTGTGCAGACCTACAGAGAGGTGCTATTGAAACATCGCTGGGGATATGTTATATTGGATGAAGGACACAAGATACGAAATCCAGATTCGGAAACAACCTTGGCTATCAAACAATTCAAGGTAGCATCCATTCACTGGATCATATCAAAAAAGACTCACTGTTTTGTTTAGTCGCCCCATAGAATCATTTTGTCAGGCACACCTATCCAAAACAATTTAAAAGAATTGTGGTCTCTATTTGACTTTGTATTTCCTGGTAGACTTGGCGTAAGTCAACTTATTCTTTTTTTTTTCTTTGAAACTAAGCAAACGATGCCCATACAATAGACTTTGCCTATATTCCAATCACAATTTTCAGTACCTATCAGTATAGGAGGATACGCCAATGCGACCAACATCCAAGTACAGACAGCTTACAAATGTGCCTGTATGCTGCGAGACCTTATCAATCCTTACTTGCTGCGTCGTATGAAAGTGGATGTAGCCGCAGATCTACCAAAGAAGAATGAGCAAGTCTTATTTTGCAAACTAACAAAGCCTCAAAGAAGAGCCTACTTACAGTTCATCCAATCCAAAGAGATGGATGCTATCCTCGAGCGTCGTCGTCAGGTGCTTTACGGCATCGACATTGTCCGAAAGATCTGTAACCACCCAGATCTCGTGAATCTTGCCATGACCGATCGCAATCCAGATTACGGTAACTCGGATCGAAGTGGCAAGATGGTCGTTGTCAAGGCACTCTTGAAGCTCTGGAAGGCGCAAAAGCACCGTGTGCTGCTGTTTTGTCAAACGCGACAAATGTTGGATATTATCGAACGCATGATTCGGGATCAAGAGTATCGTTATATGCGGATGGATGGTACTACGCCTATTCATCAGCGTATTGCCATGGTGAATGAATACAATGATAATAAACACCTGTTTGTCTTTCTCTTGACTACCAAAGTAGGTGGTCTTGGTCTCAATCTGACAGGCGCGGATCGTGTGATCTTATTTGATCCCGACTGGGTAAAAAAAAAAAAAAAATACCAAGGAAACTTTGGTTTTTAGCTCATGCGTTTGTCAACTTTAGAACCCTTCTACCGATGTTCAAGCTAGAGAAAGAGCTTGGAGATTGGGTCAAACAAAAGATGTTACTATTTATCGATTGATGACAAGTGGAACCATTGAGGAAAAGATATATCACCGACAGATCTATAAGCAATTTTTGACCAACAAGATATTAAAGGACCCAAAACAAAAACGGTTTTTTGATGCCAGTAATCTTCAATCCTTATTCACGTTAGCCTCAGAAGACGCTGAGGAAACTGAGACAGGGCAGTTGTTTAAAGGAACAGAAGTGAATTATAATAAAAAGGACGAAGAGGATGAAAGAAGACTGGAAGGTGTAGATGCACTAGAGCAATAGTATGTTTTCCTTCTAAAAGAACGATAAAGTGCTTATATCTAATATGATAGTGTGGATGAGAGATCAGAAGAAGAAAAACAAGAAGAGGACCACGTTTTGCAAAGCTTATTTGAAATGACTGGAATTCAAAGTGCCTTAAAACACGACCAAATCATGGATTCAGCTTCACATGATGCTATGATTATTGAAAAAGAAGGTAAAATTAATAAGACCTGAAGAATACGGATATTCATGCAATGCACATAGCCAACTTGGTTGCTCAGCGTGCAGCAGCTGCATTAAAAGAATCTCGGCGACTCAGACGTGCAATGGACATTGGTACTCCTACATGGACAGGTCGTTCTGGATCCGCAGGAGCACCAAGATATGTGTTCAATAAGAAACCAGAAACGCCACGGTTCGGACAGTCGATGGAGGATGGCCGTGGTATGCCGAATGGTTCTTCTTCTTCCTCTCCTTCCTCCCCCTCCTTTGGAGCTGGTATTGTATCTGGGTTTAAAGGATCAGGAACCAAACCTTCATCCAAATCATTACTAGCAAAGATAAGAGAGAGAAAATTGATGAGAGAAGAGGATGCAGAAGGTAATTTATGAATGCGTCTTGTGCTCTTTACTAAATAGTCTAAAGTGAGTGTGCCTGTGACGGTATTGGATGACAGCACAAGAGAAGGCATGATTGTCAAGCTGAGAGATTTTTTATCTCAGCACGGTGGACGTGCCGGCTCACAAGAAATCATGAGCAATTTAACGCTGAATATCAAACAGGAACAAATCATCATCTTTAGAAAAATGCTGCAGCAAATTGCAAGATTTGAAAAGAATGAGGAAGGGAAGGGCTTTTGGATTTTAAAAGAAGAATTCTACTAAAATACACATACATACAAGCGCGTGTAAAAGTCGATATCACATTCGTGACTTGGAATAAAGCGCGTTTCTTTCCCATTTTTACTTTTTTTTCTCTCTCTCTCTCTTGCTTTTTTTCTTTCCTTCTCCCTTATTTATATTTATGTACTGTTGATAATAAAAATAAGTTTATTGACTAGATTACTCAACTCATTTCACTTAGATTATGACACTAGACGAATTCCAACCTGAAGACGACTTCTTGTCTGAAATTAGCCATAAACTTTCCAACGTATCTATACATGTACTACCAGCCACTGGAGAGTTAATAGAACAAAGCGATGTAAACTTTTTACATGTATCATTTCTTATTGTACATTTTAAGAGTTTTTTTTATAAATACAGCTTTCTACAATTAAATATTTGCTCTATTCCTCTGAACATTATAAAATCAAACAATCGATTGAAGCCTTACGGAGATACCTGTCTCAAGGTACAAAGGGGATATTAAAGCCTGTGTATTTATGTATTTCATGATTAGATACGAGAAGCAATCGTGTGAATGATATCTTATCGTTGGATATACTACCACGGATTAAAGAATTGCTGGCATTGAATTCTGATCATTCGATCAAATTCGAATGCGCATGGATTATCACAAATATCGCTGTAAATATAAAATCATCTCCCTTTTCTTGTTACTTTTTATTTACATCTTGTACTGTCCGTAGGCTGGCACAAAAGAACAAACGGACGTGATTGTTCAGCATGAGTTTGTGGATGTTTTGTTTGAGATGGTCAATGACAGGCAGTACGGATTGGAAGTCAACTATCAATCCGCTTGGGCCTTGGCGAATGTTGCAGGCGAATCACCTAGTTATCGCGAAGAAATGATATCCAGAGGACTCTCAGATGCTATTGCTTTGATTTTGGATGAAATATTTGATGAGATCAATGATGCCACTTACTTTGTTTCTGGAAAAATGTACATTTCTGACAAGGTTTATTATGCTGCACTTGATGCCTTATTGTGGTCTTTAGCCAATATAGCTCGAGGTGGATTTCGAACGGCTGAACACTGGGAAAAAGTAAGCAAATGGATTTTGAATGGTAATGATAATACTGAATTTTTTTTGTAGTATGTTTATATGTTTAATATTCTTTCTAAATACATTAAATTGGAAATTAAAAAACTGGAAATTGAAATTTGGTAATTAAAGAATGATATATTTTTATATTGTGCTTCTTATGATATATTTAAGCTGGGGAATATCTCGTATATTACACAATATGTATGGAGTGGACGTATTCTATGAGAAGATTCGAATCACAACTCACCTCTGTAATCGATTAGCAGCCATCTTAGGGTAAAAGAAAAAGAAGGAAACAAAAGAAAAGGCTGCATTAAAATACAAATTGGTTTTTATAGACGTGGATCGACAAGTAGATTAGTACCTGCTATTCGAACCGTGGTCAATATTTCCTCAGGTCCCAACTATTGGATCCATGGTCTAATAGATGCGCCTATTCTCTATAGTTTGACTCGACTTCTTGAGGAGCAATCATATGTTGATCTAAAGAAGGATGTGTTTTTGGTGGTTTCCAACATGGCCTCCATAAATGAAGATACAGTAGACCATGTACTTAACCACACAATTGTCATGCAGCATATCATTGCTCACATCAGAATACCAGGACACATATACGAAGACTTTAGATGGGTCCCTTCCAAATCCCATGCTTGTCTTAAGATAGACGAAGAGTGGAGGATAACAAAGGAGGCAACCTGGATCCTATTCAACATAATTACTATCGGCCGTGATTCCTCAATCAAACAACTTCTTCGTCTTCATCCCACTTTACCAAACGAGCTCGGTTACCTACTAAACTATGCCAACCTTTCTACAGAAATCTGCGAAAGGGTTTTGGAATCAATAATCAGTATAGTTCAGCGTACCAACAAATACGTTGATTATCGTCAGTACAACAAAAACCCAATTGTGAGTTTATTCTTGCAAGAAAGGGTTCCAGAAATGTTAAACACTGTACACGATAATTACAGGAGTCACAAAATAAAGACCCTCTGTGCAAAACTGTCCAAATTGCTGATGGCGTCAGAAGAAGACATTAATCAAACAGCAGCGATTGTGGAAGCAGGGAATATGGCGGATGAGTTTGGTCTTCCTTCTTTAGAAGAGATTAAATCAAAGAGCCAGAAAAGAAGAATTATTCGTGGCATGGAAGATGGCGATGTTCGTTGGATAGAAAATGCTGTTGGTGGCCTCAATATTTAATACAAAATTATGATGCATTGATTGACATTTAAATTAGTTCAACATTGCTTATCTTTTATAAACTAAGCTTATGATGCCATTGATACATTTTGCATTAAAAAGGCAATATATGTGTGATTTCGTTTATGGTTAGAGTAATCCAAGTGAGTCACATTGGATTGATTTGTACAAGTCTTTTGGATACTGACCCTCGCACAAAGTAACATGCTAACATTTGATTCTGATCAGAATCTCCCTTTTTCTGAAGAAATATCAAGCGAAAGAAAAATCAAATAGAAAAAAGGGCATCCATGAGTATCCTTTGCAACGATAGTTATCATCCAAACTATAGTTATTAAGACAATAGAGCCGCATTTTAGAATGCTTATAAGTATACCAAAGTCTCCGACTCATTTGTAAAAAGCAAAACAAAACAAAACAAAACAAAACAAAATTGAATTATTGCTGTTAAACGTTGAACATGAAAAAATGAGTATTTTAAGAACATCTCAATTTAAAAAATCATCTTTTCTTTCTTCCTAATCTAAAATGAACATCGTAAGCTTTATTCCAAAAAAGAAAACCAAGAAAACCTTGGATTCCTATGAATTAAGTGAGAGAAAGCGTGTAATGCACATCAACAAATACATTAAAAAAATCAATAAAAAAATGGAAGATAAAACTACAAAAGAAAATATAACTGCTTCAATATATATCAAGAACAAATATACAAATACCGAAAGATACGAATCGACAAGAAAAATATAATATAAATAGAAACTGTAACCCAAATGGATAATGGTAAACTAAAATTGAAATTATATAAGGAAATTCCAAATGGGTATTATTAAAATATAAATTAAGTATAAAGGTGAATATAAAAGCAGATACAATCAATAGAAGTACTAATATATAATAGAAGATATTATTAAAATTTAAAATATATTATAACTTTTGTTACTGTAAATCACCTGATTGCAACGTCTATCCTGCAATAATGGCTCTACTTCATCTGTGCTAGCTCATTTTACTGCTCCTTGATTGTGCTCTCTTGTACTCAGAACTTCTGCTGGAAAATGCTGGTATCATTTTATCTTGTTGATCGTGGCCTACTAGACTGAAATTGTGAACATGGTTATGCTTATTTGGCTTGGTGAATAAAGCCGTACGTACTCAGAGAAAAATTTTCAAAAATATACTGTGCCTGATAGACTTTCTTTTACTTACAATAGACATTTAAAGAAAAAATGGTTTTCTACCCTCGTGTTATCCTGTCTGCTGCCTCCAGATCTGCACAACGTCCTCTCATGACACGTATGGTTGCACCTGCCCTCATGTCTCGCATGTATGCTTCTGCCCACGGTGAGACTGTTGAATCCCGTACCCTCAACATTCTTAAGGGATTTGACAAGGTTAATCCCGAAAAGGTTACACCTCAAGCCAACTTCATCAAGGATCTTGGCTTAGACAGTTTAGACACCGTTGAAGTTGTAATGGCAATTGAAGAAGAGTTCTCAGTTGAAATTCCAGATAATGATGCTGATGCTATTCAAAGTGTTCAACAAGCCGTCGAATACATCTCCAAGCGTGAAGATGCTCACTAAATTACTTTTTTTTCCCGCTCTTTTCCATTTTTGAACATATAACAATAAACGTTGTACGCAACTACAAAAAAAATACTGTGCCGTGTATGATTTTTTATTATTTTTGTAATAAAACATCTCTATTATCTCTATCATCCTATTCATTTTAATTCTTGCTGAATACTGAATCACTCGAGCATAACATAAAAACTTGAAGTTGTTTCAACTTTAGTTGCTTATGGTTATTATTTTGGTTATATACATCCTTTATTGCAATCCTATTAGCTTTCCTCCCTTTGTCTGGTTGCAAGCTATGTTGAGATGTACACAATCGCATTACTAACCTAGAAAAGAGACAATAAATCAAGCTATTTATGTTCAGTATAAACAAACAATCAAAGGCATGAAAATGAGTTGCCAAACAATTCTACCATTAACCAAATTTAAAGCTTTTGGGCTGTTGTTATATGACGAGAAGTATGGTTTTAATCTATAATGACTATCAAAACCGACTTTTTTCTTGACTTTTGTAAAACAGCAAAGCTTTATACTAAAAACAAAAACTACATCTTTTCAAATTTTGGACGTTCTAAGCTCAAGGTATCCCTTGCTTCAAAATATAAAGTATCAGTAACTTTTTATAATGTTTTGAATTCAACCAATGTGATTAGTATACAAGTAGGATAAAGCAAAACAAAACACATTTGTCCATATTTATTGAGCACGCTCTACTTAGCACAAGACAGCTTGAATATCCAAGAGGAATAGAGCAGTTTTTTTTAACATTAATCAAATCTATAGTTTTATTTCAACCTTCAATTCTCAAATGCTTCTTTTAACCAAGTAAATAATGAGCACATTCATCAAAGTTCACTTAAACTTGATGTAATAAATTCAGGTTTATTGTAGTAAATCAAATCTTTTATTATTTGTCTGTTTCTCTTCAAAAAAAATATATTAAAAGCGAGTTTTTTCTTTTTCTCTTTACAGTTGACAGAGGACAGCATCAGCATCTGCACAGTTACCAGGGAATATGCCGAGTTGTGTATCCAACATCAAACAACTAGATCCTTGAAGTGAATAACTGTCTCCGTTCCATGAGCCCACAATAACCTTTCCAGCTATGGTATTTTTCAATTCATTGGATAAATTTTGCATATCTGCAAAATTCACTGCTCCAAGGACTGATCCAGAGCTTGAGCATGCTACCTGTGCGCTTTCAAAGCTGTTTTGGAGTTGGCTGATAATGAAGTATTGATTTCCATTCATCTTAAATTGGTTCACTTTGCCTACAGTAGCAGGTAAATTACCGGCACTTGATGATGGCATTGGTTGTTTCTGACTTGTTACTAATGTTGCCTCTTGCGTTGGTTGAGGATTTGTTTGTAAAGCTGTACTTGCTACGCCAACTAATGTAGGACTGTTTTCCATTAGTTTACCAGGTTGGTCTGTTTGTTTAGACCCATTGCTTTTAGGAACAGAGGGAATTGTTTGCTATATTTTTGACTTTTGTAAGGAAATATAGAAAAGGTTTACAAATGTATGTGCTTACTTGTCCCCAGAATCCACAGATGGCAATATTGGCTTGTGAACAAACGGAATGTGATCTTGGATAACGTTTTACCTTGTTTGAACTAGAGAACAATACAAGATATGAATTTTTTCTCTGCACTTTTTTTTTTCTTACTCTGTAACCCGGATGCACCCAATACCATTACCTAAATATTATATTAACTTACATGAATAAAAGTATAAATAAACCACTTACTTCCTTCATTATCGCTTACGCCTAAATGATTCTATACTTGCACATAAATAGTAAAGTTTAGTAAAAGAGAAAAAGTCGACTCTCACTTTGTTTAATTTTGCATACCACAAAATAGCTTTGCCCAGCTTTCAAAAATTTAATGAGAGTCAAATGTGGCATAGCTTTATCTATTGCTGTCAATTTCTTCATATCACCCTTATTGTTAGAATATGTTACTAGCCGAGCTCCACAACTATAATAACATGCTTCTTGAGGACCTGAAACCGCAGAGGTGTCTTGCACTTTGGCTAATGCAAACGAATATCCGTCATTCAATCTTTTATTAGTTGCTGAGGCTAAACATGGTTCAAATTGTTGAGAGTAAATGACATGATGACTTAATAATATTAAAATAGAAAGCTTTAAAAACTTGATCATTTGTATTATGTTTTACAAGAAAAGAAAAGAGAAATGTCAACTCTTTCATTCTTTATTAAAATAATGCCACCAAATCTTTCTTAGTTACTTTTCCCATCGCATTTTTGGGTAATTCAGGTACACACTTTAACAAGGCTGGGACTTTATAGACAGCCAGTCTTTTTTTCAATTGATTTCGTAATGTTTGTAAATCAAGCTCCTATTCGTAAATCAGGTCAATTCTTCTTTTTCCTGTGCATCGTTTTCCTTTTTTACCTTTCCATTTTCCATGACAACAACAGCAGATACTTTTTGACCCCATTCAGGGTCAGGGATACCAACTACGGCCACATCTTGAATACCCATGTCACAAGAAAGCAATTCACGTTCGATTTCAAGTGCAGATACTTTTTCACCACCAGTCTAACAGATAAAGGAATGATTACAATTTGGTCTACACACTCTGAAAAAAAAGTTTAATCTTTACCTTGATGATATCAATACTGCTTCTACCCAAAATTTGGTAATATCCGTGTTGTCCTACTCTTTGCGCCACATCACCTGTAATGAACCTTATAAGAATGTATTATGAGTGACGTTTTGTAATGTGTTTATCTTTTTCATTTACCAGCCATCTTCTGTAAATTCCTTCTTTGTGGCCTCAGGTCTTTGCCAGTATTCTTTAAATACAGTAGGGCCCTTGATTTGAAGTGTACCAGGTGTATCGCGTAATTCGGTGATGTCTTTATTGTCTGTCTCAGACATGATGCGTACTTGAACACCAGGAAGGGGAATACCAACAGTACCCTATTTATTTTTTAGTCTTCCCTCATATTTTTCCTTTAAACATACTTCAACTCGTTCCCAAATAACATATTCTTGACTAAGTGCCATACCAATTTCTAATGGTGATTTGTTATCAATCACAAACATACATTTTCAATATCTTTTGATTTTACCTGTCATGCCATAACGTTCTAATAAAACTTGGCCTCCACTTAATTTTCTCCAAGTATTACGTAAAGTTGTAGGAAGAGAGGCAGAACCTGAAACCATGAATCTGAATTGTTTGCAAGCTTTCGTCAATTTTTCCTGTGTTTCTTCATCCTGTGTCTTGTAATATTGTATTAATTTAGCTATACACATAAAGTATGTTAATTTCGCACTTTGTCATATCTCTTTTTATTTTTACCATAGACAGTAGGTACAGACATAAACACACTAAGTTTAGGCAATTCAGGGTCACTCCATCGTGACCAGACAGCAGCAGCATCGAATTTTTGATACATTTCAACAGTTGCTCCACAATAAAGAGAACAAATAAGAGCATTCACAATACCGTGAATATGATGAAGAGGAAGGATGTGGTGAATTCTATCTTGTGCAGACCAATACCAGGCCTTGGTCAAACAGGAGGCTTGTGCATCTATATTGCGATGTGTAAGAACAGCGCCCTTAGGCTTACCCGTTGTGCCACTAGTAAAGATGATGAGGGCACTTGCATCCAAATCGGCTGAAAAGGTGCTGATATGAACTTGTTCAGTTACCGGCACATCTTGAACCTCCAGAAAGTCAAGTTTGGTCTCCTTGATGATCTCGTCCAGTCGGTCCTTAAAGACAGGATGGCCAATCACCAAGCTTGATTGTGATTCTTGTACACTGTAGATTTGTTCGGGTAAAGGATGAGTCGTGCCTGTCGATTATGTCAATTTATAAAGCAAAAAAAGGGTAATTATCTTACAAATAGGAACTGCAATTCCGCCCAGTGCCCAGATAGACAATAAAGTAACTACATATGGAAATCCACTAGGGAACACCAATTTTTGCATTAATTCTACTTTCTTTTTCTTGCGTTTATATTTTTACCTTGGACACAAAATAGCTATTCTTTCTCCTTTTATATCACTAACATATCATTTAGGTAAAAAAGAGTACCTTTTTTCAAAATTTTTATTGTACAAACCTTTTTTGCTTTTTCAAAAGGGAAACAAGATGAGCAATGGCAGCGAGTAATTGAGAGTACGTAAATGATGTCTTCAATCTAGAATCATCAATTGCAACATTATTTCCTTCGGCTGCTTGTTTTATA
The DNA here is from genome assembly GCF_000149305.1 of Rhizopus delemar RA 99-880. Classification (NCBI taxonomy): domain Eukaryota; kingdom Fungi; phylum Mucoromycota; class Mucoromycetes; order Mucorales; family Rhizopodaceae; genus Rhizopus; species Rhizopus delemar. Next base: position 723,519 of record NW_027137836.1, read on the forward strand.
ATGTTAGAGAAAAGAGGAAAATCAGGTAGTTGGGTTGACATGTTGTAATAAGAGAAAAGATAAAAGAGAAAGAGAGCAAGCAAAGTAGATTCGGGTTAAATATGAAGCATATAAACTGGGATTTAAAAATACTCACACAGCTAGCGTTATTTACTTACAATGAAAGGAGCGTCTGTTAGCTCATTATTCTATTTAATAGTCGCGTATTATGCTCTCATTTATATGGCTGACCCTAGTTTTATCCACAAATGCAGCATTCGATCCAAGTATTCGGTTTACAATGAAAAGCCAACACGTCTGTTCTTTAAACTGAATTACACTCCCCCTGTACAGATATTTTCTATTTTTGGGTTCTATGAGGTCTATTAGTTTTCGGTGTTGAGTGAAGAGAAGACTTTTTAAAAAATAAATGTCAATATAACACGAGAAAAGAAAAAGGTCAGATTATCCTTTTAATGTTGTTTCTTCTTCATTTGTTCACCACCATTAATAGTTGTGTTATTTTACGCGACTGGCTAAAGAAGTTGTAAAATGTTTTTGAGAGAACCAATATTCATGTCCTCCGGGCGGGTGCAGTATTCTCACTTTAAAGTAACAAATCATAGTACTACTATTCTGCCTTTCGGGCTTACAGTCATTTCAGGAAGTGAAGTCGCGACTTCAGAATTTGATGTCGCCCAAAAATGTTTCTGTCCAACAATGAAGTCACTTGATCCAAAAATGAAGTCGTGTTCACGTGCCATGAGCTTTGTTTATTTTTACTTGTCGCTTAGTGATTACCATATAAAATTGCTTGGCATTTTATTTTTATAAAAATGAAGCGATAGTTCCTTGCTTTTTTTCTCTTCTTTTTCCTGTTTCAGTTTATTTTACAGCACAGTTATTCAAAATGAGTATTCAGTTTTTTTATGAAGATGGACGAGGACATGTTGTTGATGAGCACGGAGCTGAGCCCATGGATCTTGTTGTTGATGAGGAGCTGTTCGCTATCGAAACCATAAGTTCTCGTACTCAATTCCTAAAGAATAAACCTCCAGAAAGACCTAATCCTGCAATACATCCAACTGCAAATGAAATGAGTAATGAAGATGTTGATATGGAGTTATGCAATAAGCGACGCTATACATTTTACTCTGATGACGAGAAAACTAGATTTTTTCATCTATTTTTTAGTAAAAACTTAAGTGCTTCTGCTGCTGCAAGACAATTAGGTATTCATATTCGTGCAGCCCAGAGATGGGTCAAACGTTATTACGAAGATCCTGAAAGCATTTTCGAGAAGAAGAAAAAATCAGGTCGGCATCGTATTCTTAGGGAGGAGCATAAGCGATTTCTTTTAAACTACATTGATGAGAATCCTTCTGCTGTTTTAACTGAAGTGGTAGAAAGTTTGACACAAAACTTTGTAGATCTTAATGTTTCTCGTAGTACTGTTTATAACTTCATGACAACTCAGTGTAATCTATCCATTAAACAAGCACAATTCCACCCTTTGGAAAGAAATAGCGAAGAAAAAATTCAGCAAAGGTACGATTGGGTCCAAAAGTGGCAGCAAACTGACTTGGACTTTACAACCAATTGTGTCTTTCTTGATGAATCAGCCTTTCATATTAATTTGAAACGGAGTATGGCTTGGTCAAGGAAAGGAACTCCTGCAATAGTTACAGTGCCTACAACTAAAGCAAACGCAACTTCGATTTTAGGTGCAATATCTGCCACTGGCTTAATTAATGTTAGTTTGAGGGTTCCAAAGCGTATCAAAAAGAGAAAACTTGGACGTGAGACTGATGCCTATAGCACAGGAACAGTGACAGGGCATTATCTGAGCTTTTTAAAGGCCACTCTTGATGAAATGGATAAGTATCCAGAAATGAAGGGACATTATCTTGTCATGGATAATGCTCCTATCCATAGCTCTACTGATATAGGAAGGTATATTCGCTCTCGAGGATATCGGTATGTTTATCTTCCTCCGTATTCTCCTGAACTGAATCCAATTGAGCAGTTCTGGTCAGTTGTCAAGAGTAAAGTGAAGCGAAATAAGTTTCTGGAAAAAGAGTCGCTAATGACTAGAATTAGTGAGGCATGCGATAGTTTATATTTAAGTGACTTCAAAGGTTTTGCTTCTCATTCTGCTAAATGTTTTGGAAGGTGTCTTAACAAAGAAAGGTTATAGAGCCTCCGTAGACTTTTTGCTTAATGGTTTTTTTTTTTTGCTTAAGCAACCCCCCCCCATTAAGCAAAAGCAAAAAAAACCATTAAGCAAAAAAAAAGCAGTCAAAAAAACCATTAAGCAAAAAAAAAGCAGTCAAAAAAAACCATTAAGCAAAAAACAGCAAAAACGAAAAAAACCATTAAGCATCCGCGAATTTTTTTTTCGTGGTTAAAAGATTTTTTTTTTGATATTGAACATTTTTATTTTTTTTACGTACATATCTTAAGGTATAAATTGGATAAAAAAAGGCTACATGGGTATATACGGATGGTCGAAACTAAAAAAAAAAACACATTTCTGTGCGGCAATCTTAATGATCCAGGGTTAATGAGCATTGGCGTTTTCGTGGTGCCATTTTTCCCTTGACGTTTTCCAAATACGACCTTGACAAAGTAGCACATTTAAGCGCAGAAAGATTTTGGTTTGATGGGAGGCAATGGATCTTGTGTACGGATGAAATGAAGATTAAATTGTCCAAATGTCCAATTAAATTTAAAAGATCGGGTTTTTTAGTTGGTAATGACATTCGAACAAGTTCTGTGAAGGTGTAAAAATGATGGAAGGATAGGGACATCGCAAAAAAAGTGATACAATTTCCAACAACCTGAAACGCCAAGACTTCATTCAAGTTGAATCTGTCAATCGCATCTTTGCAAAAGATTGCAAGCCTGTAGAAGTCATTGACAAGCAGTGTTGGCGACATATCGGCATGTGGTTTGATTTCCCCATATGCATTTGTGTACTGGTATTGGTATCCTTGCCCGTATATATCAACCTTGTAGTCGGGACGGTTGTTGGAGTCGTGATTTTCGTCGACCACAATATTTGAACAATGTGCGACTTTTGCTGGCATTTTTGAGGATAAAAAACCGTGCACAAATGGATGAATGTAACTTGCTGCCAAATGAGCCTCTGAGAGAGGTTTCATATCGCAATCGTATATATACGACAACAACGCAACAATGGCATTAATCACACCGCGTTCATCCTCGGTTGCCTCCTCCGAAAGAGTCAACAGTTCGATTTTTGCGCGCGTTTCCTCCATTTCTTCATCAATGTATTGCTGGATAATGGTTTTGAGTCGTGAGGAAATTTGAAGATTGAAAGTATCACGACGATACTTGCTAATGACATTCGAACGCATCGCCTGCAATAGCGTAGGCGGAAAGATGTTTATCGGTAGACTTTGATAATCATATCGCTTTTGGAGAACGAGAATACCAGACATAGATAAAAGTTCGTTGAAATGATCCTCAATTGTAAAAGTGGTTGTTCTCGAGTTTTTGATGCACAAAGATCTATAGCGATGGAATTTCAACGAAATATCTTCCCGTTGCATTATCCAATGACCATCTGTCGGTAATTGTTGAACAGATGGGTTGTTGACAATGTGAATACTGTCTACATGTGAGGCAAGTTCTGACTTCGTATTCATTACATTGGTGCATGAAATACACGCAAATTTTACAAGTATCTTGATACGCGCTTTGTTGTATTTTTCGATATTCGTTTTATTGTATACATGTACTGCGTTGCCCTGATCACTTTTGGTACGTCGTTCAACTTCTTTTCCGTGTGTTCGGTAAATGTGGTTTCTTGCACTTTGGAAGGTCGTGTACGAATTATCACAATACGGGCATTCCTTTTTGGCCAAAACAACCGTCTTAGGTGCTGGAATGCTGTTGTCAGGAATGTTGTAGTCAGGAATGTTGTTCTCATGGTTACTGTTGTTGTTGCTGTTGTCAGGGGTATTGTTATTAATAATGCCGCCGGTACTGGTTGAAGTTGTTGGAGAATTCATTTCATTTGACACGATCTGATTGATCGACTTTCAAAAAAAAAATTCGCGGATGCTTAATGGTTTTTTTCGTTTTTGCTGTTTTTTGCTTAATGGTTTTTTTTGACTGCTTTTTTTTTGCTTAATGGTTTTTTTTGCTTTTGCTTAATGGGGGGGGGGTTGCTTAAGCAAAAAAAAAAAACCATTAAGCAAAAAGTCTACGGAGGCTCTATAACCTTTCTTTGTTAAGACACCTTCCAAAACATTTAGCAGAATGAGAAGCAAAACCTTTGAAGTCACTTAAATATAAACTATCGCATGCCTCACTAATTCTAGTCATTAGCGACTCTTTTTCCAGAAACTTATTTCGCTTCACTTTACTCTTGACAACTGACCAGAACTGCTCAATTGGATTCAGTTCAGGAGAATACGGAGGAAGATAAACATACCGATATCCTCGAGAGCGAATATACCTTCCTATATCAGTAGAGCTATGGATAGGAGCATTATCCATGACAAGATAATGTCCCTTCATTTCTGGATACTTATCCATTTCATCAAGAGTGGCCTTTAAAAAGCTCAGATAATGCCCTGTCACTGTTCCTGTGCTATAGGCATCAGTCTCACGTCCAAGTTTTCTCTTTTTGATACGCTTTGGAACCCTCAAACTAACATTAATTAAGCCAGTGGCAGATATTGCACCTAAAATCGAAGTTGCGTTTGCTTTAGTTGTAGGCACTGTAACTATTGCAGGAGTTCCTTTCCTTGACCAAGCCATACTCCGTTTCAAATTAATATGAAAGGCTGATTCATCAAGAAAGACACAATTGGTTGTAAAGTCCAAGTCAGTTTGCTGCCACTTTTGGACCCAATCGTACCTTTGCTGAATTTTTTCTTCGCTATTTCTTTCCAAAGGGTGGAATTGTGCTTGTTTAATGGATAGATTACACTGAGTTGTCATGAAGTTATAAACAGTACTACGAGAAACATTAAGATCTACAAAGTTTTGTGTCAAACTTTCTACCACTTCAGTTAAAACAGCAGAAGGATTCTCATCAATGTAGTTTAAAAGAAATCGCTTATGCTCCTCCCTAAGAATACGATGCCGACCTGATTTTTTCTTCTTCTCGAAAATGCTTTCAGGATCTTCGTAATAACGTTTGACCCATCTCTGGGCTGCACGAATATGAATACCTAATTGTCTTGCAGCAGCAGAAGCACTTAAGTTTTTACTAAAAAATAGATGAAAAAATCTAGTTTTCTCGTCATCAGAGTAAAATGTATAGCGTCGCTTATTGCATAACTCCATATCAACATCTTCATTACTCATTTCATTTGCAGTTGGATGTATTGCAGGATTAGGTCTTTCTGGAGGTTTATTCTTTAGGAATTGAGTACGAGAACTTATGGTTTCGATAGCGAACAGCTCCTCATCAACAACAAGATCCATGGGCTCAGCTCCGTGCTCATCAACAACATGTCCTCGTCCATCTTCATAAAAAAACTGAATACTCATTTTGAATAACTGTACTGTAAAATAAACTGAAACAGGAAAAAGAAGAGAAAAAAAGCAAGGAACTATCGCTTCATTTTTATAAAAATAAAATGCCAAGCAATTTTATATGGTAATCACTAAGCGACAAGTAAAAATAAACAAAGCTCATGGCACGTGAACACGACTTCATTTTTGGATCAAGTGACTTCATTGTTGGACAGAAACATTTTTGGGCGACATCAAATTCTGAAGCCGCGACTTCACTTCCTGAAATGACTGTACATGCTATTAAACATCGAACCTGTTATTCTTTCCTTGCTCTGAATAATTGGAAAGTCGGACTGTGACACTAACCGGGCAAATTCATCATTGGTGTATATCCATTGTCGGCTTTTAATAGCTCAAAAAGTTACGTGCCTTAAACTTGATACAACCTTTATGTTTCGCACCTTAATCTATTCTATATGTGTAAGTTAAATATGATAAATACACGAATTTATAGTTAGCCAAGTAATCGAATCTTCAGTAAATCACTTTTAAACAACAAGATTACGTTTAACCCATTTAGCGAGTATATAAGATGACAGTTACACATTATGCAAAAAAAAAATTCATTTTACCACACCGAGGCTTTTCAGGCTTTCTTTGCTTTAATCATATGCGTAACCGTCTCAGTTGAGAATCACAATCGTAAGAATTAGTGATAATGACTGTGATGGTATACCCAAAAAGTTTTTGAGAATGGTGATTTTGAAAGCTGTAAAAAGAACAGACCGAGTAATATAGAAATGAATAATTAATCAACCAACACCTTTTCTTCCATCCGCTATAGATCCAACTAAGGCATCTTGATACATCTACTTTGATAATAAGTGTACTGGAGCAACAATACTTGGAGAGACAAAATAACAAAAGCTTATTTACTTACGAAATTAAAATTTTATTGTGACATTACGGCTTGATAGTACAGCATCATCAAATGTAATAAAGAATAAACTAACTATTTTATTAGTAAGTTAGCATTAGACAGTATGTTTTTTTTTTACTACGTGTAATAGAAATTATAATATCCAATAACAGATGGTGGTGTTTCAATGGATTTCTGCTAATACGTTCCTTTGATGATGTCAACAAACACCGATTTGCCCAAAATATACTGAATATTTCTCTGAGAAACAAGAGTTCTTGGCATGGTGAGCTTTGTTCAATAATATTCTCATAAATTTGCTCGATAACGATGATCAAGCAAGCAGGAAGGATGTCATATTTTTCTTAAGTATCAATGCATAATTGAATTATTTGGCCGAGTTCTGTATTTTTTAAGTTTCAATAACGTTGATAAGTACTTGTGGCAAGGTATTTGGAGTATTGTGGGGAGTATATAGGATATTATATACATGTTTGTTTATAAGTTATGTTGGTGCAGTAATATATGCGCTTTCTGGTGCTTTGATAACCGAGTTAGTTATAATATCAATGGTTCATTCACCAGTTAGAATGGTTTTGTGTCACTATTACCAACAAATTTACCTTCAAAACTCTTATCAAATCTTCTTTTCATTTCTATTACCAATCTAAAAGCCTTCTCAAACTACAAACCATTTAAAAATTACACTAGAAAGCGATTTTGGAAAACATTATTATGGTTATTGGGAGACAAGAAACAACAATATGCAAACAAACTATTTTGCGTTTGAATGAAATGACAAATAACAATATTATGAAGCTTGCTGAAAAGGTTCGAGTTATTTTTTTTACTTCAATGGGTGTTAATCCATAGTAGCTCAACAGGCAGTGTGCCAAAGAACAAGACATTGATTTTATAAACTAATTTGGCCCACAATTTAGATGGTTTCTAATAAGGCAGCAGGAGAGTCAGAAAAAGAAAGTAGTACTGAAAGTGATACTGTTGTTACTTTACGGCAGACGGCAAATCTCGCATCTGACGAGTAAGTATTTGCTAGTGTTAATATATTCGTTCATTTTCAAAACTAATAATAAATGGAGTAGAGTTGGTAGATTATAAATCATTGATTTATCATCAACAACGACACTGGACATATTGAAAGCAGGAATTCCTATTGATCAATTTAGCTCGATAATTAGGGCAGCACAGATTGATCCAGTCCAAATGTCTGATTATGCCATTGAGATTAGCAATGCACTCAATAGCGCACTTTTATCAGTACATGAATTATGCCAAAAGCTGTGTAGCGCTGGATTTCATCAAAACTTTGATCTTGTCAGCCATGAAGATGCTGGTTTTATGGAAGTAACCATGAGGTATTTGTAAGTAGCACAAAAAGGAACATTCAATTAGTATATCGTTTATATTTACATATTGCTAATCCACACATCTGTAGCTTGGATTTAATGAGATATCCCAATAACCCCTTAAATAAGATCATGCTTGAGAGAGCAGCAGTCAGCTATCTGATCATTTATCTCGTAAACCAATTATTTATCGCGAACAATGATGCAGTAGAACTTGGATGGTTCGAAAGAGAGTTTTATGCTACTGATCGAGCTAAATTTGATAGAATTCTCTTTAAGGTTGGAAGTAAGTCAGTTGTCCCAGCATTTGTTGAGTTTTCAGGAGGAATCAATGACAAAACCTCATCTCGCAAAAATTCAAAAGACATTGAAAAATTGTATCGAAATATGATAAAAGTCGTGAATGATACTGACACGGATCGAATATTCTGCATGAGATGCTACGTTAATACTATATTTTTTTTAATTCTAATCGTCTTTTACTAAATCCCCCTTTTCTATAATGGATCACAATATTTACTTTGAAAGGTTCGTTAAATTTGATGGCACAATGTATAGAAAGATTAATGCAACAATCGAAATCCGAAATATAGCCAAAAAAATTGAAAGCATTTATCAAAGAAATCCTAATGATCTTTGCATGGAAGCAGGCTATAATAAACCATGTCATTGACTTAAATTAGTATCATAATTTACAAAGTCTCTATCCCTAGTCATTTATATTGGTTAAATAAAACCTTTGGTGCTTATACATAAAATATAACTCTAGAATCAAAAAAGAATACGAAATTCGACCCTCAATCGATTTTATACAAATTAAAAGGATGTATGTAAAGCTTACATTGAATTATGATACAGATAACTTTAAAATTGCAAATTGTATAGTATGAAGGTGATCCACTTTCTATCTTATAGCTTGCAAGCTTATAGTGTCATCTATATTTAAATAAGCAAATGCCAGCATGAAATTGACATAGCATTGATGACTAAGCTTTACATGTAGAGCAAAAGCAATGGGCAATTTATTTTCAAGATAAAACAACTATGAACTTTTTTTTTTTTTTTCAAAAGTGCACGAACGTTTCCAAAATAGCGTAGTTGGAAGGGAAAAAGTGTTTCTAAAAGGAATGTGAAGTAAAAATTTTGCTTGCATATATTCCATAAAAGGTAATTTGGCTAGTTGGGGAACGAAATCACTGTGCCCAATAATAATGCACATTCCCCTCTTTTTTTTTTGTAAAAAGTGGCTTGAGCCTCTCTTTCTTCCTTTCTTGTGTCGAAAATGAATCCCAGAAGTAAAGAAACACTTGAAAGCGTCTTTTTGGGCACAGGTTTATCTGGTACATAAAAACGAGAAAATCTGCACAAGAGGATAGCGATTATTAAACTAAAAATTATGTAGGTGCTTTTGGAGCAACGACAGGAGCCACTATGGCTGTATTAAGAAATGCCCCTGTAAAACAATACTGTATTTCAACCGGTTTAAGCTGTGGTGTGTTTGGTGCAACCTTCTTTTGTAAGATTCATAACACTTTTGCTTTCATATTCAATTAACGGATAAAAAAAAGTGGTTAGGGAAACATTTATTTCATACCAGAGACAGAAAAATGCTCAATTTGGATTAAAGGATTCTCAAACAAAAGATCTCGATGCATTGATCAGTAGTGCTATGGCAGGTGCAACCACAGGTGGTTTACTGTCTGCTGCATTTCGTAAGTTTTGAGTTGTATAAGATCTAGAAAAAGACAGCTAATTGAAAAATTAAAGGCGGGCCTAAAGCAGCTGTCTCCGGCACAGTCATGTTTGGTGCTATTTGTACTGGTCTCCAAATAATATATACAGCAGGCAACAACTGGCGTCAAGAGGCAATCATTAATCAAGATAAAACTGAACATAAGGCTTCCACAAGCTTTTTGAAACAATTCCATTTACCCACTTGGTTTCCTATCCACCAAATCTCTGAAGAGGAATACAATGATTTATTAGATACCAGATTAAAAACTTTGGAAGCAGAATTAGCAGAATTAGAACAAAAATTGTCCAGTACAAAAAACAATTAAACACTTTTATTTCCAGAGTTTCTTTAAACTTGTATTCGCATCTGAATCCTTCTTCATGACCTTTGCAACCGACATTTCGAAATCTTCTTGAGTAACGTGAACACGACGTTCACGTAAAGCAAACATACCAGCCTCTGTACAAACAGCCTTGACTTCTGCACCACTGCTTCCGCTCATCTTTTCAGCAATTTTTCGAAGGTTGATACCTCTTGTCAGATTCATTTTGCGAGAGTGAATCTTTAAAATATCTGCACGAGCTTCTTCACTTGGTGGAGGAAATTCAATTTTACGATCAATACGACCCGGACGCAGTAAGGCAGGGTCCAAAATATCTATACGATTGGTGGCCATGATGACTTTGATGTTCTTTGTTGCTTCAAAACCGTCCAATTGATTTAATAATTCAAGCATGGTTCTTTGTACTTCAGAATCGCCCCCTCCTCCACTTTCCATACGAGCTGAACCGATCGAATCAATTTCATCCATAAAAATAATTGAAGGTGCATGTTCTCTATCAATATCTTTAGTCTAATATTTCCCTTTGTTCATTCATTATGTACCTTGCCATGACGAATAATTCACGAACCATCCTGCTACCTTCACCAATATATTTTTGCACCAACTCAGAACCAGACACTCGAATAAATCGGCAATCGGTATGGTGAGCAACAGCTCTCGCTAAAAGTGTTTTACCCGTACCCGGAGGTCCGTAAAGAAGAACACCTTTGGGTTGAGCAATACCAAGGGATTCAAATAGTTCTGGGTGTTTAACAGGCAATTCAATCACTTCTTTGATTTCTTTAATTTGTTGATCTAAACCACCCACCATTTCATATGTGGAATCAGGTACTTTTTCAACCATCATGAGAGATACAAGAGGGTCAATCTTGTTGGGTAATACTTTATGAAGTTGATAAGAGTCATTACGAAGTGCAACACGTGTTGTTGGTGTGAGTTGAGCAATATCAATGTCAGAAGCAATATCAACAACAAATTTGCCTTCAGGATGTACCTTTATTAAAAAACACATTAAACACGTTGATTTCAACAATATGAAGCACATCTTTTTATTACCTTGACTAATACTTTCTTTTTTCCCATCACTTTAACTACTTCACCTACATAAGAGCCAGGCTCTTGTAATAATTGAAGCTCTTCTTTTAATAGACGTACTGATTGGGAAATATGTGTTATTTTTATCTCATAACATGTATTTTTTCAGTAAAAACCTTTTGCATTTAAAGCGTTTCTTTGTGCTTCTAAACGACGTAAATCTTGAGATTTTTCATTTAAGATTAATTCACAATCTTCAATCTTTGCTTGATAATAAGACTTGATTCCTTCTTTTTTCATTATTTATATTATTATTTAAGGGAAAAAAAATAAAATAAAAAGCTTAAGTGTGGATTGCGTTATGCTATGGAGAAAGTCGTCACTATTCGGAACTTGGACTGACTTTACAAATCAAAGGCAGTGTGGCCATAGATCAATAAAGTGTTCTGCATACACGACCCAAATGCCGATTATTAACTCACTGTTTTATTCTAGTATTACTTATGATTTACACTATAATTCGTCTGTATCAAGCAGTAGAAATGGATGATGTCTTCGTTTAAAGATTTGCTCAAACAATCTTCTTCTACAGTCAGCATGATACCTTGCACCTCTTTCACAATCACAATCACCTAATCCTTTAAGATAAGAGCATGTATATTGTTGTGTGCTAATCCAAAGCATTGGCAAATCATGCTTGAGTTGATATTTTTCTTTCAAGTCCTTTCCAATCCTTGTCTTTAATGCTATTTTATGAGATTGGTATCGACTTGTATCTCCATTTACAATATCCACATGCGTAAACACAAGAAGTACATTATCCCAAACATCATCCCGACCATTTATCAATCTATAGAAAGAGTCCATACTTTTCATAATTGTATCCACACTAACATATAAACTTATTAATTTTTCTTCTTCTTCTTTTCCTTTCTTGATTCATACTTTGCTGTAATCTTGAATACCATCAAAATAGCGTGCACACCTCCTTTATGCGTTGCTACATCCTTGATTGCATTTTGAATCACTGGAAAAAATGTTTGGTCTTTAAACTGAGAATCGCCAAAACCAGGTGTATCTGTCACTCTTATATAACAACCAAAATCATCCTTGTTGTATAAATAAGCACGCAAAGGTGCCCAGAACCCAGAACTTTCTTCTATTTGTTTTGTTTGTGACTATAGAGTTGTTTAAGAAAAGAAAAAGTAAAGTGATCCATACTTTAGCTGATATTTTTTGCTTAAACACTTGTTGTCCTAACAAATCATTCAATAAGCTTGATTTACCATCACCTGTTCGACCTAAGGCTATTAAATTGATATAGTCATGAGGTGATTCAGGTACAGTGCCTTGTTCTATAGCTGCATCTTCAAAGTGTTTCCAAACTGGCTTATTCTTTATTTTTGTGTTCAATCGTAGGCCTTCTTTCTTTCTCTTCTTCTTTTACCTGCTGTTCATTATGAGGCAAAGTCATTTGTCAAAAAAATAAAAATTAAAAAATAGGCGGGGTTTTTGTTAGTATTTGTCACAGTAACTACATACATCTTTTGTGAATAATATAAAATGTAGTGTAGCTTGAATTTTTTTTTTCCTAGTATTCTTTCATGCAAAAATCCAAGCTCTGGAAGTTACTATAGTTTAGTAAAGTCACATTGTATTCATTTTGTTGTTTTGCGTGTGAAAAAAAAAAAAAAATAGATATGTAATGCAACTTTTTGAAAATAGTTTACGACTTCAAAAGAAATAAGTTTTGTTTTTCATTCATTGATGATTCCTATATGTCTATGTGTAATAAAAATTATTTTGCTTTGTTAATTGTTTCAACTTAACATACACCCGGGGGTTGTTTATCATATGTCAGTTCTTTTACTTTTGTTTTTTTTTAGAAAAGTCAGACAAACACAGGACGTACAGAAATCGATAGTTTTACTGCTTGAATTAAAAAAACTTGACGTAAATCAATTTGTGGTGTTTATCATCCTTAAGAGAAAAAAAAAAGAAACTCTAAATTAATTGATATTTATAATTCTGTAAGGACTATATGATTCTGTTGACTATTCTCATAAAACAAGTAAAGAGATGAAGCAGTGCATATGAACTGAGTGTGAAAATATCTATTTTGATCTCTCCGAAGAGAGCACTGTTTTTAATTCCCCAACAGGGTTTTAGTGATTAAGCTTTCATATGTCTATCTTCCGATTGCATCCGCAGTGAGATAAAAATGTGAGAGTATATTCGTTTTTCTCTTTCTTTTTCTTCTAAAGAAACAATAATAATAAAATAATTGAATGAAAAGAGAAGTAAATGTCAAATCCAATTTGGTCAAAAAGAACGGCACCTTGTACAATATTTTCAACCACTACTTTATCACCACGTCAAATAGCTAATAAAGCATATTCACTGGGATGTAAAAAGTTGGACAGAGATGACAAAAGAAGTCACCAAAAATATCATTTAAGAGAAAGACTGTTGTTATATAATACGATATCAAGGGCAGAAGAAGTATTAAATACGAGAACAAGAAGAACAAATAGGCGTGTGATGGCAGCAGAGGATGAAGAAGAGAGTGATCATGAAGAATACTCTAGAAACAATAGCAATAATCATACAAGTAGCAGTCAATCACCACTTGGAAAAGAAGAAGATATACCCTTATTAACACCCTCAACATCTACTTCAACCATCACAACAATATCCACATCATCATCATCATCATCATTATTGCATCCAGAATGTAAAATAAAAGCTCTATCAACCAACTAATTTATTTAATATCAAATCCACTTGTTCAATAATCTGTTCATCTTGATCGAACATTGATCTCTGTCTGTTCACAACATCTTTTATTAAATTCTTGCTTGCTTTTATCCAATTCTTTTCATATTTGTTATAATCAAGACATATTATTAGTTTATCCACTGATATCATTGACATGTCTAAAAATGTTGTTTTTGTATATGTTTGTTCTTCACTTATTTTAGTAAAAGGTCTAAATAATAATATTTTGATAATATTGTGTATCATATGCAAATACATCTTCATGTCTTTCTTATTATCATTATTCCACTGAACCCACTCTGGTAAACTATTTTCCCATTCTTCAATCTGTTTTACCAAGTCTAATACTTCATCCACATCAATCTTTTTATATCCTTCTTCTTCTCTTTCAATTTGATAAAATAGTAAGAGTACTTTTTGTAATAGTTTCATTAATTTAGTTTCTAATAATATTCCTTCTTCTTCTTCATTCGTCCCATTCCATCCATCAGTCTTTATGTCATAACTAAAAATTGATTTTCTTGATTGAAAGATGGCCGAATAACAATCCAAATAGATCAATGCGGGTAAAATCACTCTTTCTTGTTCTGGTTGCTGATAAATAATACGTAAAGCAAGTTCAATCCATACATCATTTCTCTTATTCATCTCTGTTTCATACCAAGCCAACAATAAAATACAGAGCATACTTGGGTAAGGAACGGGTTCATGACTCAACACGAGATCTATGAGATGTAGAGTGATATGTCTTATACAGCCTTGCCATATTGCATCAGGTAAGGGAGGTAACAAATGTATGGGTGGTGAAGGTGGTAAGAGATGAATTGCGGTTATATAGCCCATCACAATAGATACCATCGAAGGTGTATCCACAGAATCTGTTGCTGTAGTTGGTAAAAATGGTTCAAGTTGAAGCATGATATTCACAAGGTGATAGGGTTGTTGTCCTTTCTTTTTTAATTGTTTATACTTGAATTTAAGATATTCAATCATATGTGGTAAATGCATTTGAATAAAGGTTGGTATGATGGTATCAATTGTCACATCTTGTTCGGGCTGAGTGGATGTATTACGATCTGTTAAGGAAAAGAGTGTATGAATAGAGTCAACCTGCACAGTCACCAAATATTCATCTTCATCCACTTCATCTTGTTCAATCGCTTCCTCTCCGTATCCTTCTGCATCTGGATCCCACTGTTTCGGTAAACAATCCTGTCCAAAATCACGCGCGAGTTGCAGTGAAAGTGATCTGATGAACTGTTGGTATTCATTCAGGTTACGAGTAACAGCTTGCAGACTAAGTCCTGAAGGTCCAAAGGACATGGACCATCCAGCAGGTTCTTTAATAGCAATCTCTTCTTTTTGTTCTTCTTCGAGTAACAATGTTTCGTCATCCTCTGTATCAGAAGGTGGCTCAGATTCTATTTGATTTTGCATGTATCTCACTAAAAATTCGCCTTCAAGTTCTCGTAGTGAATCATACAAGGTTAATACTTTTTGTGATAGATCTGTTAAATTAGGTGGGGCGTCAGGGTATTCACACTATTAGCTTGATTAGTTTTATCATTATGAAGTTGATGGCAAAATCAAATAGAACAAATATTACGGATTGGTTAGAACGAAGACAGCGTGTACAAGTAGGTCTTGTCTTTGAACATCTAGTAAACTAATCTTTAGTTTTTGTTGCATTCAACAATAAACTTGTTTACTTTGCTTTCTTTTTTCTACAACGAAGACAGCTTAAATCTTTATTAGTTGAAGGAGTATTATTTTTATTGTTGGGTGAAGGTATAGAAGATTGTTCTGTCATATTTGTGTGAAAACGGAAAGAAAAAAAAAAGTGTGTGTGAAGTGTAGGCATTTTTTTTTTTCATGTCCAGAGCATTGGTTTCTTTGTGCAACCGTTCATGTTCCTGATACTTTCAGAGTTACATGGCATAAAACACTATCCTTTTTTGTAACTTTAGCTCTTTGACAATTCAACCGATCCTTTAAACCGACTCACCTCTCTTTCTTTTCTCTTTTGTTATTCTCCTTATTATTTATATCAATTCGATCCAAAAAATGCTTTTCTCCAAGTTAATATTTTAAAAAAGGTAAATGCACTTTTGCAATGACATATATTTAATAGAAAAGCAATATTTAAAAAACCAACTTTTTTTTCTATTAAATAAATATATCTTCTCATTTGTTTATTTAATATCAATAATTCATGCATCCACTCAGTCGACGTAGCTCATCCAAAGCAGACCACGATACTTCTTCTTTGTATAGTGTAGGATCCCAAACGACAATGACAGATAAGCAAGAAGTCACAGATGAGAGCATACCTGAGCAAACAAGACCCAATCTGACTTCATCAGACATGGAATCAAAATCGAGCTATCATCTTGCAGAGCCTTATAATTTTTATCAACCTAATCTTTCCAGGGGAGATAGCATTGCTACAGCGATTAGTATGCGACGGGCTGACATCATTGTGTCCAGAGAAAATCCTCAAAATTTACACCAAGGCGAAATGAATAACCGAAAAGATGATGAAGAACAGCCGACAGTTGTGGATGGTGCAAGCATGAATAATAACACAAGTGAAGAAGACAAAGTCTTGTTTGAGAAAAAGAAGAGCATAGTGATTTTGTTAGGACGACTGTTGTTAAAATGTGGATGTCCTTGTCATCGAGTGGTAAGAAAGATGGACGTGTTTTTCTTTTATTTATTTTCATCTTAGGACGATACACTTCAGCATACTTGTAATCTGTTATCACTGGATGCTTCATTTTCCTTTTTACCAGATTCTGTCTTGATCACTTTCACCAGCGGCAGTGAGTGTCAATCAATCATGGTCAAATCACCTCAGGGTTACGATACCGGCAAGATTGCAACAATCAATGATATCATGAACTTGTTCTTTAAAGGTGAACTGGACATTGATCGGTGTCTCGTGTTACTTCATGATGTAGCCACGGCACCACCCACATGTGGTGTGTGGGCCACTCTTTTCTTTTTCACAGCCAGTAGTTTTTCTGCATCGGCTATGCTCTTCAATGGTACTTGGATCGATGCCTGTGTGAGTGGAGTCATCGGGTTACTCGTCTCGATCCTTTACATACTCTCTACTCATTTTCCTATTTATGCTCGTATCTTTGAAATCTCAACTTCTATCCTGGTCGCCATCCTTTGCCGTGCCCTGTATCGGTATTGTTGTTTCACGAGTGTAGCCATTGCTTCTACCTTGATCTTGCTGCCAGGATATACTATGGCTGTTGGTGTGGTAATGTTGAAAAGAGAAAGAGAAAGAGAGAAAAAGAAACTAATGTTAAAAAAAACAAGATTGAACTATCAGCAAGGCAAGTGACAACGGGTATTATTCGGCTGGTTTACTCTATTTTTTATGCATTTCAACTAGCGTATGGTCTACAAATGGGTAGTAGTGTCTACAGTGCACTCGATCCCGAAGCATCTGAATACGGTCTTTGTAACCAACCAGCCGTGTCCCCATGGTTTGCGATCCCCTTGTTACCGATATTAAGCCTCTCTCTATCGCTCTCTTATGGGTCTAGTAAGCGACAGTGGGTCTCTCAGTGTATCTCGGCCGCCATAGCCTTTTGTTTATCGTTCTTTTTAGGCAAGATCATACCGGATGGCCAGATTGTGACAAGCATCGCTGCTTTTATGGTGGGTCTCTATTCAAACGTGGCATTGAAAATCACAAGTGAGCCGCCACTGGCACCACTTTGTGTAGGTGTTACGTTGTTAGTGCCAGGCAGCATAGGCGTTCGAGGTGCTTATTCAGTCTTACATCAAACAGATACAAGTCATATCGCTTTCCCTCTTCAAATGCTTTCAATTGCATTAGGCTTATCTGCTGGTTTATTTGCCTCTGCTATGATTGTCTATCCAGCAGGTAAAAAAAGATCCATGTATATTTCACTATAAAAAAAAAGCTTTTCGACTACTTTATTTATTATATGATCACCATGTTTGAGTAATAAAGAGATGATATATTTGAGATTTGTATTCAGTAAGGCTGGATTCAGGTTGACTAATGTTAGCTGTGACATGGATTTTGATTACATTCACACCTTTGTTTAAAGGAACTGTTGTCCATTCATGGTTTTTGGTAGTTGGATTTAATTTAAGATTGTTTTGAAAAACTGTAATCATCATTCGCTTTTCTTCTTGTTTTAATGGCTTTAATAATTCAGTTTGAATGACTAATGTTTGTATGTCTGAAGAGACAGCCATACTGTGGCCTAAATAGTCACCATCAAATCTTTGTTCGAATTCTTTGCCAGTGATTCTTAATTCATCCAGGTAAGAAACTATTATAAAGTTAATATTGTACACACTTATAAAAAAATTGCCTGTACCTCCTTCTTCAGTGAAAACAGCATAAAATTCCTTGGAGGCCTTACCTAGTGGTAATTTAGGCTGTTCCGTAGGACTTTCGATGATGGGTGTAGGTTGTTGAAGCATCATGTTAGGTGGAATACTCATCATAGCTGGTGGGGGTTGAGGGAAAACATTCGCAGGTAATGATTGTGGTGGTGGCATTAAAAAGGGAGATTGTAAAAATGTTTGTTGCTGCTGTTGTTGTTGCTGTTGAAGTAGCAGTGGATGTACCATCGGTTGCTGGTATGGATGATGATGATAATCAGGCTCTATGCTTTGTGTTCTTGATTTACTGGTAGTCAAAAATCGTTTAATCTTGCGTTTATCTTCGCTAAGCGCATCCACATCAAAGGGTCGACTGGCTAAATCTAAACGCATAATGGCATCTTCTTGACTTACAGGCACCCCCAGTCTGGCTAATATACGCTCCTTGAGTCTATGCAACAAACGCTATTTTATGATAAAAAGAGTTAGTTAAAATAAGCATCACGGTATTTTCTTTACCAAAAGCAACTTAGCATCACGAAATATACGTGAACCAGGTTCATTGAACTTTAAAGCGTTTTCAAAGACAAGCTTCATATCACTCATCCAAGCATACAGATTAGGATAGCTTCTTGTTTGCATTCTTTCTGCTACTTCAGTTAATGAACGCGGATTCTTGATTGTTTTATAGTACTCTGGATATTCTTGACGGTCAGGCAAGTCTTCAAATAACTCAGAATAAAGACGATTCCTATAAAAATGATTAATACGTCTTTTTTAAACAAAAAAAAAAACATACGAATTATCTGTATGAGTTCTGATGGCATTAAATAATTCGATTTCGAAAGCAACAGGATCGAACGTATTGATATCAATTTCAGTGGTGGGTCGAACAGCTAAAGCATCTGTTTCACTCTTTGGAGGTCTTCCACGCCTCTTTCTTATACTTCCGTCTGGCGTTGTCTCATACACGGGCATTCTGACTCCTGGAATAGTAGGATATGTTTTGATAGGCTGGGGATGAATAGTTGAAATTGGTAATTGAGTTACTGGCATTGGTTGCTGCTGTTGTTGAAGTGACGGTGGTGGTGCAGGAATGGTTTGTTGTTGAGAAGTGGTTGATTTTTCTTGTACAGGAGCAATACTTGGTGGTGGATCCTTTTAAAAAGTTATTAGTCTTTCACACATCCAAAAGAGTTCCTTTTTTTTTTTTACCTTAAACAAGCCAATCCATCTTGAATCACTCTGATCCGATACTAAATCAAATGGCACTTGTCCGTGCACGTTTTTTGCTTTTTTATCTGCATTGTATTTTTGTATAAGCACCTTGACTACTTTTTCTTTATCACCAAAGGCAGCCCAACCTAATGGGGTAGCAGAATGCCAAGTATCATGTAATTCAATATCAGCACCTTTTGCGATTAAATTCTCTATCAGCTTTAAATCACCATTATAACATGCAGCGTGTAGTGGAGACCAAGTGAATTTATCATTAAACATTTCTACTGGCACTAATTCATTTGGATCCAATTGTGAGTCCAATTCTAATAATTCCAATGCTTTTTTTGTATCTTTCTTATTTATGGCATTCATCAATAGTTTCATATTTTCCGAAGCTACACATACAAATAAATCATAAGCTGTGAATTACTTGCTTTTTTTTTTCCTACATTTTTTGGGTTTATCAATTGCTTTTAATCTGATTGTTTTGATTTTTGGTGCGCTATTAAATGCGTCACCAGGAAGCTTCAACACAGTCTTTTCTTTCACACCTTGCCATCCTTTTACAAATTTCTATAATAAAAAATAAGCCCGCTTTTTCTCTTCTTTTTCCATTTTTATTACTTGAATTTTAACTGCATCTTCATAGATTTGAGAACCTTTCACATTGTACCGTTTTGCATTAGAAACCATTAACTCTATATCTGCCTTCATTTGTGAAATATGCTGATAAACTTTTTTATCTATTTTTGACTGTAGAAAAAATAAATAAGAGGAACGCGTATTGTTTTCTTCTTTACCTTGATGGTTTCAAGAGCAATTGGTTGTCTTATGATTTGATAATAATCAGGGTATTCCTTTTTTGAAGGTAATTTCATAAAGATGGCAATTATATCATATTCCTCACTATATACATAATTAGCTTGCTAATCTTGTTTATAACAACAAATCAATTTACTCTTCAGGATCTCTATAATTTACAACATCCCTATAAAGTTGTTCAAATAAAGATTGAGGATCTTCTCTTATTGTTGTTGTAATGATGGGTGGTGTAGCCGACTTTTTTTTTAATAGGAAAAATAAATAAAAATTGAAATAATGCAACAAATTTTTGTACCTTTTCATTGTTATCGCCTTTTTTTTGTCTTTTACGTTCTCTATAGTCTTTCTCTATCGCACTTTGTCGTTTTGGTCTTTCCATATTTAATAATAATTCTACAGTAAATACATTTAATATAGCAGCTGTTGTATTCTTTTTTTTCTTATTATTTACAATTTTTTTGTAGAAAAAAAAGAAATACTTTGATAATTTCTTTTTTTCAAAAAACAAAAAAAACAAAAAACAAAAAAAGGAAAATAGGATTGCCTTTCTTTTTTTCACGCATGCAAAGAACGTCGACTGAAAAAATTGTTTATTAATTTAAGCGGAGATCTAATCTAGTGTAATTGTAGGTGATAACCAAGAATCAAAATCATTTTCATTATTTACATTGCCCAGTGGACGAAGAGCAGTAAGCTTTAACCTATATTTTCCACTAAACAATCTTCTTCCTAAAGGAGTTATGCCTTGGGTTTCATATTTTTCATTGACCGTGAGGCTTTGATAGGTCTGTACTTTACTTTGACGAAGTGTGCTCACAGCGGCCTGTTCTGGTGTATCGACAACATCACCATGCCAAGAGACAAGAAAGACATCGTTAGGGTCATCCAAGACATTTCTTCCTACATAGGTAATATAGCCTTCAGGGATAAGCCCATAGCTAAGATTAGGGTCGTCCACATCTACAGCTGTGATTGTCACCAGAGAAGACGACTCTGCTAATTGAAAAGAGACAATCGCAGGAGAAAGTATGTTGATAATTGGGTTGAGTAATCGAGGCATGGTTCCATTTTTAACTAGTACTGGAAGCTTGGATAAGCTGGATGTCAATCCGGCATAGGGTATATATTTTGTATCCTCTTCTTCTTTTGATACTATAATATAACCAGAGTAAATCGAGGGTTGACTCGTATTTGTAGGAGGAGTAATTCGTATTGTGATATTCTTTTCATCATTAGCCTCTACAAATACTATCGGGTCAAGTATTTCTACAGTCGCGCTGACCTTCTCACTGGTGATCGAGATTGGTTTCCTCAAAATCTTGTTATTTTCAAACCCCTGAGCTGTCACAGAAGCTTGATGAGTGATTGTGTACTCTGTGTCTAATCTTCCATTATTTTTAATTGTCAAAAAGTACTCGTTGTTTTTCGCTCCGTGTTCTTCATCATTTAGGCGAATCTGCTCTGGTGTGATCATTGTATCTGAACTTATTGCTTGATAAACGTCAATCAGTCCTGCGCCTTGTCTGGCAACAGACTCAAACTCTTCAGAGCCCAAGACATTGACAGGATGGCCATTGTTTAATAGTATCGTCCGGAGCTCATTTATATTTAGACTGCGGTTACCGCCTCTTGCTTGTTGCAGTAAAGCGACCACACCAGCAACAAATGGGCTTGCCATACTTGTTCCACTTAATGTAGCGTAACCGCCTAATTCCATAGGATATCTAAGTATAGAATATTTAAAAATAGAACCAGTGTTTGTTTGTCATTTGATATTACGTTGAATAGATCTGTCCTCCAGGTGCACTGATATCTGGTTTCAAACTTAAGTCGGGTCCTAAACCCCACGAGCTAAAAGAACTTATTGTTCCTGTAAAAAGTAAATAATGATCAACCTTCACATTTTAATAAATTATCTATGTGTAAACCTGCTGTAGGGACTTGGAAACTGAGGTCATCTTTTAAAAATTCAACATTTGATTCAGTTTGCAAGTATTCAAATAGTTTCTGTCCATCTTCCTTTGTAACACCACCATAATTTATAGATATATTATTTTCTGGAGCTGAAGGGGTTAATGGTCCAGGTACATTATTATAAACAATCACGCCGACAGCGCCCGCATTTTGAGCATTTAAAACCTATATTTTTTATGTAAATGATTAAAAGATAAAGCGTTCCTTGTTATCTATTCAAGTTATTCCTCTTGTACCTTTTGTGTAAATATACACCCGCCACGGCCCACTAAGACAACCTTGCCTTTCAAATCAATTCCAATTGGCTCACAGGCATCATTTTCCTTTAAAAACTGATCTGATAAGGTCACCATTGCAACGGAATTAATATTAAAAGTACCACCGGAAGCAGTAAGGTAAGTGATGGTTAAGGACCCAGCTTTGATGATATGTGAAAGCATATGGGAATTATCAATACTGGCTACTGAAATGGCATGCTTTCCAAGTGAAGGTGAACCGACTTCAAACATACCTCGGTCACCTTCATTTCCTGCCGCTGCGCAAACAATCATGCCTCTTAAAGACAGTTCATCTGCTAAAATAGAAGCGGGTGATTCTGGCCAACCAATATCACCAAGAGACAGGTTGATCACATCCATCCCATCCAAATAGGCTCTTTCCATAGCTTTCATAATAATATCTGTTGAACTGCCACCAGAACAACCAAATATTCTGTAGGCACCTAAAGTGACTTAAAAATAAAAGAATAGAATGAATTTGACAAATTCAACACTTTTTTCTTTCTTTTTTACCTTCTGAAGCTACACCTGTGAAGTTTTTTATGTCATCGTTTGCGCCAATGATACCAGCGACGTGGGTGCCGTGACCATTACATATATCTCGTGGATCATTATCTGGTTGAGGTAGATTATCTCCCGTGTACGCATCACCAACAAAATCATACCCATAAGCAACACGGCAGCCTTGCCCAAAGCAGCGGCCTAAGGCGGGATGTGTATAGTCTACTCCAGTGTCTATGACACCCACTTTGATGCCTTGCCCTGACAATCTAAGAGCGCATGAGATTTCATTTATTCAACTGGGGTTTTTTCTTTACCCTAATTTATCTCGAAGTTTATTTATGCCTGTTTGATTATAAAAACTGAATAGAGGGGCAGTTGGAGTACCAGAATCCTTGATCTCGAACACTTTTGGTGTTGATACTGTATTCTAAGAAAGAAAGTTAAACATAAAATTGCCGAACAAGATCATGATAACTGTTTACCACAGGCCAAACGCGTTTGATATTCGTTGTGTTTTTTAAAAACAATTGGGCATCGCTTGCCGATTTAAACCTGACTGATACAGCGTGAATTAAATCGTATTCATACTGGATGTCAAACTGTATATCAAGTGCATGGAGCTGATCATAAAAATGGGATCTTTTAGCATGTCTTGTTGTATGAGGAGATTTTTCAAATTCTATTAGAAAAGCATTCGGTACAAATGAGGCGATCACCAATGGCGACAGATAAATTAAAGAAATTAGACCAAATCTCATGAAGGGAAGTTTTTTTGTTCGTGTATAAAAAGAGCGAAAAGAAAAAGGAAAAGTTCAGGGTATTACTTAGCGGTTATTTCGATTCGAACACATATGCAAACCAAGATTTAAACCGTTTTACTTAAACATTTAATCCCAAGTGCTCTTCATTATTATGTTTATTAATTGTCTCTCTGTATGTGGGGGGGGTATTTTAATCTTTGGGTGTAAATTTGGCATAGTAGTCTTTTGTCTTGTTTTCATATAGTTCCTGGGTACATTCTGGTAACTCATCTTGATATTTTCCTATGTTTGGTCAAAACCTTAATATATACGCGTGCATTATGAGTGGAACATTTTTTTTTTACCAGGTGAGCCACCATAGACACTAAATGAAGGTACCACTGTATTGGGTGCAATGATCGTATTATCCAGTATACAGCAGCAATCTTTGATGATAGCAAATCGGCCCTATTTAAAACACTTCTTAATCTCTCTTTTTTCTTATCCTAGTTCATCTATACACTCTTACAATGATACAATTCTTTCCAATACTGACGTGTGATCCAATCGTGGCTGCTTCTACAATGCTTCCTTCGCCAATAGTGACGTGATCGCCTATCTTCATAGGATAGTAGCTGAAGATTCTATTTACTGCACTTAGGTTATGTCGTTTATAAACAGTAGGCACTTTACCCTTTATACGTCTTATAAGGCGGTCTAATAATTGATTTTTGAGATAGTAGACAGTATCTTCCAATGGCAATCACAACTGCATGTCCTCCACCTGTACGTCGAAGATCACCACGAATGACACAATCTGTTTGGATGATCGTCTACATGTATAATTGGATAAGCAATCTTACTCTGGTTAGATGTTCTTTTTATTCTTTACTTTTCCACCAAGAATAATATTTTGACTACCACAAATGATTGACTTTCTACTCACTTTGTTTCCTGTATCCTAATGAGGAATAGCATTTCAGTGTGCAAGTTCAAATTAAAACAGAAAGCTGCTTACAGTCTCAATGTATTCCGAACGATTGTAGTATTTAATAGGTGCTTCCATAATAGACAGGAGTAAAAAATGTTTTCTATAAGAAGTAAATGCTTATTAAATTTTCGACTGACACTAAAAATACATGCAAGAAAAAGTAAATGGGTTTTTTTGGTTGAAAGAAAAATATAAAAACCATCATGTCTTCCTTCGTCTTTCTTAAGTTATCTTTCTTTTTGTTTCTCTCCCAATCTATTTGATTTTCTTAATCCTTTGTCACTTCTAAAAATGATCCGTAAATCACAACTTATTACTCTTCCTCAACAACTGAATCATTACCGTGGATCTGTTAATGGCGATGCAAGTAAAATACACGTAAATGAAACTCAGTTTGCTGATCAGTCGTCCGAAGAAGATGATGAACTAAGCGTGTCTAGTGCCGGCACTATCAGCTCCAGTCCTACTATTGATTCTATTCATATCACCGGAGAATTTGTTACCAAGCAAAGCACTTCATTTTTGACTCTCTTTAAAACATTCTTTCACAAGCTTAGTCTGTTTTCTTTTGGTTCTCCCGTACCAACCAACTCGCCAGATAATGGTCCATTCCAACCCTTTGCTGATCGGGCTATTTGCTTAAGTAACTATGGTATTGTCGGCCGAGGCCTAGGTCAAGGCACTTCCTCTCATGTCTATTTGCTCCGAAAGACCATAAAAAATAAATCATTGGCGGTCAAGATGTTTAGAAAATGCAAAAAGAACGTTTCTCGCAGAAGTTATATGGAATCCATCATTAGTGAATTTGGTGTCACTTACACGTTAAGACATCAAAATATCCTTCGAACGCACGATTTTGTTAAGCTAGATAATGATTATGATAAATTTGCTCTTATCATTGATTATGTAAGTCTTTATCTCTTCCTCTTCTGAACTATGAACTTCCTCACTTTATTAAAAATATATAGTGCAATCAAGGCGATGTAAGCACATTGATCTCACATCGAACATTGAAACTTGATCAAATCAATGCTCTTTTCAAGCAATTATTGAATGGTCTCAAGTATATGCATGAAAAAGGTGTAGCTCATCGTGATTTGAAACCAGAGAATTTGCTACTCCATAATAACATACTCAAGATAGCAGATTTTGGATCCTGTGATGTTTTTAGAGCTGAGGGTGAAAGGAAGGATCGAAAGTCATATGGCGTAGTAGGTACTACTCCTTACATCGCACCCGAAGTCTTTAATTACGATCACTACTGGGGTAGCGCTGCTGATGTCTGGTCTGCTGGTATAGTTTTCTTTGCATTGCATTGTGCAAATGTTCCATTTGAGTCAGCAACAATCCAAGATTCAAACTTTCGTCAATATTTACAAAGCCGTAGAGAGAGAAAATATATGGGCTTCAATGAGATACCTCATAAGCCGAGGTCATTACTTTACCATATGTTGAATCCTAACTGCAATAAAAGGATCACAGTTGAGGGGCTTTTGGAGAACCCTTGGGTAAGAAGCTTGAGTCCAGATTTAATCAAGAAGTCAGAACGTAATAAAAAAATAAAGTTCTTTTAGGTTTTTTTTTTTTCTTCTTTGTTCAAAAAGCTTCTTTTTATACATATTTAGTATGATCAGTTTTATCATAACAATGCATTATTATTCATTTTATTAATAAATTTATTCTTCCATTTTTAATCTTAATGATTGTGGATCATATCCGTGGACATTTAAATCATTTCTTGTCTCTGAAGGATCATCCAATGTTTGCTCCAAGTAAAATGCCAAGAAGCCTTCTCTTGTCAACCATCCACTTGCATTTGCTCCAAATCTTAAGCCCATTTGGCGTAAAAATGCTGGTGGTGGATGAGAGCCATTGGTTGTGAATATAAATTGATCCAACTCCTTTGAGTTAAGTGCACCGTCTTGATCTTTATCAAATTTGTTGAATATTTCGTTAAGTACTTCTTTTAGTGATTCTGATAATTGGTCATTTTCTGCTAATAAATCTTCTTCTCCTTTATATCCATTCACAATACGTTCAATTTCTTGTTCCAATTCTATAATACAAAAATATCAGTAACTGGACTTTTGCCCTTTTTAACAACCTCTCTTTCTCTTTCTCTAATTACCATCAAATGGTTCAAATGTGGGATCCACTGCACGTCCCATTTGTAATAGAATCATAGATTCTTCCAATTTGTTTAACACGAAAAGAATAAATCCAAGTATATAATAACATCCTCCATGAGTCGGGAAAACATCCAGGATCCACATCATTTTAGAAGCAACCTCCGCCAAAATATCCATATCACCATTCTCTTGAAACCTCTTTAAACGAGCTTGAGCATCTGCATACTCTTTATCAGCTTGATCCATTAAATTCAAGTCTTCATCGGTCTGCTTATTCTTTTGGATATAATAAAGACGCCAGTTCGAAGGCTCCTTTTCAAATTTTTTAGATAGTGAAGGGTCCAATGAGAGACTTGTGGCAGCTGTAGAGAAAATAGTATATATTTCAAACAGGTCTCCAAAGTCGTGAAGAGTTTTACTGTACATGTTTTGTTTAAATGCGTTCAATTAATGTATATGTATACTGCTATTACCTTTTCCATAAGTTGTTGTCACGAAATAATTTATAAAGAGATTTAGAGGTATACGAGAGTTGGTCTAACTCTTGAGGTTCTAAGTTATAAGCTAAATGCTCAATTACAACCTCGGGAAATGTTTCAATTTGAAGGACCATGTGTGAAAGAGAGAAAAAGAGTAAGGTGGCTTGTGATGAGAGATTCAGCACATTTTTTTATTTACCCAAGAAATCTGGGTGTGTGCATAGTATTTTGCCTCTTTCTTCCACACTATTCAAAATATGGATCCTTATAGACCTAATCAATATGGTATTTTATTAAAAAAAAAAAAAGAGAATACAATAGAGTTATATTAATTAATCTCTAGGCTTTCGTCCACCACCACCTGTTATTGGTGCCTTTGGACAGCCACCACCACAACGATACCCTGCACCTGTTCGACCACCTGCGTATGGAGGACAATATAATATGGTTTATCGTCCACCCCCTAACCAGTCTGTTCCCGAAAATACAGATAAATTGAACACTTTATTTGTAGGTGCTATTGCGCCTGGCATCAGCGATGAGTGGATTGAAAAGCTATTGCAGGTATGTTGAAGCTATTTGCATCTTTCAAAATTATAACTTAGTTTTGTGCGAATAGGTTTGTGGTACATTAAAACAGTGGAAGCGTGTCAAAGATTCTGCTGGAAACCCAAAGGGGTTTGGATTTGCCACCTATGAAGATCCTGATAGTTCCTTGTGTGCATTACGTGTTATTGGAGGAGAAAAAACGGCCGGTGTGACCTTGAAGGCAGCCGACAACAGTCAGATCGAAAAGAAATTGATCGTAAAAGCAGATGACAATGTACGATCATATTTGGAAAACTACCAACAATCCTCTAAGCAAACCACAGATGAACAAGACCAAGCAGATGACGGGCAAAAATACCAATTGGTTCAAAAATACATGACAGCAATCAACAAAGGATTTTTACCTGGTGATGCTGATGGAGCATTTGATATACAGGAAATAGATCAGCAAGAAGAACACCAAGACTCGCTTGCAAGAGATTTAGCCATGTTTAAGGAACGCGCTGTACAAAAAGATCAGGAAAAAAGAAAGGAACCTGAGAGAAGACGTAAAAGCTCGCCTGATAGAAGAAGAGACTTTGTGAAAGGTGCTGTAGATGAAAAAGAGTTGATGATGACAGACGAAGAAATGGAAAGAAGACGAAGAGAGAAGCATGAAAGAGATGTTGAAAATGCCTATCGTCACAGAGAGAAACGCTTTGAAAATAGAGAGAATGCTCAACTTCGCGAATATGAAAAGGACCTGAAGAGAGAAATAGAGGAGGAAGAAAGATTGGTTAAAGATAGAGCATATTGGTTAGAACGATTGGCTGACTGGGATGATGAACTCGAAATGGAGAAGGGAGAAGAATTGTATTACTCGGATAGGTTAGAAAAAAAAAAAGAAAATACATTTAAACGTAATCGTATTTATCTTATTTTTTATTAGATCTCGATGGAGAAAGATGAGAGAAAGCGTCCGTAGAAGAGATCATGAACGCGACGAAGAAGACAAACGAAGAGAATTGCAAGAGATTGAAGACGAAAAACGCAGATTGGAAGAAGAGGAGCGTATAAGAAAAGAGAGCAAGATCTTGAACAGAGAAGGCGATGATAGGAAGATTGCTGTGAAAACGACAAAACTCAATTTTAATATCTCAATAAAACGAAATACGCTTGGTGGTGTTGACGAAGAGGATGAAGAAGAGAATAGAAAGAAACGCCGTGTGCTTGTACCTTTGGATTACAGTGATATAGAAAAGCGACATTATTCTGATGAAGAAGAAATGACAACAGAAGAACGAACTGCGTTGGTTAAGAAATTAATTGACTCTATACCAAGTTCACAGAACGAGCTGTGGAGTTATCGTGTAAGATGGGAAGAATTAGATGAGGTAACCAAAAAATGCAACAGCTTTTATCAATGCATTTACTCAAATTTAAAAAATACGTAGAACCTTATTGAACAAAAGCTACGCCCATTTGTGTCTAAAAAGATATTTGAACTGTTGGGAATGGAAGAAGAAGATTTGGTTAATTTTGTGCTTAAATTCATAAGGGAAAAGAAAGGACCAGATGAACTTGTGTCTGAATTAGAAGGAGTAAGATAAGAGGGCAATGTAAATAAAATAGTTTACTAAACTCACTTCTATTACAGGCTTTAGAAGAAGATGCACTAGTATTTGTGATGAAGCTATGGAGAGCTTTGATTTTTGAGTTGGAAAGAAAGAAGAAAAGATTGTAATAAATAAATAGTATTCAAAGATTTAAATAATTGTATACATTGTATATCTTTATTAAATTCAGAAAGTTTCTAATAGCCCCAAAGCCAACATTATGATGTACTCTCTCTCTTAAACTGTGTTGCTTAATCTGATGAAAGCATTATTATTGGTAATCACTTGAGATTTTACTTTTCAATTATTAGATTACGGCTATTATTTTTGCTAAAAACTAAAATATTTGTAACTTAATAGTAGAATCTAGGTGCATTCAATCAATAGCTTTATTTTCACGGTAACTTTCTTATTTATAAGTCACTGGCTAAAACATACAAATAAGATCACAGCAGTTTTATTAAACTAATCTAATTCTCTAAAACAAATCTGAATCTGGGTAATCCAGCTCTAAAATCTTGGAGAGCTTTATTGACATCCTTCATAGGATATTTTTTATACCAGGCGCGAATGTTCTTGTCCGCAGCAAACCGGAGCATTTCTTCTGTATCAGATGGAGAACCAATAACAGATCCACAGATAATAATTTGTTTGAACAGGAGCATCATCAAAGGAACAGATGGATATTTGAAATCAGGAGCATTTACATTTATGAACACACCGTTTGGTCTTAAAATATTAAAATAAGGCTCCCAAGAGAAGTCTTCGCCTACGCCAGTACAAAGGATATGTGTCAATTTGTTTGTGTATTTGCTCATTGCTTCATTATTGTTAACAACAACATAGTCGTCGCATCCAAGGTCGAAGGCGGTATCACGCTTTCTTTCACTAGAGGACAAACCAATGACAGTTGCACCCATGGCTTTCGCAAACATAATCCCAAAATGCCCAAGGCCACCGATACCTAAAACACCTACTGTAGATTTAGGGCCAACATTCCATCGCTTTAAAGGAGCGAAAGTTGTTAAGCCACCACAAAGGAAAGTGGAGGCATTTTCGTTGGACATGTTATCTGGAATCTTACAAACATAGAGTTGATCTCCACGCCACTTGTCAGCATAACCTCCATATGTTTTCTCTCCACTTGGCCAATGGTCGTTGTACGTCTGAATGACTCCTGTTTCACATACGTTTTCCCGACCTTGAGAACATGACAAGCAGTTTTTACATGACCAACACGATGCACCAAGACCAGCACGATCCCCAACTTTCAATCGTTTTACATTCTTCCCTACTCTAGTAACAGTACCAGCAATTTCATGACCTACAACGCAAGGATAGTCTGTAGGACCCCATCCAGAATCTGTAAAGAATGTAATGGTTAGTTGGCTTGTTTTCCAAATTTAATGCCATAGCTATCATGTACCTAAAGTATGAATATCACTACCACAGATACCACAATGGGTGATTCGTAGTTCAACACTATCTTCATCCCATTGTTTCAATTGATGTTGCATCTCAACAAGAGGTTCGCCTTTGCCGGTGCATGTCCATGCAGTAAATGTATCATTATCAGCCATCTTGGGTATTCTTTTATTTTATTTGAAAAAAAAAAGGATAGTAAATGTTGAACGGTATTTATAGGTTTATCGATTAATATTAACCGAGAATAGGTCACAAGAGTTCTTTAATGTAAAGCGGTAGGTGTAATTCCACAAAGTGTAATTTCATATTGTTGGCCTTACTTTGCTACCTGAGCAAACGGATAGCAATTTATTTATAATAAATATTAGCGCTCATGGATCAAGCATCAAGCTTTTTACATTATGAATACATGCGTTTTCTTGTATCTGATTGTATTATGAAGTAAGATTTCACTATTAGTATGTTCAGACAAAGAGAGAGAAGTAGGTTGTCTGAGATTCAAACTATATAAATTTAACCGTGTCCTTACAAGTAAATTAAACAGATGCGTTTATAATTTAACCTTAAAACATTCAAGTAATCACATTAACTTGTCCGCAAATTAAACTAGCATGAATTGAAACAAACGTAAGATAAAATATTTTCCTGGTAGTACCTTCTCTCTCAGCTCGCGATAATTCATTATCCCGTCCGTCTCTGCCGCCTAAGGTTCTGATTTTTGTAAAGGGTCCTTTTTGAGATACCCTACATGAAACAATAGAGTTCATTATGCCAGACATACAGATTATGCTTCTGAGCTATTTTGAGGAACTGTAATAGATCACAATGATATTAAAGAAACCAAAATATAGAAAAGACGGAGCATTAAAGATTAATAAGTTAGTGATCCTTATCACTAAAATATTATAAAAATAAGCATAAGGATATTGAATACAAACTACGATATTAACAACAATTTAAGAATCAATTATCATCTTAAATTTATATGACATCTAGCACCGCATTCCGTATTCTATTGTATATTTTAACCAGGTATCTCAATTAATCATAAGCAAAGATATAACATTATCTGTAAGAACTGTAATGATGTTAATTAAAAGGACTAACATACTACTTTATATTATGCTACACTAATTATAATTTCTTGCTGAGTTTTTTACGCTTCAAAAGCAACAGCGACCCCTTTGAGCGTCAAGTCCAGACCTATAAAAGTGCACTAATAATTAACAAACCTTTACCATACCTATCCTTTACGAATTCAAAGCTTAAAAATTTATTCTCTTTCAAATTAAACAATGTTAATGTGATACCTGTGTTTGTACACCTTTTAGAATGCATGTACTAGATTTAATACTGTTAAATGGTTTAGGCAAACCGCCGATGCTTTTTTCTTTAATTCTAAATATTATTTTTAAGGACAGTGATGATACAAAAACATGGTTCATGCTGTGGGTATATATTATTGGAAAAAAAAGGGGGATTGGTCCTTCATAACCTGAAAAATAAACTTGGAAATTGAAAAAATGCTATTTGGCATAGTTTTCCTTCTTTTTGAATCAGTAGACGGCTTTCTCACTGCATTAGAGATAACAATACCATGTATGACTCATTTGGAACATGTTAGACTTTGTTCGCATGTGAAAAGATTGTGTTCTATATTCTAGCTTTACTTGTTGACTTCTTCTCACTGTTTTATGAAATAAAATGTTTACAATATGAAAAACAGATATGTATACGTAATTTTTGATAAAAGATATACTTTACTGCCAAAAAAGGCTACTCAACAAGCTGATATTTGAACAAACATTTACTTTTCTTGTTTAATACTTCAACGATATACAATAAAGAAAGGTGGAGGGGAAGAGGAGGTTATATCTAATTGGTCTTTGCAATTTTTTGGACATCCAAGATGGCTTGGTCAAGAATTTGTTGTTGAATCTTGGGATCTTGCAATTCCTTGTTGATCTTTTCAATCAAGTAAGCAGCCAATTGTTTTTGCTCACGTTCACGAACATTAGTTTCGTGACGAACCCAGGAGTCCAAAGTAGACTTGGCTTCAGCAGCAACAGCAACTTGTTGCTTCAAAGTAAAAGCTTCAGCTTCTAACTTGGCAGTCTCACGAGAGAGTTCAAAAAGAGCCTTAGTGACATCAACTAAATCCTTCATTTGTCCAGCTTCGTCAATACGTTCTTGAACGGCAGCCTTGTGATCATCACGAGCCTTGGTCAAAACGTTCTTGATACGCTATTTTGATTGCAAACCTTTAGCTTTCTCATGCCTTCCTTTCTTTTCGTAATATACTTACAGCAACGTGTTCATCGGCCATGTTGGAGAAAGGTTCTCTGAGGTACTTGAGAAGAACGCCGAGAAGACCAGCAGAGGCAACCAAGACTAAAGTTTCTTCGTTGAGAACATAGATTTCCTTGGAAATCAAGAAAGTGGCAAGACCAGTGCTCAAAGTAACGAAACCAGTCTTGGAGACAAGTGAGTTACCAGGAAGGCTGTTGATAATACTGTTGGCCTTTTCTTTGGGTTCAACTATTGTGTGTTTTTAGTTTATTGGTTGATTCTTTTGCTAATAAATATTCACCTTCTTTTTGGGTGGTGTAGTGACGAACACTAAAGGGAAAAGGTTAGGTTTATTCAGCAAGAAATTTAACAAACTTACGCAGAAGCGCCCAAAGATTGACGAGAAGCGTTCATTAAAGAAGGGCGAGCAGCAATGGCAGCTAAATGTCAAAAGCTATTAATTTCATGTTGAAAAATGTTTATGCATCTTAATGTACCGGAAGCTGCTTTCTTGGAAATCAAACGGAGAGCCATATTTACTCAATTCTAAAAAAATATAAAAGAGCAAATAAATAATCGATCTAAAATGACAGAGGGAATTTCTCTTACAATTGAAGTATAAGTAAAACAGATAATTTTTTACGATTTTTTTTTTCTCTGAGCTTGGAATTTTTTTTTACTGTAAGCATATTGAATGTCTCCAGGGGACAAGGCCAGTCGATTAAGTACGTCACAATTAATTTAATTCCGACAAACAGCCAAAAGTTTAATTTACGATTAAAGAGTATTTTTATTTTAAATTTAAAATAACCCAATTGAGCACATAATCACTTCTGGGATTGAATTGCCCGGGTCAGATCGAAGAGAGGATAAAAGAGTGCTAAAAACCTTTTTGATAGTCAAAAAGGAAAAAGGAAAGGGAAGGGAAGAGGTATAAAGGAACTCTAGATCTTGTCTAGAAGAGGGTTGTGGTGGCTGTAAGGGGGAGCGAGATCAAAAGACTCCAAGAAATTGAGGTCTATGAGCCCAGATTGGAGAAAGTAGTTAGTGACAGCGTTGTAAAGAGGAGCCTTGAGACGGCGGAAAGCAGAGCCAAGTCGTTGGAGGAACACATGTCGAGCAAGTTTAGTTTTTCTCTCAATGGATTCATTGAGAAGCATAGGATCACGAATGATGGAGGGGCTCAGAGGGTCAAAGTCGTCACGAATAGTGATTTTGTGTTTGTACAGCTGAAAACGGAGCTCAGGTTCGAAACCGGTATGGATAAGGAAGCTTACCACATTTCGATCTGAATATTGAATATCCAGAATGCGGCGTGTGTTAATGTGTAAGTCACGAAGGTTAGCACGGAGTTGATGGATGGGGAGGCGACGGTGAATGGGAACGTGGATAAACGTGAAGCTGGAAGGAGCAGTAGGAGAGGAAAACTGCCGAGCAATGGCAGCTAAACTATGTTTGGGTTTGGGATTCGGAAGCTTAGATACTTTGGTTGTGGGAGGAGCAGCATCATTGCTGGGGGAGCGTGGTCGTTTGGAGGAGGGGGAAGTGGATTCAGAAGGAGGGCTGGAGTTTGCAGTTGGTGTGGGTTCAGAGGACACTTGCTTCCGCAAAGAAGCGTTTTCCTGTTGCAACTGATGTATCTTGGCATTAGCGATTGCGAGTTCATTTTGTAATCGTTGAATGGTTTGAAGGTGAGTGGACATGATGAATTATTTCCTTAAAAGGAAAAACTTTATCAAAAGTGTTGGGGAAGCGAAAAAGAGCCGTCACTAAGCTTACGATTAAAGTGACTTTTATTTATATAAAATAATTAAAACCCATGTGAGCACATAATCACTTTTGTGATTGAATTGCCCGGGCTGGATCGAACAAATGTGTAGAGAGCTAAAAACCTTTTTGATAGGCAAAAAGGAAAAAAGACAGAGAAGGGAAGAGGAGAAAGGAAAAGTATGATAGGATACTGGGTTAGTTCTTGCTGAGCCAGTTCACCAACTTGTTTCCAAGAGGGGGAGTTTCCGAAGGGATCTTGCCATGATGGAGGTAGTCGAGTTCGAATAGAATTTGGCAGATAGTAGGCCAGCGGACAGTCCAGGCTGAGTGAGTTGATGAGGGATGTTGGAGAGCACCGTTCTTGCGTTTGGTTGGTAATTTGTTCAAAAGAAAGGACAAGGGATCAGGTTCGGTGGAAGGCATTTGTAGTCGTTGGTGCATGTGTAGGCACCGAATCGCATGAGAGCGGGTGAACATGTCAGTTGGATGGTAAATACACGGCTTAGGTACACCGCCCGGTAACCAACCAAGACGCCAGCGTACGACTCGGCTACGTTCAATGGAAGTCATTGGTAACCAGAGGATAGGGTCAATAGTTGATTGTGAGCGGCAAGCAGACAAAAGCTTTGTGCGTGTACGCTGACAATTTTGGTGAAACAAATCCTCGAGGTACTTCCGACAAATGATTCTGAACGTTCGGCGATTGAGATGTTCTATGTCTTGGTTACAGCATACTCGCCATAGAGGAGATGAAGTGAGCTTGTACCAGTGAGAATGGCTTGCAGAGGTTCGAAGATATGGTAGTAACCGAGAAAATAGAGTGTCATCAGGTAAATTCAGAGATCGAAGTATGAACTTGGCTTGTAGGATATGGACGCGATTTTTCATTGAAGGTTGGTTCACCAAATGGAGCATCACTTGAGTTGAAGAACGGGAGCCGCCCCAAAAGATTCGACGTAGACACTGGTTCTGACAAGATTCGATTGTTTGAAATTCGCGGTATTTCACCATACTGATGGCAAGGCCGTATTCAAGTTGTGGACGCACGAGTCACTAAGCTTACAGTGATTTGCGTTTAAAATTTAAGCTTTTAGGCAATCAGAAAAATCTCTCCTAGTACGCTGATTGGCGTTTTGTGATTTGCCAGTTGGATTTTTTTTTATAACGCTTTTCTTTTAGTATGTCCTACATTACCATGATAATGATATTTATATTATGTAGTTTATTGCTTTATTGATTGAATTAGTTTGAGCATTTATATGTTTTCATAAGTAATTCCGTGATGACCAGGAAGATAATGATGCGGCTTAATGATATGCTTAAGATATAATCTAATGATCAAATTTACTACGTCAAATAAAATTATAAATTAGAAATTAGACCAAGCATCATGGTAACGAATGTGAAATGAAGATCCCAAGCTGCAGCACTCGATTTTTTTTTATGAAGTCAACGTTTACTAAAATTTTACTAAAACATGTAGTATACGGATATTTTAGCCAGTTGGGCTAGATTTTAACTATTTCAGACTGGATCTGAGCTTTTAAAAACGTTTTCTTAGTGATCCTTAAAGATAAACAGGGAATTTGCAGTTCGTTGACATATTTTGTACTTGCGCCTTTAAAGCTATGGCAAAAATTAATGTCGTTGAAAAGTTGGTAAATATGAGAGCTGTTTTTTGATGCTGCATCAATTCAGAAATCGAGTTTCCTACACAAATTTATGTAAAGACATTTAGCTTGTGATGGTGCACTAAAAAAAACAGAGACAAGAGTTGATGACAAAACTAGCCCAATTGGTAACCATTCTAGGGACTTCGCTACTAACTGCCAATAGCCAGCAACTACTAGCTTTGTATCAAGTGAAAAGGGAAAACAATAATCATATACCAGATGCCACAATGCAACTAATACCCAAGCAACGCTTTCGGTAGCTAGAATCTCCGGTCAGAGCAGGTTCGGCAATATTTGGCTTGCTTACTGAGCTCTAAAAGTATTAGACATCGTAACATCTTCAGCCTAAGATGCCTTAAAGGTCATAATCCTGCGAATAGATCGATCGAATTCGAATGCTTTACAGTAAACTCCAGATTGAGGAATGTAAGAGAGGGTTGAATTTGTTGTTTCAAAGCAAAGAAGATTCAGTTTCCGTTGACTACATATTATTGACAAAGCTCACGCTTTTTTTCACAAAAAAGTTTTTAAGTTAAAGAAGGTTTTTTTTTTTTTTTTTTAAGGTAGTTAAAGAAGGTGGTCTATTGAAAGGCTTACATGGTCCTTATAAATTTCGGAGTAATTATTGAGTTTGAAGCCACTATGACGTCAAAATTCTTCCGGACACGATTTTTTTTAGAGATACGCTTGTTTTGTTCACAAAAATAAAAATGGAGATTTCAATAGGATCCAAAGTTATATATGACTTTATTTAATAATATATGTCCAGAGTTTATATACTTTTCACAGTGTAGATATCAATATATGTACTATGCGGATGGAAAAATGCCCACAGCCTTATGCAGATGGCTAAATGCTATTTATGGTTATGCAGATCTTTACATAATTTAATATAGCATTTGCC